>NC_136487.1:160075351-160090351 GCF_053919585.1 Euprymna scolopes | reverse complement strand
GTTCCAGAGAAATAGTTTCACTTAGAGTGTTGGCATCATTCACGTAAGTACCCAATATCTTTCTAGAAAAAATGTTAACTACACGTACACACACACACACACACACACACACACACACACACACACACACACACACATATATGTATGTATATATATATATAATGAAATGTAGTTTACTTGAGGTATTGTGTGAGTTATGTATAAAGGTAAGCGTTAGAAGGCAATCACAATACAAAGCATGGAATGTTGCCGGTTTTAATGAAAGAAGAACAAACAAGTGATATATTTAAATAGATATATGTGTGTGTCTATATATATATATATATATATATATATATATATATATATATATATATATATATATATATGAGCAAACAGTTAATGAAATATGTTAAAAAAACACTTGTAAATGAGTTAAAAACATATTTAATCTGGAAAGGAAGCACTAGATAAATGGATAGTCCTTAATCCGCGGAGTTTCGAAGAAATACTCTCCTTCTCATCAGAGGGTAGGAATTAGCAAAATTCGGGATCGGCTTTTGCATGCAGAAGTATTTGATGAAACAACAAATAAGTCAAAGATCTTAATGTAAAACAACATAAGTAAAGCAGAGGGAATATGGCAAAGAAAAAGGCGATTACACATGAATGGATAGTCTGGTGGAAGATAAAAAATCCAGTGACGGTAAAATCTAAATGTAAAACTTCAAGAAAGTTAAAAGAATTTCCAATTGTACAAGTAAAATCCATTTATCTAGTGTTTCCTTTTCAGATTAAATATGTTTTAACTCATTTCAAAGTGTTTTTTTAACATATTTCATTAACTGTTTGCTCATATTATAAGCTCTATTTCCTATTTGGTATTATCGAGCTTTTATATCTGGCTGAGATAATTTTATAAATATTAATTCTTTAATATTTATAATTTACTTTAATTTTACCATCTTGGATCATTTTGGTAAATTTAATTGTAATTTTTATTATATATATATATATATATATATATATATATATATATATATATATATATATATATATATATATATATATATATATATATATACTACCAAGTAAGATCTATGACTTACTTGTAATTTCATCAAATACTTTAGCAAGCAAAATCCGATCCCGCATTTTGCTAAATCCTACTCTCATATGAGAAATTGATGTATTAAGGACTATCTACTTATTTTGTGCTTTCTTTTTGAAATTAAATATGTTTTTAACTTTTTTCAGAGTGTTTTAACGTTTTATTAACTACTTGTTCTTATATATATATATATATATATATATATATATATATATATATATATATATAATAAATTTTGGCAATAATAATGCTTACTTAAAAAGTAAAAACTTCTACACATGATGTACTGTGTGTAACGGTGTTCTATAATATATTTTGAGGAAAATCCTCTTTCTCAAAGGGGGGGGGGTTCAAATCATGAGATCCCATGTATGAACAGGGACGCAGAAATATCTCAGCAGTTAATGAAATAAATTCATTTATTTATATATTCCATTAAATGTGTTTTCCTTATATAGACAGTATCACCTAATTATTATTTGTTTTTCTTGTTTTGTCTTTGTTTTCTGACGGACGCTAAGACATTTATAATAAATGTTTAAATTTCAACGATATTTATCGCGGTTAAGATTGGCTGAGGTGATTCGTTCCTTGCAAATTGAGTCAGAAGTGACTTCATTGCTGTGTTCGGATCTCCCGACCGGTAGTAATCGTGTCACCCTGCACTAATGATACCCGTAAGTGTGAAACGCTAGTGTCTATAGGTATTTAATAATTATTACAGTAAATAATTATATATATATATATATATATATATATATATATATATATATATATATATATATATAACTAGATGTAGATAACGAAGTTTTTATTGTTTTACTAACTTTCACAGAATCCCCCATTTTTTTAAAACCACAAATCCATGTTTAATTGTACATATTCTATCCTTGATCCTGAATTCAGGATTTGATTGATTTCTCATTCATTCCTTGAACCCGCGAAATCTAAATAAAAGCTAAAATTAAATTAGAATATCATTAAAAAGTGAGACTCATTTAAAATAGTGCCCCCAAAATAGGCTAAAAACTAAGTTATAGGAAGATGTTCTTGACTGTAAGGGTTGTACGAAACTAAAAAATAAGTATAAATATGAGCTCCATTTAATATGGAGGGAAAAAATAAACGTGTTCACAACGGATTGAAGAACTTGTTGGGAATAGTTGTAAGCGTCTCTGAGGAGTGACTGGATGGAAGATTTACAGTTATATATATATATATATATATATATATATATATATATATATATATATATATATATATATGTATATATATATGTATATATATATATATTCCTGAGATGTCGATTGTTGTTTTTGGTTTTGTAATTTGTGATGAAGTTTTTAATTCCTATTTTATTTAGAGTTTTGTAAATGATTGTATAATAAACGTGGGTAGCTAAGAATTATCTGTTGTTATGCTTTTATGTGTTAGCTGAATCGTCAAGTTCCAACGAACGCTGAAAAATAAATGTATCTAATTGCTGGCACTCTTTCTTTCTTCATTTTGTTGGAATTCGTTTTAATCCTCATTCTCCATAGCAAGAGAAACATAAACTTTAAATATTTCCCAACCAATGAAAATATTTTCAAATTAAAATAAAAGTACGTAAACGAAAAGAATAGTAAGCTCACGCAAAGTTAGATATGAAGAAATGAAACATCTTTACTTACTATTTACCGTTTATTAGTTGAAATAAAAATTCAATAGTATAAAACAAACGAATATTTTAAATGATGTAAAAAGAAGTTTTATAACGAATCTAGTATTATGTCAGCTATTTCCATATTGTCTTCATAGTTAAAAAAAAAAAAACTAATGTATTACTATATGTCATTAAAAAAAATGAGCTGTATGGATGTCAAACTTATTTTCTAGTTTTTACTGATTAGTAAATTTGTATGTATGGAAAGTTTTAGAAATTATTTGTATCCGACTTGCCGGACACGTCGTAAAATATGCTTAAATATAATATTTTGATTAATGCAAATTTCGTATTTATTATAATAATGGTTTCGAAAATTAAAGAAATATATTGTTTGTTGCCAACAGCTAAAATTGAAAACAAAACATACAGCTTCCAGCCTTAATAGCTACTGTTTATAATATGTCCTTATGCATGGATACGCTTAAAAATAACGTAAAATGTATACATGTATATTTGGGCATGCGTAGGAGAGCACTTAAAATCGATTTACGCTTACAAAGTTCTGATATTTTTTTCATTTTCACACTGTATAATTCTCTATATACTAAGTTTCAGGTATGTGAACCAAAAATTGACAGAAGAGTTTGATAGAGACTACTCTTCAAGACAGACGCATAAAGTGACTTGTGTGTATATATATATATATATATATATATAATATATATATGTGTGCACCAACAGACCGCCCAGCGATTTCCAGTAAAAATACGCTTAAATATAATATTGTAACCCATACAGATTCCATATTTATTATTATAGAGTACGTTCCGTATTGATTATTATATTGTACCTATTATATGATATGGATTTCAAAGTCTTAATCCTTACTATTTGTACTATAATGATGCCTCCCTTCAGTATCGAAAGACAAAGACTACCTTTGAAGGGGTAACTGGGCGTGTAATTGTGTGGCAAGGGTTTCGTAATCTCCAACCACACCTCTCCTGAATCAGCACTGCTTGAGTCCAGTGGCAAGGAGAAATTCCAGACGACTGAAGCCAAGCTGAGAAAAGCGGAGAGCACATACAGTACCTTGAAGTCCCAAATGGTCACCCATCTGGCACTGGCGAGGTTCATCGTTGCTTAACTTCGGTGATCTGATGCAAACTGGTGTGTCAAATGTGATCATGCCGTACATCTGTACTATGTCTATACTCATAGAAAACTTTTTTTAAAATAAAGTTGTAAAAGTTATATATGCATATATTTTTGCATGCGTATAAGACCACTTAACATCTACTTACGCCTGCCAAGTTTCTTTTTTGTTGTTTCAATTTCGATATTTTAGGATTTATTTTTATCGGCTTAAAACTTAATCGAATTTGTTCTACATGTCCAAATTTTCTGTGTTAAGCTTTACAACGCTAAATATTTTGGTTGCGATTCTAACTGATGTAACTCAAGTAAATTATTTAACTAATATAATCACTACTATATAATAGGTAAAATGTAATATTCCACAGAGAATTAGCTCTGTAATAATAAATACAAAACCTGCATATATCAAAATATAATTTAGCGTAAATGCTGCTAAATATACATGAAAGATTATAAGAATGCCATTTTAATGAATTCCCTTTTTAGGGACATTCTCTGAACCTTTTTCTTTTGAAAAAGAGATATTATTTCGAAATATAAAGATCCCCCCTCACTATCCCGGTTACATAAAATAATAAGTTCATATTTACTGATTTGAATTACGATTATCTTGAAAAATAAATCGATATTCGAAGTTAAATAAAATAACGAAACAATTAAGATCTTCCGTGTGTCCCTATTTGTTTATATGTCACACCAATACAACATCCTGTTTACTGCATTGCTATAGCCTTCTTATACTCTTTCATATCTATAGTTTAACGTATTTTACGGGCGGATTCAATATTTTGCTAGTTTCTATATAAAATAATAATCGTTTGCCAGTTAATATAATAATATAATTTAATATATAACAAATCAAATGCTAATATAACTCAGTCGTATATGATTTAAGTGTTATTATTTGTATATAGTGATATAATATCAGAGCACTTTAAGTCTACTTACGCCTGCCAAGTTTCAATTTCTTTTCAATTTTGACTTTTTAGAAGCTAGTTTATTGGCTAAAAACTCAATCGAATTTGTTCCACATATGAAAATCCTTTATATAGCAAGTTTTAAGTTTTACAACCCTCAATGTTTTAGTTTCAATTCTAACTGATCTCACTCACATCATTTTTACCTAATAAAATCAGTACTATATTGTAGGTAAACTATAATATTCAATAGAGAATTGGCTCTGTAATAATAAATAGATTAAAATATATTTAGCGTGTTCATTTGGTCTGGCTGCAGGTTTTTATATTAAAAAAGCTCATCGTTTTCTTGTCAGAATAAGTGTATAATTTAAAATATAATCAAGTAAATATTAATATAAATCAGTCGTATCTGACTAAAGTGATATTATTTGTATACAATAACATAGTATCTCCAATCGAAACTATTTCTAAAAGTTCTAAGGGAGAAAATAGTTTTGCCTGATTGCGTAACCTAGGTTAACATTTTGTATATCCGAAATGTACGAGGCGTCACTTAGTTTGAAAATACAAACATGTGATAACTCCCAATTTATATATTTGTTTGAATTTTATCAACTTTTTTTTTATGAAATACAATGTAATTTAAAGCTTGCTCTTTGCGAAGTGGTACTTGGGTTAAGTTTGATAAATAACCAAATCGATTCCTTCTGACCCTCATCCAATTTGCATTGCTCGTGATCTTTTGTTTCTTGCAGCAATATAATACATCATGCGATAACGAATGTGTATTTATTTATTTGAGTTACGGCATATCAACATTACCGTTTTGATTGTTGTTGTTGATCTCATGAATCCATATTGCATAAATCATAGAACTAGCATGACCCGTGAAAATTCAACAGCAGACTCATTCAAATGTAATATATTGATGTTGGCATTCTGTGGATGTTCAGCGTAAATGGAGGCGCCCTGATATTATGGTAGCTATTTTGTTAAAACTGCAAAAGTATATATATATATATATATATATATATATATATAAGCTAGCAGAGACGCCTGGCGAAGACTGTTCTTAAATTACGCTTAAAATGATATTTTAATTCTTGCAGATTTCGTATATATTATTATAGAGTTAATATTTTAGCGATTTTTATATATTATAAAGTTGCGATTTCAAAAATAAAATTATATCTATATGACTTGGGTTCCTGGCTTGAGGCAGTTGCTTCTCTAGTCGCTCTGATGGAGGGTGAAACAGCGAAACAGTACTGCATTTGGATGACTATAATGCTCCCTATCTTAGGTTGAGCATTTGGAAAATGAAAAACAAATTACCATTAGTGTACGAAGCGATGCTCTTTGCATAAACAAATTGAGCTTAGGTATTTGGAGAATATCAAAACTCTAATCATTCACTGCCCACATAGCAGCAGCCCTATAGCGCAACGGTTAGAAGCTCTGACTTTCGTTTGGGCGATCGGGTTTAAATCTAAGCTTGCGGTAGTTGCTTGTCTAGCCGCACTGATGAGCTGTGAAACAGCGAAGCAATACTCTATGTAGATGACTATATATATATATATATATATATATATATATATATATATATATAACATTAAGTCCTTTCCATATAATCGAAACCGAAACTAAAACTTATAAAGAATTAATAATAAAATTATTTATAAAAAAACAGATTACTTAGGTACCATCAGCTAAAATCGGAAACGAAACCAAGACTTATGAAGAATTCTTGATAAAATTATTTTTTAAAAATAGATTTTTTTTTTAAAAATAGATTATTGGAGTGCCATTAGCTTTAATAGAAATCGAAACTAAAATAAGTTTAAGGAATTCATGGCAAAATTATTTACAAAATCATTAAATGACTTGAGTGCCATGGGCTATAATCGAAACCGCAACCAAAATTCATAAAGAATTCTTGGTAAAATAATTTATTAAAAGAAATGGAAGTACATAACAATTAAACGACCCTGGTGTAGACCTGACACAGAAAATAACACACACGCTATCGTTTTAATATGTACATTATTGTTGGCATTCGTTTCCCAGGTATCCTTCTGGTCAAAATTCTTTTCTATAAAGATATCGAATACTCACGGGGTAATCTACGTGAAGGTTGCCATCCTCGTAAAGTGAATAAAATTTTGTGGAACGAATTGGATTCGAACTTGACACTCGCAGGTTGCCAGTTCGAGCTGTTAATACATTGGGCATCGTGTTATTGCTGTTGTGTTTTACGGCTTGCCAACTATTCTTGGATCATTTTATACCGAAGACGTGCATTGTTGTGTACGAGTTAATTTGTAAAATAATGTTTATTTAAACAATTCTCATGACATGGAATCATCTAGTTTTCCCAAACGTTGTCCAATTTACTATTGACGAGACTCAACATTGGTTTACTTCTGCGATCATTTGGGAACTGGCGTTTCAACGTGACCATAACTGAATCGGGTTATAAATGCCGAAATAAAAGAGTCACATATAATTTTCTGTATTCCTGTATACGTCATATCAAACTTTCAGTTTATGTAATTCCCAACCATAATAGCTAATACATATGATGTATTGGCTACTAGCAGCGAGCGCCCGGCCTTGCCGGGGCAAAAAATACGCTTAAATATATTTTTATTAATGCAGACGATCTATTTATTATTACAGAGCAAATGTTTTATTAAATATTATATTGTACCTAATATTTAGTACTGATTACAGGGGTTTTTTTAATATATAACTTGGGTGTCAACAGCTAGAATCAAAACCATAAACCTTTAGTGCTCTAGTTGTGTTCCCTATCAATGTAGATATCAAAGGTATATAAGAAAAAAATTAATATTAACCGACTTGAAGAAATGAATTGAATTTGGGCATGCGCAGAAATAAGTAAAAATATCTCGGCAAGTCGAATGAACATCTCATGTTTCAACTTACCGATATATATATATATATATATATATATATATATATATATATATATATATATATATATATATATATATATATATATATATATATATATATATGCGTTATTCATCTATCCGAATAAAGCTTTTGGGCGTTATAAACCATCCGTAGTGTAGGATTACTATTTCCTGTTGATTTCAATGTTATGTGACCGGTAGTTTAAGCGTTTATCAGTTATTTATGTACACAGGGACACACACACACACACACACACACACACACACGCACACATATATTTACTGTTTTATTTATATAGAAGATTTATATATGCTTTTACGGCATATCAACCCTTTTAAACGTCGAAGCACAATAGTTAACGTATACGATCCATTGATTTATATTATTCTATTTTACATAATGTAAACTCGTTTTGTTTTATTCATTCCTGAAACACAATAAAATGTATTGATTCGTTTCGCCTGTCAGTTTTATGCCATGTCAACTCTTTTCGGTCTATTGAATACCGAAACACAATATCTATTGTATGGCTCAATTGATTAATTGAATTTGATTTTTAGTTATATCAACCATTTTGGGGTTATTTGATAGCGAAACTGCTTGACTAGTATCGATGATTCATTGATCAGTGCTGTGTGCGATTATAACGTATATTATAGTTTTGCGATTGGTTCATATTGTATCACAATGCATATTATATACAATTACGTGATTGGTTGAAGGAGTGAAGTAGATATCGACGTTGATTGATATCGTGGGCCTAGTCAGTTTGAATCCAATCCTTTCCACAGTGCAACTTTCACAATGGATGTAGGCAACCTTTACTTTCTTCCTCCTTTAAGTACATGATTCTAGACATAACTGATGAAGTTATTTATCTCTTCCTTCCATGGCGACAGGATAGACAGAAGACCAAAAGGTAAGATGTTGCAACCATGGCATAGAGAAAAATCACTGGCCGAACAAAATCTGCTTAAGTAGCGTGTCGGTTTTCCTCAGTAGGTGCACCTCAGGCCATTTGCAATCAAGTAACACCTTCTAAAATAATGCCTGGGAATGGGGGGCTTCCAATAGCTGATTATAAACATACTTAAGACAAACAGAGAGGAATGTCATTCATAAAATGTCTGATAATCTGTCGATTTTATTTTGGTATGAATTCTAATGTAGCAGAGCGCGGGCACGCGTATCAAAATGCATACGAAATGCGAAATGACGTTACCGTAATGAAAAATAAGAAAGACTATAAAAAAGAACACATGCACAGACTGGAGGACGTTCGAGAGGGCAAAGGTCATAGGGAATTAGCAAGATTACGTTTTATTCAGAAAATATTCGATAATAAATATGGTTGTTCAAGAAAAAAAAGAGTAGAGTTATGACTTGTCTCGTGATCCTTGCAACGTACTCTTATACAGCGTGCTGGGTCTACGTGTCTAAACACGCTTAACACGAATTAGTATGGACTGGTGAGACTCATAAGTAATGATAAAATCGAACCAATATTAATGATATCATTCTGAGTCACACGAAGTTGTGTTTTTCATTCGCTTTGTATATTCAGTTCAATCCATTATATATATATATATATATATATATATATATATATATATATATATATATATATATATAGATATAGATAGATAGATAGATAGATAGATAGATAGATATGTGTGTGTCTGTGTCTGTGTCTTTGGGTGTGCGTGTATAATGGTGGTATTCGATAATGGTGGTATCGGTTTCTTAAATATAAATCCAATGAAATTCATGTGTTAAAGAGAGCTCGATGCAAGAAAAAGCTGGTATACAGTTTGTTTATTATACAAATATTATTGGTTACATATGTGCATACATGTTTAAGCGGAATCCCAATTCAATGATAACAGCTTATCAGATCCAAATAGAATCGATATTAAAACGGGAGTAAAAATTAGCTTTACATGATATTTGGGTGTGGTTAATAATACATATATATATATATATATATATATATATATATATATATATAAAATATATTTACATATATATTTATATGTAATATGTATATATATATATATATATATATATATATATTCAGTAATGTGATTGATAATTTAAAATTCAAATTAGAATTAAATTAAATTAAATTAAAAATCCGTTTCACAAGAAGGAAGAACAACAAAATCAAATTATTGATTTTGATTTTGTTGTTGTTCCTTCTGTTGAAACGGAGTTTTAATTTAATTCTAATTTGAATTTTAAATTATCAATCACATTACTGAATATAAAATTAGCTCTAGGATATTTACCTATCGAGTTTATTATATATCTAAATTACAACGAGCACTGTATTTTGATTAAATTAGTAATTTTACTATTACATTAAAATACACTCTGCTCTTTAGACTATTGTTCTAATCTTCTTTATATATATATATATATATATATATATATATATATATATATATATACATATATATATATATATATATATATATATATATATATATATATATATATATATGTCGTGTGATGAGAGCGATTCCGTCGAACGAACTGGATTCAATCTTAACGCACTCATGTCTCCAGTTCGAATCTTCATCCACGGCCAAGCACTAGCAAAAATGTAACCCGTTAACTCATTCAATGAGCACAAGTTGATTGTTATAATCGAGAAATATGAGTTTGAATAGAGAGTTAGTTAAATTATAACAAAACAAGAATCTTAAAATACTAGCAGCCCACGTGGCGTTGCCCGCCTTCTCCCTCTTTTTTTTCCTATTTTTCTGTACCTCACTTATTTGTAAGTCTGCCGCTCTTACTCGCTTTTAACCTCTGTCTTTCTCTCGATTTCCTTTTTTTATCTTCCTCCCCCCCCCCTCTCTCTCTCTCTCTCTTACTCTGCGTTCTCACCCCTTACCTACATCCTTTACATTCACACCCATTACCTTACTTTTACACACACTCTCACTCTCCCTCTCTCTCTCTCTTCCACTCTCCATACATTAACACACACACACGCACACGCACACACACACCCACACACACAGCTACAGGTTAAATAATATCAATACATTCCATGATATTACATCATTCTTTTTATTCTTTCTTTTGTTAGTAATGTCTAACTGTTAATAAACAGAGAGAAAACGACGGAAACGAGAGTGATATATTTCGTATACAAGAACAGCGATGGGTCCAAACAATATACAGGTTGAGAGATTAGAAACAATAGATAAGATTGTAGTAAGATATGAGTAGCCTAAGGAGTTAATTTTTAAATTAAAATAGAAGAGTTGTTACAAACATAACCCTAACCCCCAATCTGAGGAATACTGGAAAATGCATATTTCCAAAAAATAAATAGTAAGCTTTAGTGTATACGCACACACACACACACACACACACACACACACACACACACACACACACACACACACACACACATACATATATATATATATATATATATATATATAGGATTAATAATTATCATTAATAAGATATATATATACATATATATATATATATATCTTATTAATATCCTATTTTTTTAACCAAATGTATATATATATATATATATATCTATATATATATCTTATATATATATATATATATATCTATATATATATCTTATTAATATCCTATTTTTTTAACCAAATGTATATATATATATATATATGCGTGTGTGTGTGTGTGTGTGTGTGTGTGTGTGTGTGTGTGTGTGTGTGTGTGTGTGTGTGTATATAAACTTTAAATTCAATATTATTTGGGGATCTGGGGAGTAAAGTGAATAAATAGATAAATCCGAGATAAAACCTTATTATTAAACTAAAGAAAAAAACATTGACAGATAAAATGCGTATAAAAATAGATTAAATGAATATAAAAATAGAAAATTGTAGAAGTATCATCTAGAAATAAGAAATACGAAAGTCGGATACTTATTTAATTCGAAAGTAAACGAAAAAATAAATAAAAAAGGAATAAAATAAAATTATGAGGATCGAAGTAGGTCCAACTGCTCAAATTCTATAAATAAGGATTATATATATATATATATATATATATATATATATATATATATATATATATATATATTTTATATTTTGTGTACAGAAAGTTGTTAGTTGAGACAGGTCATTGGTACCGTCGGTTTCAAGCCCGATAATAAGGCCCGTTTAAGGTATCCTTATCGAGCTCTCTTCAGCCAATATTCGTCTATCTTATAACCGGAAGTGTGAAGTATATATACCTCGCGAATCCACGTTCAAATCTCGTTTTGTTTAATCCCCCCCCCCTTTTTTTTTATCTATCTATCTATCTATCTATATATATATATATATATATATATATATATATATATATATATATATATATATATATATATCGGGTAATGTAATACCTAATTTTCAACTTTGAATTATTTAAATTTAAGATCTAATTTCGAAAAAAATTTTTTTTTTTTATATGAATCGATTTTAATTTGAACCCCCTTTAATTTTAAAATCTCTTTCCTTATGTATAAAAACTTCAAAATCTGTATTGGTATCGGTTAAAAACTTAAAAATTCGTTTAATTATATCGAACATTTAAAAATTTCCAAAAATACGTTTAAAGTTTTAAAAAATATATTTTTAATTATATCGAATCACGTTTAAAAATTTCGAAATACGTTTAAAAATTATTTTTTAAAAATTATTTTTTAAAAACCCAAATCTTTCAAGGTTTGGGGAAGTGAGTATTTATCTATCCTAAGTGATTTCCCTAGTTTATTAACATTATTATATTTTTCTATAGTTTTAAATTCGAAATAGATTATAAATTACATTTATAAAATATAATTTTTTATATATATATATATATATATATATATATATATGACATTAATTAAAAATCTATAATATAATTGCGATTAAAATCCAAGTTTACCGACTAATTATTTATGTATTTACAATTTTTTTCCCTATATATATATATATATATATATATATATATATATATATATATATATATATATATATATATATAAAAACAACATCTAAGTGTTG
Source organism: Euprymna scolopes (assembly GCF_053919585.1). Taxonomy (NCBI): domain Eukaryota; kingdom Metazoa; phylum Mollusca; class Cephalopoda; order Sepiida; family Sepiolidae; genus Euprymna; species Euprymna scolopes. Next base: position 160,077,565 of record NC_136487.1, on the reverse strand, counting down.
TTCTTTTCATTGATCCAATTTATTAGGAGCCCCTTCCTTCTATGTATGCAACTTTTCAAAGCTTCACTCCTCACATTTAAACATTTTATTTTTGGGTCATGAATGGACCGGAGGATGTAGTATTTCTCTGCGTTACAGAGTGAGCATTGACTTAATTCCGGGACGTATGCTGGTCTATGCTCTATTTTTCTCCATTTTATGGAAAAGGGTGTATTTTTTTCTTTAAGCTCCCACACGCGGGTAGCTAATGCTGTATTCATCCTTGTTTTAGCTCTAAAGGAGCTCATATGTGCATAATATCTTTGTTTAAATTGGCCTTTTGTCATACCTATATATATTTCCGGTATATTTGTGGATTGTTCCGTTACTGTGACCTCATAGACAAGGGATTCAGCTTTACAATTACCCTCCAATGGACAGCTATTTTTGGTCCTGCAAGAGCAGCCTGCGTTATCTATCTTTTTTGGTTCTTTGGATATTATCGACTTTATTGATGGAGCTGTCGAGTAACTAACTTTCACCGTGTTTCTATTAAAAAGTTTATGTAGTCTATGTGTTCTTTTATATTTTGTGTATTTATTTTTGCAAAAATATCATATATATATATATACACGTATATACATATAATGTATATATGTATATTATATGTATATACATAAGAATGTATATATATATACATATAAATGTATGTAAATACATATATATGTATATATATATACAAAGATATAAAACATTAGATTATCAAAGAGCATATATTTAACTAAGCAAAACTTATAAAAAAAAAGAAAAGCTCATAACTTCAAAAGAAGTAATTAAATATATTAAAAGTTTAAGAATAAAAGTTATATATGACTTTATTTTCTAGTCAAAAGCAAAAAGTAAAAAAGTCAAATAATGAAAAGAAACTGATAAATCCATGACATTTCGAAGCTTATTATTTTCATCAGAATTGGAGAAGGCAATAATTATACAAAATGTAATTAGACATAAAAATTGGCATGATAACATTTAGATTGAAAATCAAATTAATTAATTAAAATAATTAAAATATATTAAAAGTAGGTATAAGGGTAATTTTAAAAATTGTTTGCATTCAAGACAAAAGCTTTTAGCAGATATGTTGCTGCGATATTTATTTCATTTTTATATATTTTTATTATATGCAAATGTTAACAAAAATAGATTAGACAATTGTATTTCTTCACAGACCCCCTTACTTTAATTGTTGTTCCTTAAAACGTCACTAGTCCAACCTTAAACAAGACCACGTTTTTGACGATTAAGTTTACAAAAATCTTTGAACGCAGTTTTTATTGTTAGCATTGAAGACGAAAGCGTTTAGTAGATATGCTGTAGCAGTATTTATTTTATTTTATATATACATATATATATATATATATTAAATTCAAATGTTAAATATAATGTAAATTAAAAACTCAAATAAATATAGTTAATATTGAGTGTATTATTTTATAATAGATATTCTCTCCCCTGAATGTGCTTATAATATGTACCAAGTTAGACTTAAATACAGAATAAATAGATTCGACAATTCTATTCTCTTTAACGTCCTTTTCCTTTAACTGTTGACCTTTCAAATGTCATTAGGCCAACTTTGTACAAGATAACGTTTTTGACGTTTAATTTTACAAACATCTTTAAACGCAGAATTTACACTGTATCAACTTATTTTTCTTAATATTTATGGAACGAGTGAATAAAAACCATGAAACTTTGAGGAAGTGCTTAAATACTATTCAGCTACTCCAGTCAAAAATAAAAGTATTTAAAGCAGTATTAGTGAAACTATGGCGGAAGATAGGAATTGCTTTCAGTGTATCAAGTTATTAACGAGGTTTAGAAAAAAAACACATATACCCATAACTTGTTTATTGAAATAATTTTCAAACATTAAATGAACTGGGGAAAAATGCTCAGAACACAATAACTACATAGCAATTTCTACTTTGACATAATTAGTAGGGGATGTGCGATCCTTTTTTATGAATGACTTGTGAAAGACATTGTGACTTTTATGAACAACGTTGGTCTATAGAATTAGTCAAATTTGTGATTTCGTCCACAGTTATTCCTTGAGATACCTCTTGGAGAGCATCCCAAAACTCATAATTGCTCTAAAATTGGCGCCCACATGCATAGAGGTGTCGCTTGATGTACTCCAAAGGTTTTCAATTGGGTTCAAATCTGGCGAAT
>NC_136487.1:160002851-160070351 GCF_053919585.1 Euprymna scolopes | reverse complement strand
TTTGAATCAAATGCTTAAAGTTTACGCATAAATTTATACTTTCATATATTAATTTTATGTGAGTAAATGAAGTAGTTATATATATATATATGTATGTGTGTGTGTGTGTATACATATGTATATGTATATATAGGGTGACCCCCCCTTAAAAAATGGCCCAACTCTAATTAGGGCCCGTTTCTTAGTGTTTTGTCCGAATGAAATGAAACTTTGGTCATAACTAGTTTATTATATTCAAAACATCACATCAAAACACTAGGGTCTTTGGCATTTTTCCCCGTTCTACAGCATATGTTCTAGATAGCCTCCATTTAGCTCCGTGCATTTCTGGAGGCACGGCACGAAGGTGTCCATGACGTTCTTACAGACCGAATTGGTAATGGCTCTCATCTCCTCCCGATTGCTTCTTTGAGTTCTGTGATGGTTCTGGGTTTCCCTGCGTAGAATCTGTCCTTAAGATAGCCCAAAGAAAAAAATCTGGGGTGCTTAAGTCCGGGCTATGAGGTGCCCACTCAAAATCATTCTTGAGACGGATCACTCGGCCTCCAAATTTCTCTTTCAGCCAATCTTCGGCAGGTTTAAGGTGTGAGAACTTGCTCCTTTCTGCTGGAACCAGAACTTGCTCATGAGCGACGGGTAGATGGTCTGGAACTCACTCTTGAAGGTTTTGGTGACCTCCACATACCGCTCCTTGGTGACTGTTTCTGCTGCGCCAGATTCTTCGATGAAGATTGGTCCAATAATGCCTCTGGCCGAGATTGCAGCCCACACCGTGCACTTAGGAGAGTGCAGGGGCTTAGTGGCTACTTCATTTTGTCTGGATGACCCCCAGAAGACATTTGTCTTGGAGTTCGCCTTCTCGAGTATCTTTACTGCCATAGCCCTCCTCTGCTTCTTGTCTGAGGCTTTAAGGGTCTGAAGCGTCTGTATTCCCTGATATCGTTCACCAGCACTCTCCTGCAAGTCTCACGGGACATTCCGAGGAACTGACTTCGCTTGAGCGTTTCGGACTCTGCTGGAGAGACTCTCTCACTCTTTCGACCAGCTCGGCTGTTCGCTTCTTGGGACGCCCCGAGTGGCTTGGACGGTTCTCTCTGGTAGCATTGAGGTTCTCCACGGTCCCATACTTCTCGAAGTGGTCCACCCAGTTCTGAATTCTGCTTTTGGATGGAGCCTTTTCACATTCGAACTTATGCATGAAACTGTCCTGGGTTTTCTTAAACGATTCTGTCTTATAGTAAAATTTAACACAGTGTATTATTTGTCCCAGCTCCTACTGGGATCTTGGTGTACTCATGGTCGTTGATAGTGCCATGTCCTGTAAAATAAGGACAATCGGTGAATAAATAATGGAGATATCACATAAAGTGTACACGGGGCCCGTTTTTGGGGTCACTCTCTCTCTCTCTCTCTCTCTATATATATATATATATATATATATATATATATATATATATATATATATATATATAGATATATATATGAACAAACTTTCGTTATATTCCAAGTTACCGCAGGTTTTTATTTATTTTAACAATCAATTCTTTCAACTCATCAAAACTGCGGTAAATCAAATTTGTTTTATTTATGTTGAACAATCATCAATAGCCGCACTGATGAGTTGTGATACAACGAAACAGTACTGTATGTGGATGACAATTAAAAGCCCCCCCTCTTTGGGTTGAGCACTTTGCAAATATATTTTCACCCGACTCGTATTTAAAGCGATTGAACGAATCCCACTATTATTTTGTTTGTAAGCACACTGATGGTTCGAGCACTTTGCGACAGGAGGGTGTGGATTTAATACACACTCTAGGAGAAATATTTACGGCACTGATTCGTAGCCGAATGGTGAGAGCTGCCAACTGTCAATCCGACGGTTATAGGTTAAATCCACGCCTGGGGTAAGATGTTTGTCTAGCCGCACTGATGAGTTGTGATACAACGAAACAGTACTGTATGTGAATGACAATATGTATACGTTAACATATTTTTTCGTACATATATTCATCAGTAAAAAATATAATCGTATAATCGAGTAACCACCTTGAAGTTAATTTATTGTCGTTTACAGACGTTTTTAAAAACTGATTTAAACCAAGTTTTTTCATCATTTCATGTCATCAGTATTTTAAAGTAAGTCAGGGTCACAAATATTCCAATGACATAATAAGCACACTGTTTAACACCAACAACGACATGAATCTCTAATCATATAAGACAAGCTATTGCTAGTAGACGTAACATGATTCAACTAATCAGAACTGTTTGTATCTCAAATATGCCACTAAGACTTCAGGTAACACTATCGGATTGTGTCGGATGCACAACAAGAAAACCTAACGTAATTATATTACATAATTAATTTTGTCTATCATTCGATTCGATAAGTCACTTCTTTGAATTCCTGCACAGCAAAGTTGGTCATGTACGCTTCTATGAAACTAAGAGTTAAATTTTTATGCCATTAATTGATTTTTTCTATTCTTATAATCTCTATTGTATTTGTGTAACACATTAAACATCTTCTCCCGAGATGATATTTTTAGCAAATAGTCTGTCTGCCGCTGATTAGAAACAATGAATTATTTTGTACACGAGATGTTCATTCCAGTGTTTTAAGTAGTTTTACATTACAAATCGCAAGCTAAGGATTGCATCTTTTGTTTGCTTTTAAAATATAGTAATATATTAATGTAAGCATAATTAGTAAAAGAATAATAAAGTAATACCTATTTGAAACGCTTGAGACGAAATAAATTTTGTATGGAAATAAATCGAGACAAGACGTGAAGCTACTTAATGTAAGAGACTAATGAATACAAAAGAGGATTATCGCAACGACAAGAGATGTCTATCGACCTTAGTCTAAGATAAACCAATGCTCTGGGTAAGAGATGAACAATTAACCAAAAGGGAGTTCTACAAGCTTTCAGTTTTCGGAATGAAGTTACTGGAATGAAAGTTGTATTACAACGAGGGAACAACACAGCGAATTGATGGAGACGAATAGACCAACGAATCAGACGAACTCAAACAAAGAAACCATGGAATAAATTAGACAATTCTGAAAATGTCATGTCATAATAGCATTGGTAAAAAAGTTATCTACAACATGGACAACATGGGACGCCTGTGCCATGATTCGGCTGTTCGGACATTACAACCCGTTGCAATACTCCCATCCTAAAGGTTGACATGACCCCAACTGTAATGCTATTCGGTTTAACCATTAAATATCAACTTTCTGTCTTACAGGGTCAATATTAAACGCGGGAACAATTGAAAGAACGAATGAAGTTCGCAATGTGTAAGACACATATACAGAAAGAACAGTTCTACAAGTATTGTCATGCAATCCGTGAACACAAAGTTGGAGACTGTCCAGGTTCCAAATCAGGAAGATCCATCGATCGACAAATTCTGTGAAAATCGTGAACGCAAATGTTATCCGCTAGTACGTAGTTCGATTAGTGAGACCAGCCAGTAATTTTTTCGTAGAATATTCTCAGTCGTGGTGGCCCACATTACGCCACTCCTGGATCATAAAAATGTGTCCCTAAACCTGGGTTCTCAGAGAAACGACCCCTTGAGGAAACTACGGAGGTCGAACGGAACATCAATGTCAGGTCGCCCAGCGAGCCTGATGAAGAAAAAAAAAATGTAAATTGACTATACTACGGTGAGCAGTAGAGAGAAACACATGAGGATGTACTCACCCGATTACTTAGCATCATCGTTAAAATAAGCTTTATGCCGCAGAACTAGAGTGCCAAGAAATTTGTTTTCACAAACACGTTAAAAATCGCCCGAGTTATCAGGTATATACAAGGATGATGTAACACAAAACGGAAAATAAAGGCAGTAAAGTAATCTTATAATACGCAACAACATTCTTCAAAGATTCTCGGACAAACGTCTCCAAAAATGTTCGTACAACTGTCTCCAAGTATTTTCAGACAAACGTCTGCTAAGATTCTAGTACAACCGCCTGTTTGCGGTCTCCCCATGTGGTCCACATTTATGCAGTCGAGCAGCGAGATTTTCCACACGAGCGGAGAGATTTTGTGTGGCTTTGTGAGATCATTAATTATAAAATTTGTGGGGGCTGATCTCACATAGAGACGCGCCGCCAAAAAATTTGTAATTGATTCTTTCTTTCCTGCTCAGCAACTTCATTGCGCATGTCGCACGCATTCGACGATGCTTTAACGGTAAGCCATTTTCATGGTTTCCACAATTTACCCTAGAGATGATCATGACAATTAATCCAGCGAAAAGAGACATCTATATATATAAAAGGCAAAAATCGGTGTGTATGTATGTATGTATGTATGTTTGTTTGTAACGCTAAAACTTTTGACAGACACAACCAAAGTTGACAAATTAGGTAGCATATTGCACCTTGATCACCCGGATGACAAATATCGAAATTTCACGTCAAACGGACAACTAGAAGGGGGTTAACTGATCATTTTTCTCCCAGGGGGGCCCCCCAAAAAACCTGTCATTTTAACATTATTCATTAGCTGTCACGTGACGTGACGTCAGCTCAGTAAAATGTCGGCTACGCTGAGCCTCTGACGTACATTAAAGCTGCCTGCGAGGAGTATCATTGATACTATAACACAGTTAAATATTAGTTTAAGAGTCGAACCGTTATTACCAACGGATTTATCGCACTTCAAAAAGAAGAATCCCAAAATTACATAAAAATTGACGTAGGGAAAATGTTTTTATTTTTGCTTGAAGTTTTTTACCGGCGAAGAAAGATGACTATGCTCTTTGCTATAGTTTACCATGTAAACAAGGCTTAAGCCATTTTGTTTTTACCTCCTAACTCTGTTAAACTGGAAGGGGGAGGGGTGGCTATCAGTATAAGGCCGCTTAAATACACGAAAATTACTTTTATACGAGTTTGTTTTCTTATGAATGGAACCGCGTTTATAGGGGGGAGGGGGGAGGAGGCAATGTGCACAGTCTCCCAAGCATTACCTACTATAAAAAAAGATGCACATTTACCCTCTTCTCTCACCCTCTTTCTCTCTCTCTCTCTCTCTTTCTCTTCTCTCTCTCACTCTCTTTCTCTATCACCCTCTTCTCTCTCTCTCTTTCTCTTCTCTCTCTCATCCTCTTTCTCTCTCTCTCACCCTCTTCTCTCTCTCTACCTTTTTCTCTTCTCTCTCGCACCCTCTTCTCTCTCTCTCACCCGCTTCTCTCTCTCTACCTCTTTCTCTTCTCTCTCGCACCCTCTTCTCTCTCTCACCCGCTTCTCTCTCTCTACCTCTTTCTCTTATCTCTCTCTCTCAACCTCTTCTCTCTCTCTCTCTTACCCTCTTCTCTCTCTCACTCTCTGTGTACACCTTTTTCTCTTCTCTTCTCTCTCTCTCTGACCCTCTTTCTCTCTCTCTCACCCTCTTTTTCTGCTCTCTCTCACCCTTCTCTCTCTCTCTCTCTACCTCTTTCTCTTCTCTATCACCCTCTTTCCCTGCTCTCTCTCACCTTCATCTCTCTCTCTCTACCTATTTCTCTTCTCTCTCTCTCCCTCTGCTCTCTCTCACCCTCTTCTTTCTCCCTCACCCTCTTCTCTCTCTCTCTCACCCTCTTCTTTCTCCCTCACCCTCTTCTCTCTCTCTCTCTACCTCTTTCTCTTATCTCTCTCTCTCACTACCCCTCTCTCTCTCTGTCTTACCCTCTTCTCTCTCTCTCTACCTCTTTCTCTTATCTCTCTCTCTCACTACCTCTCTCTCTCTCACCCTCTTCTCTCTCTCACCCTCTTTCTCTCTTACCCTCTTCTCTCTCTACCTCTTTCACTTCTCTCACCCTCTTTCTCTCTCACCCTCTTTCTCTGCTCTCTCTCACCCTCTTCTCTGCTCTCTCTCACCCTCTTCTCTCTCTACCTCTTTCTCTTCTCTCTCTCTCACCCTCTTCTCTCTCTCTTACCTATTTTGTAATATATATATATAGATATATATATTGTACAAACTATTGTACAAACTATTACCACTTATCAAGGCCTATAGGCCACTCGAGGATGAAAGTTTAAAAGTGCACAGTAGTCAAATTCGGCAAAGATGACGGAACCGCTTTAAGAGGAGGATGAATTATTCAGTGACTCCAACCTATTTTGTTACATATATGTATGTATATATTTTTGTAAAAAATATATATTACTACTTATCAAGGCCCATAGGACACTCGAGGATTAGAGTTGAAAAGTGCACAGCAGTCAAATCTGGGAAAGAGGATGGAACCGCTTTAACGGGAGGATGAGTTATTCAGCGACTCCAACCTATTTTGGTATATATATATTTATATCTATATTTATTTTTAAATATATATTACCACTTATCAAGGCCCATAGGCCACACGAGGATGAGAGTTTAAAAGTGCACAGTAGTCAAATTCGGCAAAGATGATGGAACCGCTTTAAGAGGAGGATGAATTATTCAGTGACTCCAACCTATTTTGTTATATATATGTATGTATATATTTTTGTAAAAAATATATATTACTACTTATCAAGGCCCATAGGACACTCGAGGATTAGAGTTGAAAAGTGCACAGTAGTCAAATTCGGGAAAGAGGATGGAACCGCTTTCACGGGAGGATGAGTTATTCAGCGACTCCAACCTGTTTTTTTATATATATATTTATATCTATATTTATTAAAAAATATATATTACCACTTATCAAGGACAATAGGCCACTCGAGGATGAGAGTTGAATAGTGCACTGTATAAAAAATACGGTAAAGAGGATGGAACCGCTTTAACGGGAGGATGAGTTATTCAGCAACTCCAACCTATTTTTTTATATATATATATATATATATACTTTTATTAAAAAATATATATTACCACTTATCAAGGACAATAGGCCACTCGAGGATGAGAGTTGAAAAGTGCATAGTAGTAAAATTCGGGAAAGAGGATGGAACCGCTTTAACGGGAGGATGAGTTATTCAGCGACTCCAACCTATTTTGTTATATATATATATATATATATATATATATTTTTCATAAAATATGTATTACCACTTATCAAGGCCCATAGTCCACTCGAGGACGAGAGTTGAAAAGTGCACAGTAGTCAAATTGGGGAAAGAGGATGGAACCGCTTTAACGGGAGGATGAGTTATTCAGCGACTCCAACCTTTTTTTTTATTTTGTAAAAAATATATATGACCACTTATCAAGGCCCAGAGGCCACTCGAGGATAAGAGTTGAAAAGTGCACAGTAGTCAAATTTGGGAAATTTGTTATATATCTATTTTTTTGTTACTTAGGCATTTCCACTTATCAAGGCCCAGATACATCTCGAGGATAAGAGTTAAATGTGCACAGTAGTCAATTGGACAATAAGGCCCAGAGGCCACCCGAGGATAAGGGTTGAAAATGGCAGTAGTTAATTGGACAACATAGTAATCGTTAGTAATGGAAAGTCGGGAAATTTGTTATATATATATTTATATTTTGTTTAGATAGGCATTACCACTTATCAAGGCCCAGAGGCCACTAGAGGATAAGTGTTGAAAAGTGCAGTAGTCAATTGGACAAAATATAGTAATTGTTAGTAATGGAAATTCAGTAAATTTGTTATATATATATTAATATTTTGTTAAATACGCATTACCACTTATCAAAGCCCACAGGCCACTCGAGGATAAGGATTGAAAAGTGCACCGTAGTAGTCGGTTGTAATGGAAATGCGGGATATTTGTAATATACCTATTTTTTGTTACTTAGGCACAACCACTTATTAAGGCCCAGAGGCCACTCGATGGTATTACCACTTATCAAGGCCCAGAGGCCACTCGAGGATAAGCGTTTAAAAGTGCAGTAGTCAATTGGACAATATAGTAATCGTTAGTAATGGAAATTCAGTAAATTTGTTATATATATGTATATTTTGTTACATACGCATTACCATTTATCAAGGCCCAGAGGCCACTCGAGGATAAGGATTGAAAAGTGCACAGTAGTCAATTGGACAATATAGTAATCGTTAGTAATGGAAATTCAGTAAATTTGTTATATACCTATTTTTTGTTACTTGGTCATTTCCACTTATCAAGGCCCAGAGGCCACTCGAGCATAAGAGTTAAAAAGTCCACAGTAGTCAATTGGACAATAAGGCCCAGAGGCCACCCGAGGATAAGGGTTAAAAAGTGCAGTAGTCCATTGGTCAATATAGTAATCGTTAGTAATTACTACTTCTCAAGGCCCAGAGGCCACTCGAGGATAAGGGTTGAAAAGCGCAGTAGTCAATTGGACAATACAGTAATCGTTAGTAATGGAAATTCAGTAAATTTGTTATATATATATATATTTATATTTTGCTAAATACGCATTACTACTTATCAAGGCCCAGACGCCACTCGAGGATAAGGGTTGAAAATATTCAACAAATTTTTTATCTACAGATTAGAATATTTGTATATAGGGTATTCAGACATATGGAATATATCTAGCATAATCTATCTATTATATCTATAAAAGTCAGAATGTTTGTGTGTGTGGGTGTGTGTGAGGTAGAGAGAGAGAGAGAGAACAATTCTTAACCTATATATTCAACAAATTTTTTATCTACAGATTTTAAATTTGTTATAAAGGGTATTCATACATATGGAAATATATCTAGCATAATCTATCTATTATATCTACAAAAGTGAAAATGTGTGTGTCTGTGAGAGAGAGAGCAATTCTCAACCTATATAATCAACAAATTTTTTATCTACAGATTAGATAATTTGTATATAGGGTATTCAGACATATGGAAATATATCTAGCATAATCTATCTATTATGTCTATAAAAGTGAGAATATGTCTGTGTGTGAGAGAGAGAGAGTAAGAACAATTCTCACCCTTTATATTCAACAAATTTTTATCTACAGATTAGAAAATTTTTATATAGTGTATTCAGACATATGGAAATATATCTAGCATAATCTATCTATTATATCTATAAAAGTGAGCATGCGTGAGAGGAGAGAGAGAGAGAGAGAACAATTCTCAACCTATATACTCAACAAATTTTTTATCTACAGATTTGAAAATTTGTATATAGATTATTCAGACACATGGAAATATATCTAGCATAATTTATCTATTATATCTATAAAAGTGAGAATGTGTGGGTGTGTGAGAGAGAGAATGAGAGAGAACAATTCTCAGCTTATATATGCAACAAATTGTTTATCTACAGATCCGAAATATCACATTTGTATAGAAGTAGAAATCTGGATACCTATTCTGATACCTAATAAAAGAAAGGACACTCTTTGGGGCGGATTTTGATGATAACAAGTCACTAATAAGAAATTATAATAAACATTGAAATAATTTAAGAATTTTATCAAAATAAAATTGCATGGTAATCACCCAATTTCTGCCACAAAATTTTGATTGGCAAAACTCATAAACAGAAAATATATATTTTCTAATTTCATCTTTTTTTTTATATAATCTGATTTGATGTTTTCCTTAATATTCAAATCACTATATTTTGCTGCTTAATATCAAATACAGCAAATGAGTTATTTTTTATGCATCAAACAATTACATTTTCTCATTCATCCAAACTAATCACTGAACATCAATTTCATATTTTCTTCACTAAAATATTACTGTGCTTGATGTCATCAAGTGGAGCGGATCATTTTTTTTTCATTTGTTCACACATTTTTCCAATTTATATATATTTTGTCTAAGATTCTTAGCCTATGTCATTGCATACCAAGCTGTTTATTAAAAGTTACGGTTCACTGTAAACACATACGTTACACCAAAATAAAAACGCTTCAGATAATGTCTTGATATTCAATTAAGTTTCTCACATGACATCTTATGAAGTTAGTAGAAATGTTACAGACTTTTGAATCTCAAACACTTTCAATACTGTGCACTGATATTTTCTTTTTTGGAATATAAGCACATTCATGATTTTTTTTTACAAACGTCAACAAATTTCACAATGTGTAGCAATGTACTGAAACAATTATAAAAATATTTGTTTTTATTTTGGATGATGCAGGGCATCCGAAGAGAGATTTTTCTAACAAAATGAAAGTATAATTTTTAGCAATAGGTATCTAGGAAAAGGCCACTACATACGTTATAAATTCCAAATTTCCACAACCTGGCAAATACTGGTACACGCTAGCAAATTTAGATTTGCAATTACAGAATATGATTCTAATTTTTTCCTTTGCTCTTTATTCTAACACTACACTAAGTTTACTGTTTTATTTCGCTACAGTTGATATTGTGTAGAACAATAAGAAAATCATAGTGAACAATGCATTCAACAAAATTTCACACACATTTCTAGATACCTATATCTAATAAGTTCAAAAGAAAGGACACACTTAGGGAGGTATTTTGGTGGTCAAGTCACTAAATAGAGATTAGCTGGTTTCCCGGCATAGCCCAGGATGTAATAAAGATTGACTGAAATACATGTTCTAGCTGGTTTCTAGGCGTTGCCAGGGATGTAATATAGACACATTATGTTGTATATTACCTGTTCTCTTCTCCCTAAGGTAAAACAATTTCATATACATGCTGTAAATTACCTATGCTAGGGATAAAACATGAACAATACCAGTCCGGGGGTAGATAAAACAAATAATACATAGAGATGAAAGATTCGTCTCCCCTAAGAATAAAACATATGTTCAATATCTGCTTTTGTTTTTTCATTGTTTATACGGTCCCGAGCAACGCCGGGTAGCCCTGCTAGTCTATATATATAAAAGGCAAAAATCGGTGTGTATGTATGTATGTATGTATGTTTGTTTGTAACGCTAAAACTTTTGACAGACACAACCAAAGTTGACAAATTAGGTAGCATATTGCACCTTGATCACCCGGATGACAAATATCGAAATTTCACGTCAAACGGACAACTAGAAGGGGGTTAACTGATCATTTTTCTCCCAGGGGGGCCCCCCAAAAAACCTGTCATTTTAACATTATTCATTAGCTGTCACGTGACGTGACGTCAGCTCAGTAAAATGTCGGCTACGCTGAGCCTCTGACGTACATTAAAGCTGCCTGCGAGGAGTATCATTGATACTATAACACAGTTAAATATTAGTTTAAGAGTCGAACCGTTATTACCAACGGATTTATCGCACTTCAAAAAGAAGAATCCCAAAATTACATAAAAATTGACGTAGGGAAAATGTTTTTATTTTTGCTTGAAGTTTTTTACCGGCGAAGAAAGATGACTATGCTCTTTGCTATAGTTTACCATGTAAACAAGGCTTTAGCCATTTTGTTTTTACCTCCTAACTCTGTTAAACTGGAAGGGGGAGGGGTGGCTATCAGTATAAGGCCGCTTAAATACACGAAAATTACTTTTATACGAGTTTGTTTTCTTATGAATGGAACCGCGTTTATAGGGGGGAGGGGGGAGGAGGCAATGTGCACAGTCTCCCAAGCATTACCTACTATAAAAAAAGATGCACATTTACCCTCTTCTCTCACCCTCTTTCTCTCTCTCTCTCTCTCTCTTTCTCTTCTCTCTCTCACTCTCTTTCTCTATCACCCTCTTCTCTCTCTCTCTTTCTCTTCTCTCTCTCATCCTCTTTCTCTCTCTCTCACCCTCTTCTCTCTCTCTACCTTTTTCTCTTCTCTCTCGCACCCTCTTCTCTCTCTCTCACCCGCTTCTCTCTCTCTACCTCTTTCTCTTCTCTCTCGCACCCTCTTCTCTCTCTCACCCGCTTCTCTCTCTCTACCTCTTTCTCTTATCTCTCTCTCTCTCTCAACCTCTTCTCTCTCTCTCTCTTACCCTCTTCTCTCTCTCACTCTCTGTGTACACCTTTTTCTCTTCTCTCTCTCTCTGACCCTCTTTCTCTCTCTCTCACCCTCTTTTTCTGCTCTCTCTCACCCTTCTCTCTCTCTCTCTCTACCTCTTTCTCTTCTCTATCACCCTCTTTCCCTGCTCTCTCTCACCTTCATCTCTCTCTCTCTACCTATTTCTCTTCTCTCTCTCTCCCTCTGCTCTCTCTCACCCTCTTCTTTCTCCCTCACCCTCTTCTCTCTCTCTCTCACCCTCTTCTTTCTCCCTCACCCTCTTCTCTCTCTCTCTCTACCTCTTTCTCTTATCTCTCTCTCTCACTACCCCTCTCTCTCTCTGTCTTACCCTCTTCTCTCTCTCTCTACCTCTTTCTCTTATCTCTCTCTCTCACTACCTCTCTCTCTCTCACCCTCTTCTCTCTCTCACCCTCTTTCTCTCTTACCCTCTTCTCTCTCTACCTCTTTCACTTCTCTCACCCTCTTTCTCTCTCACCCTCTTTCTCTGCTCTCTCTCACCCTCTTCTCTGCTCTCTCTCACCCTCTTCTCTCTCTACCTCTTTCTCTTCTCTCTCTCTCACCCTCTTCTCTCTCTCTTACCTATTTTGTAATATATATATATAGATATATATATTGTACAAACTATTGTACAAACTATTACCACTTATCAAGGCCTATAGGCCACTCGAGGATGAAAGTTTAAAAGTGCACAGTAGTCAAATTCGGCAAAGATGACGGAACCGCTTTAAGAGGAGGATGAATTATTCAGTGACTCCAACCTATTTTGTTACATATATGTATGTATATATTTTTGTAAAAAATATATATTACTACTTATCAAGGCCCATAGGACACTCGAGGATTAGAGTTGAAAAGTGCACAGCAGTCAAATCTGGGAAAGAGGATGGAACCGCTTTAACGGGAGGATGAGTTATTCAGCGACTCCAACCTATTTTGGTATATATATATTTATATCTATATTTATTTTTAAATATATATTACCACTTATCAAGGCCCATAGGCCACACGAGGATGAGAGTTTAAAAGTGCACAGTAGTCAAATTCGGCAAAGATGATGGAACCGCTTTAAGAGGAGGATGAATTATTCAGTGACTCCAACCTATTTTGTTATATATATGTATGTATATATTTTTGTAAAAAATATATATTACTACTTATCAAGGCCCATAGGACACTCGAGGATTAGAGTTGAAAAGTGCACAGTAGTCAAATTCGGGAAAGAGGATGGAACCGCTTTCACGGGAGGATGAGTTATTCAGCGACTCCAACCTGTTTTTTTATATATATATTTATATCTATATTTATTAAAAAATATATATTACCACTTATCAAGGACAATAGGCCACTCGAGGATGAGAGTTGAATAGTGCACTGTATAAAAAATACGGTAAAGAGGATGGAACCGCTTTAACGGGAGGATGAGTTATTCAGCAACTCCAACCTATTTTTTTATATATATATATATATATATATACTTTTATTAAAAAATATATATTACCACTTATCAAGGACAATAGGCCACTCGAGGATGAGAGTTGAAAAGTGCATAGTAGTAAAATTCGGGAAAGAGGATGGAACCGCTTTAACGGGAGGATGAGTTATTCAGCGACTCCAACCTATTTTTTATATATATATATATATATATATATATATATATATATATATATTTATAACAAAAATATATTACCACTTATCAAGGCCCATAGGCTACTCGAGGATAAGAGTTGAAAAGTGCACATTAGTCAAATTCGGGAAAGAGGATGGAACCGCTTTAACGGGAGGATGAGTGATTCAGCGACTCCAACCTATTTTGTTATATATATATATATATATATATATATATATATATTTTGTACAAACTATATATTACCACTTATCAAGGCCCATAGGCCACACGAGGATGAGAGTTTAAAAGTGCACAGTAGTCAAATTTGGGAAAGAGGATTTAATCGCTTTAATAGAAGGATGAATTATTCAGCGACTCACACCTGTTTTGGTATATATATATATATATTTATAAAAAAATATGTATTACCACTTATCAAGGCCCATAGGCCACTCGAGGATGAGAGTTAAAAAGTCCACAGTAGTCAAATTTGGGAAAGAGGATGGAACCGCTTTAACAGGAGGATGAGTTATTCAGCAACTCCAACCTATTTTGTTATATATATATATATATATATATATATATATATATATATATATTTTTCATAAAATATGTATTACCACTTATCAAGGCCCATAGTCCACTCGAGGACGAGAGTTGAAAAGTGCACAGTAGTCAAATTGGGGAAAGAGGATGGAACCGCTTTAACGGGAGGATGAGTTATTCAGCGACTCCAACCTTTTTTTTTATTTTGTAAAAAATATATATGACCACTTATCAAGGCCCAGAGGCCACTCGAGGATAAGAGTTGAAAAGTGCACAGTAGTCAAATTTGGGAAATTTGTTATATATCTATTTTTTTGTTACTTAGGCATTTCCACTTATCAAGGCCCAGATACATCTCGAGGATAAGAGTTAAATGTGCACAGTAGTCAATTGGACAATAAGGCCCAGAGGCCACCCGAGGATAAGGGTTGAAAATGGCAGTAGTTAATTGGACAACATAGTAATCGTTAGTAATGGAAAGTCGGGAAATTTGTTATATATATATTTATATTTTGTTTAGATAGGCATTACAACTTATCAAGGCCCAGAGGCCACTAGAGGATAAGTGTTGAAAAGTGCAGTAGTCAATTGGACAAAATATAGTAATTGTTAGTAATGGAAATTCAGTAAATTTGTTATATATATATTAATATTTTGTTAAATACGCATTACCACTTATCAAAGCCCACAGGCCACTCGAGGATAAGGATTGAAAAGTGCACCGTAGTAGTCGGTTGTAATGGAAATGCGGGATATTTGTAATATACCTATTTTTTGTTACTTAGGCACAACCACTTATTAAGGCCCAGAGGCCACTCGATGGTATTACCACTTATCAAGGCCCAGAGGCCACTCGAGGATAAGCGTTTAAAAGTGCAGTAGTCAATTGGACAATATAGTAATCGTTAGTAATGGAAATTCAGTAAATTTGTTATATATATGTATATTTTGTTACATACGCATTACCATTTATCAAGGCCCAGAGGCCACTTGAGGATAAGGATTGAAAAGTGCACAGTAGTCAATTGGACAATATAGTAATCGTTAGTAATGGAAATTCAGTAAATTTGTTATATACCTATTTTTTGTTACTTGGTCATTTCCACTTATCAAGGCCCAGAGGCCACTCGAGCATAAGAGTTAAAAAGTCCACAGTAGTCAATTGGACAATAAGGCCCAGAGGCCACCCGAGGATAAGGGTTAAAAAGTGCAGTAGTCCATTGGTCAATATAGTAATCGTTAGTAATTACTACTTCTCAAGGCCCAGAGGCCACTCGAGGATAAGGGTTGAAAAGCGCAGTAGTCAATTGGACAATACAGTAATCGTTAGTAATGGAAATTCAGTAAATTTGTTATATATATATATATTTATATTTTGCTAAATACGCATTACTACTTATCAAGGCCCAGACGCCACTCGAGGATAAGGGTTGAAAATATTCAACAAATTTTTTATCTACAGATTAGAAAATTTGTATATAGGGTATTCAGACATATGGAATATATCTAGCATAATCTATCTATTATATCTATAAAAGTCAGAATGTTTGTGTGTGTGGGTGTGTGTGAGGTAGAGAGAGAGAGAGAGAACAATTCTTAACCTATATATTCAACAAATTTTTTATCTACAGATTTTAAATTTGTTATAAAGGGTATTCATACATACGGAAATATATCTAGCATAATCTATCTATTATAACTACAAAAGTGAAAATGTGTGTGTCTGTGAGAGAGAGAGCAATTCTCAACCTATATACTCAACAAATTTTTTATCTACAGATTAGATAATTTGTATATAGGGTATTCAGACATATGGAAATATATCTAGCATAATCTATCTATTATATCTATAAAAGTGAGAATGTTTGCGTGTGTGTGTGTGTGAGGTAGCAAGAGAGAGAGAGACAGAGCGAGAGAACAATTCTCAACCTATATATTCAACAAATTTTTTATCTACAGATTTGAAAATTGGTATATAGGGTATTCAGACATATGGAAATATATCTAGCATAATCTATCTATTATGTCTATAAAAGTGAGAATATGTCTGTGTGTGAGAGAGAGAGAGTAAGAACAATTCTCACCCTTTATATTCAACAAATTTTTATCTACAGATTAGAAAATTTTTATATAGTGTATTCAGACATATGGAAATATATCTAGCATAATCTATCTATTATATCTATAAAAGTGAGCATGCGTGAGAGGAGAGAGAGAGAGAGAGAACAATTCTCAACCTATATACTCAACAAATTTTTTATCTACAGATTTGAAAATTTGTATATAGATTATTCAGACACATGGAAATATATCTAGCATAATTTATCTATTATATCTATAAAAGTGAGAATGTGTGGGTGTGTGAGAGAGAGAATGAGAGAGAACAATTCTCAGCTTATATATGCAACAAATTGTTTATCTACAGATCCGAAATATCACATTTGTATAGAAGTAGAAATCTGGATACCTATTCTGATACCTAATAAAAGAAAGGACACTCTTTGGGGCGGATTTTGATGATAACAAGTCACTAATAAGAAATTATAATAAACATTGAAATAATTTAAGAATTTTATCAAAATAAAATTGCATGGTAATCACCCAATTTCTGCCACAAAATTTTGATTGGCAAAACTCATAAACAGAAAATATATATTTTCTATTTTCATCTTTTTTTTTATATAATCTGATTTGATGTTTTCCTTAATATTCAAATCACTATATTTTGCTGCTTAATATCAAATACAGCAAATGAGTTATTTTTTATGCATCAAACAATTACATTTTCTCATTCATCCAAACTAATCACTGAACATCAATTTCATATTTTCTTCACTAAAATATTACTGTGCTTGATGTCATCAAGTGGAGCGGATCATTTTTTTTTCATTTGTTCACACATTTTTCCAATTTATATATATTTTGTCTAAGATTCTTAGCCTATGTCATTGCATACCAAGCTGTTTATTAAAAGTTACGGTTCACTGTAAACACATACGTTACACCAAAATAAAAACGCTTCAGATAATGTCTTGATATTCAATTAAGTTTCTCACATGACATCTTATGAAGTTAGTAGAAATGTTACAGACTTTTGAATCTCAAACACTTTCAATACTGTGCACTGATATTTTCTTTTTTGGAATATAAGCACATTCATGATTTTTTTTTACAAACGTCAACAAATTTCACAATGTGTAGCAATGTACTGAAACAATTATAAAAATATTTGTTTTTATTTTGGATGATGCAGGGCATCCGAAGAGAGATTTTTCTAACAAAATGAAAGTATAATTTTTAGCAATAGGTATCTAGGAAAAGGCCACTACATACGTTATAAATTCCAAATTTCCACAACCTGGCAAATACTGGTACACGCTAGCAAATTTAGATTTGCAATTACAGAATATGATTCTAATTTTTTCCTTTGCTCTTTATTCTAACACTACACTAAGTTTACTGTTTTATTTCGCTACAGTTGATATTGTGTAGAACAATAAGAAAATCATAGTGAACAATGCATTCAACAAAATTTCACACACATTTCTAGATACCTATATCTAATAAGTTCAAAAGAAAGGACACACTTAGGGAGGTATTTTGGTGGTCAAGTCACTAAATAGAGATTAGCTGGTTTCCCGGCATAGCCCAGGATGTAATAAAGATTGACTGAAATACATGTTCTAGCTGGTTTCTAGGCGTTGCCAGGGATGTAATATAGACACATTATGTTGTATATTACCTGTTCTCTTCTCCCTAAGGTAAAACAATTTCATATACATGCTGTAAATTACCTATGCTAGGGATAAAACATGAACAATACCAGTCCGGGGGTAGATAAAACAAATAATACATAGAGATGAAAGATTCGTCTCCCCTAAGAATAAAACATATGTTCAATATCTGCTTTTGTTTTTTCATTGTTTATACGGTCCCGAGCAACGCCGGGTAGCCCTGCTAGTGTATAGATAAAAGAGTTATCTACTCATGTGCGGAAATAATGCACAGGAGTTGGTTGGTTGGTTCCTGTTTTACGGCATATCAACCCTTTTCGGGTTATTATAGCCGAATCCAAAGATTTTGAAGAAAAACTTTTTTAATAGAATATATTTCTTGTTTTCACGTCGGTTTCTATTTAACACATAGTTGGGACCCTAACAGGTACAACCACTCCGGGTCAGAGTGGACCTGGGAGCAATGTCAATTAAAGGGTGGCTCCACACTCCCCAAAGCCCAAAAGCTGGGGCCTCACCACTGGATATAGTTTAAGGTCATATCCACCACCCACATTGGGGGACTTTTACCCTCTGCAGGGGGGCAGTCAGCGTATTCTAATGCCCCACCGACAGGGCCTAATGCACGGGAGATTTCTTTAAATGGTACAGAAAGTAGAGGATAATAATCTTCTTTATTATTATTTAAGAAGAGATGGGAACAGCCAATTGTTTTTTTTTGTGAGTGAAACTCAGAATTGAAAACGGTATTCAATTCTGAGTTTCACTCACAAAAAAAAAACAATTGGCTGTTCCCATCTCTTACACACTTTCACACTTTACAATAACATTTAGAACATTTTTTGTTAATTAAAATAACATGTTTTTCTTAATAAG
This sequence comes from Euprymna scolopes, assembly GCF_053919585.1. Taxonomy (NCBI): domain Eukaryota; kingdom Metazoa; phylum Mollusca; class Cephalopoda; order Sepiida; family Sepiolidae; genus Euprymna; species Euprymna scolopes. The sequence continues at coordinate 160,051,763 of NC_136487.1, read as the reverse complement.
TCTATCTTTGATAAGTTTTTATATTTATGTATGACAAATAAAGTCACAAGAAATATTTCCCGCTGATTCACTATTCGTGTGATATTTATTATATACTAGCGGGGCCACCCGGCGTTGCCCGGGTTTTTGTAGGTGTGTGTGGTGTTAAATAAACAAGAAACCGGGGGGGGGGGGGTAGGATCGAACCTGAAGACCTGAGGGGAAGTTTAAAAAATAAAATCGGCCAGCCAGAATGAGTTACTGAAAGATGCTTGAATTTATTTAAGTAAGAACCAAATTGACAGGTGAGCACCCGGAAGTCGTCGAGCGTTACGACGACGACGACGACGACGACGACGACGTCTAGGTTTGGTTGTTATAAGCGAAGTAAAAATGAAAACAACGTTTTAATTAAGCGGGGTTGGGGGTAATTAAAACATCGAAAAAAAAAAAAAAAAAACTAACGTAAGGCAAACGAACGATGAAAACAGTTAAAAACGAACACGTGAAAAATGGCTTCAATAAGCCTGTTTCGATATTAAAATTTAAAAAATCGGTGGGTACTCGGGTGTTTTTGAGTGTGTGGTCGGGGGTGGATAAGCGAAGTAAAAAAATAAAAAAACAGAAAAACGAACGTTACGTGAAAAATGGCTTAAATAACACTGGTTCAATATTTAAATTTAAAAAATCGAAAAAAAAAAAGACATCTCACACCACGATTCGAACCCAAAAAGTTCACATAATGGACCAACGCGCTAATCGACTGACCTAACGCAACTTACATGACATTTGTTCAGTTTTTCAACTATTTAAAGTAAATCAGGTCATGACGTCATCTGGCGAATGTGTAGAACCGCTCGTCGTCACGAGAAGACCGTTTTTGTTGCCCCCCCCCCCGTCGAAAATTGTCGATTTCGGGATGTAAAAATGAACGTTTTTAGCCAATTTTTCGAGCGAAAGATGGAGATTCGATATGATACCGGGTTTGTGAATTTTCGTCGTGTCTGTCAAAAGTTTATAGCAGACACACAAACATACACACATACATACATACATATATGTTCGCTGTTTTATATATGTAGATATGCAATTTAGGATTCTTATATCAAGATGAACAAACACCCACACACACACACACAAAATAGTTTTGCTTTGCCGAACTAGCATGCTATTTTATTCGCTTAAAATTTTTGAAAAAAATGTTTTATTTAGACTGGCGGACCGGGATTTGCAAAATGTATATAATTTGTTGGTATATCTACTTTTCATTAACATTTTTATTGCGTACACATGTACTATTAAAAACACAATATAAAGATAAAAAACACAAAGGCGTAATCCGCTACAAAAATCCAAAAATTGTAATAAATAAAAAGATATTAGCAATGTTGTCCTCGTTTTCAAAAATATTGTTCTAATTTTATTCTATCGACGTTTTAAGTGCATTTATTCATTATTCACAAATACGTAACCGTCGCCACAAACACTGGAATTCAAATAACAACCGACCGAAGATCAGGATAAATTCTCAAATGCCACAAAAATATTAAAACCTAGCTGACAGTTCGGCGGTATCCTGTCTTAAAATGCGCTTAATCATGATATTTTGATTTATGCACATTGCGTACGTATTATTATAGAATCAATCCTCTATTGAATATTATATATTACGAGGAATAATTTGTCCGGTGGACTAATTCGCAAAATTATAAATAAATTATAATGATATTATCCTCCACCAAATTCCGTCTGTGTTTGTTTACAATACCACGTCAGCTGATAAGCTAATTCGCAAAATTATAAATAAATTATAATGATATTATCGTCCACCAAATTTCGTCTGTGTTTGTTTACAATACCACGTCAGCTGATAAGCTAATTCGCAAAATTATAAATAAATTATAATGATATTATCCTCCACCAAATTCCGTCTGTGTTTGTTTACAATACCACGTCAGCTGATATTTAGGCTTGACGATGAATGCGCTGGAAAAGTCACTTCTGATTAATGTTTAGTTTCAAAATATGTAAACGAAGAAATGATTTGCGGCGATTTTAAATGGTACCTCTTCTTATAACGTAAATTGACTCCATTAATAAGAATAAATTAAAATAGTATTGTGCACCCGGACCTGAACATGCAATCATTCGATCTGTGGTCGAATGCTCTACCACTGAGCTATATCTATAGATTATAAGAAATCTGTTTATTAAGAAAAAAATCATTTGCTGAAATTTTATTATCTTATTCCTCTATAATAATTTTTTTTATTTTTATCTATAAGAGAAGAAAGCTATTTTTAAGATCTGTTTTTTACCTTTGTGTGAAATTTGATAACAGATAGGCCCATCCGTTTCGCAATCTATGAGGAAGGAACTCCTGCACACACGCAAAGTGACTTTTATATGATAGAAGAGATAAAAGAAAATAAAAGCGTTATCAAACGGCAATATACGTTTGACAATAGCGTATAAAGCTGAAAGATCTTAATATGTCAAATAAATAAATTTATTTAAGAAAAAAAAAAACAACGGCAATATATTGTTTTCGATCTAAAACATTTCCAATTCTTAAGAGATGTTATATTATGAATAGAGTTCATTTTAATGGTTAAAATAAGAATTTTAAAACATAAGTTTCAGAATATGACGTCATATACTTGTGACATATTCATTTCAATTGAATTAATTAATTAAAACATATAGGACGACTCATACGATACGGCATAATTAGGTTAACAAACCGGCTTCATTTAAATCACCGAAATTAATTGACGTTAGCCTGGCCAATACTAAATGTGTGACCATTTGGTTATACCTGGCGCTGTATGTGCCGTTTATCTTTAAATTGTTTCCGCTCGCACTGAATTTCTCGCTGCCACCAAAATTATGAAGTGTCGATTCATGAAAAGTGTGGTTGGGGATTACTCAACCATTGGTTCACAATTACGCGCGCACCTAGCTTTATTCAAGTATAAGTTGTTTCTCCAGACAGAAGGGAGGCGATTACGACGACAATAATTTGAAAAAAACAAACATCACCATACTTATGTTGCCATGTAGAGAAAGCGTGCTAAAAAGCAACACTGAAGACAAAACAGTGGCAGGACAAGATACCCGTCACAGAGTTTCCAGCCCGGTCAAACCTTCCGTCAGTACAAACCATGTTACGTCATTGCCAGGTTCGTTGGGCAGCGCATATATGCCGCATTCCTGATTCAAGGTTTTACGGTAAACTGTTCAAAATGAAAAATCTCGCAGGAGGACAGCGAAAACGGTTCACGAAGAATCTGAAGGTCTCCCTTAAGCAGTTCGGGTTGTAGTCTAACCCAAAACAGATGTTCCTGGCGTGCCGCAACTCACAAAAGGGCTACAATTGCTGCATCCGCACGCAATGAAGAACGCAAGAGAAAACGTGGCATTAGAAAAGACAGAGCAATCAACATCTCTAATAAGGAATTATACCACTGGTGTCCAACATGCGGGAAATATACAGGGCTGAAATCGGTCTTACAAGTCATTTTTGAATCCATAGCACAGTTGCATAATCACGGTTATCTTCGGAGCAATGGACGAACATCACATCTACATCTATTTTATTTCCTGGAAGTCTAGTCCAAGGCACAAGAATCCGGATTGACAAAACTACCGTATTGTGGTCCAATCGAATTCGGCGACGAAATAGTTTCTGTTATTATAATGAAAGTTGGCAACATTGAGAGGTACAAACGATGCACCACCTTAGGGAAAACTGCCGATTGGGCCGTCATTACTAAAACCAAGACCTTAAGGAGGCAAACAGCACAGCCATGCGATGGGTTAATTTCTATTGCGATAAGATATGATGATGAGCGATATTTCTGACAAAGAGGCAGGAATTGCTGTTTTCTGAGTCAGAATCTATTCCATTTAACAATTATCGTTGAAAAGTTTTTGCATTTGAAGATTTTTTTTATTTTACTCCTTAAAGCAAATGTTTTTATGATTTGACCAAAGCTATTACCATTAAAAAACTGACCGGCAATAAACCTCTACCCAGGAAATGGGTGAATAGATTAAGTTTGTAACATAACTTTTCAGGAAAAAATGTACGCTGTAATTATTTAAATTGAATATTTTTTTTATCATCGAGTCAAATTATTTATTTACTAGTATTTAAGCCCGGCGTTGCCCGGGTGTTTGGAAGTGTATGTTGAGCAAAAAAAAAAAAGTCGTAGTATGAAGAAAGGATCGACCCCGTACCGTGAAGAAGGAAAAAACGGGAAAAACTTGATGTCTTTGCTGTTACGACCACCATCAAACCGGGAGTGACGTAAGTTTTAATTAAGGCTAGACAATCGAAAAAAAAGGGATGTCTTTCGAAAATATCGGCGAAAAAAAGCGACCCTCCCTGTAGAAAAGTGCCCAGTTAAGGGGGAAGAAATTAATGTTTTTAGCCAATTTTTCGGTATTTGTCGTCTGAACGCGCGAGCTTAAAATGTTACTGATCTTGTGAAAATCCGTCGCCTCTGTCGAAAATTTTAGGCAGACATGCAAACATACATACATACATTTATATATTGATAGCTCAAATTTTCGACCCAAACCGGTTTAGAAGCTTGCCTTATCTCTTAATACCCTTTATGTAAAATTTCATATGTTTACACCAGAAATTGTCTGAGTAATTTGGTAGAGACCGCAGGGGCCAATTATTTTTTTAAATTTGACCCCTATAGTGACCTCTTAACATTTATTGTTTTTGGCTCAAATCAAGTTATTAAGCTAGATCAATGTCCAAGGAGCCTACATCTTAAATGTCAAGAGTTTATTGTCAGAGGAGTTTAGTAGAGTTCTCAAAGGTCAAATAATTGAACCTTGACCCCTTAACAGCCAAATTTCTGGCCGAAAACGGATTACTAAGATTTTCACAAATCTCAATACCCTGTATATCAAATTTCGAGTTTGTTAACTTCAAATTGACAGAGTTATTGAATAGAGAAATGTAGACAGTCACACAGACACACACCGGCAGACAGACATGTTAACTTTTATAGATATACTAGCGTTTCATCCCGGCGTTACCCGGATGTTTGGGGGTTTATGTTGAGCTAAAAAAAAAAACGGTCAATTTTTTTTTTAACTTTGACCTATTATGACCCGTTAATTGTTATTGGTTTGGGCTCAAATCAAGTTATTAAGTTAGATCCATGTCCAAGGGACCTATATCTAAAATTTCAAGTGTTTAGACTAAAAATTCTCGGAGGAGTTTGGTAGAGTTCTCAAAGGTCAAATCGTTGACCTTTGACCCTTTAGAAGCCGAATTTCTGGCCGACAACGGATCACAAAGATTTTTTCAAATCTCAGTACTCTATATATCAAATTTCGAGTCTGTAGACTGAAAATTGACAAAGTTATTCCGTTGGAAAATGTACACACACAGACACACACACAGAGACACGTTAACTTTTATATATATATATATAGATATATTGATTGGAGGTAACATATATTAATGATTTAAAAAGTTTTACAAAAAGACTCAGAAGCCACCACCGAGACTCGAACCCCAAACGTTCAGCTTATGATTTATTTTGCCTCTACCGTCAATGATTGGGCTATGAAAATAAGTTTACTGCAATACTAAAATCAAAACATGAACCAATAGCTACCACATTATGCATTTGTAATGTCGCCGTTCGACCTTCACCTGGCAAATTTCATTTTTTTTTAATTTGCATTATTTTGCACCGATTTTTCTGGGCTAAAACCCAATTATAAAGTTTTGCATGGATGCAAATACTTTATATATGAAGTTTCATGTCTGTAGACAAAAACACTCTAGGAGGAGTTTGGTAGGCAAAATTTGTTTAACCAAAATATATACGTATACATAAATATATATGGAAACAATTTTACTATACACTTTTTACGCAAATATTACGCAAGTATAAATCATGTAGAATATCTGCATTAATAGTAAATTGAAGATGATTATCCCATTAGAAAACCGAAGCAAATAATAGGTAATTAATTAAAATGAATCTTTAAAAGAATATGCAAATTGGCTAGATCTTTTGCTAGTGAATGCAATTCCATAACCCAAATATAAAAAATTGTATTTTCTTTTTTAATAAATAGAATAGCGGCTTTTTTCTGTTGTTCTTGCCTTTCGGGCCGGGATCAAAGTGTAGCATCTGTTCCGGCAGATGCTGCACTTAAGATAATTTGTACCAATCAATGGAGGGGAAACCCTCTATACTGGGACAATTATTATTTTTGGTAACCAGAGTGACCCCTTTTAGGGGAGCTGGTTTTTACCTCACATTAAAAACGGCCTTGTGCCTAATTTGCTCAGTGGGGGAGCAAATAAATACCATCTGTTCCGGCAGATGCTGCACTTAAGATAATTTGTACCGGTCAATGGAGGGGAAACCCTCTATACTGGGACAATTATTATTTTTGGTAACCAGAGTGCCCCCTTTTTGCCAACTTTTAGGGGAGCTGGTTTTTACCTCACATTAAAAACGGCCTTGTGCCTAATTTGCTCAGTGGGGGAGCAAATAAACACCATCTGTTCCGGCAGATACTGCACTTAAGATAAGTTGTACCAGTCAATGGAGGGGAAACCCTCTATACTGGGACAATTATTATTTTTGGTAACCAGAGTGCCCCCTTTTTGCCTACTTTTAGGGGAGCTGGTTTTTACCTCACATTAAAAGCGGCCTTGTGCCTAATTTGCTTAGTGGGGGAGCAAATAAATACCATCTGTTCCGGCAGATACTGCAAGCTATGACTAGCAAAGACCAGATGTGGGGGCAAACCCACACGCCTGACCATTAACCAGCTCCCATTTCCCACCTCTCGGGAGCTGGTCCCCTTTTTCCCTTCCCCCTCTCTTCACTCCTCACATTAAAAAATCGGCCTTGTACCTAATTTGCTCGGTGGGGGAGCAAATAAACACCATCTGTTCCGGCAGATACTGCAAGCAAAGACCATATGTGGGGGCAACCCCACATATAAGACCTTGGTCAATGTAGGGGCAACCCTTCATACCAATTGTCACTATCCAGCTCCCCTACTCCCGGGGGAGTTGGTCCCCATTTCCCATTCACTCCTCACATTAAAAATCGGCCTTGTGCCTAATTTGCTCGGTGGGGGAGCAAATAAATACCATCTGTTCTGCAGATGCTACACATAGGTTAATTGGTCATTGGTCAATGTAGGCAAACCCCTTCATACTGAAACAATTACTACTTTTGGATACTGCCAGAGTCCACCCTTTTTACCCTTGTTTTAGGGGAACTGGTTTAACCCCACATTAAAAACGACCTTGTCGCCGTTTCACATTTTGCTTTCGTGGGGAATACAATAAATACATAAATAAATAGAAAAGAGGGTTTTTAAATATGAATATCAATATACACAAACGAAAAACGAATTTATAGGAGTACAGATAGCAACATATTTATTCTGCTAAGCACTATTTTCTCTTTAATAAACAAAATATTGTTCGTATATAAAACACCAATGCAATAGAAAAAAAATTCATGCGACGTACATCATGCAATTTTATTAGCAATAATATATATAATGCTGTAAGCCATAGAAAAGACAAAATATATTTCATGCAAATATAGTCGAAATGTTTTTTCGATTTGAAACCTGTATATTGCAGGCATCATCATGACCCCATGTGACAGGCTGATCTGGGAAAAAATAAAACGGATAGAAGATGTTGCTTTTCTTATCATGAGACAAAAAAAAAGCGGCAAGCGAAGATAATGCATATTCGGCAAGTAGTCGGGAATATCGTGACGTGATATATATATATATATATATATATATATATATATATATATATATATATAGTAATTTATAAAATATATACGGCGATTAAGCTACACTGAATATTCGGCGTTTCATCCACTCTAGGATTCCTCAGGCTTATATAATTCGAGAAGACAAGTTGATGTATTGATTGCAGGTGATTAAATGACTAAATAGTTTATGAATGATAAAAAATATAAAAATTAAATAATTTTTTTTTAATATATATATATATATAGTTTTAAAAATTAAAAAAAACTTCCATATATATATATATATATATATATATATATATATATATATATATATATATATATACTAGACTACCCGTGACCCGTTGGGTCAGTATATGTTATAGCAACCTATAATAGCGAGTATACATAATTTATGTATAAACGTGCAAAAATCGGATGCACGCGAATGCACGCGAATGCACGCGCGCATGAGAACAAACATTGGCATCAGTAAAAAAAAACGGAATACTGTTGTATATGGGATGGAACAGAGCCGCTAATTATAGGAACAAAGTAAATAGCACTGAAACTAATATTTAGGAAAAGTCAAGAATCCAACCCAGTATTAAAGAGTTGAAGGGAATGCATATTGCAATTTAAATACGATGATAGGAATGTGGAACATTGCCTATTATATTAGAAACTAGCATTACCCGCTAACCGGCGTAGCGCGGTTGAAGCGTGCACCCCCTCGAAAAAAGTTAAAGTCCAGTTGTTCTTTTCGTTGTTTTTGCTCCTGCTGCTACTGCTGTTGCTGCGCCCTAATCCTTATCCTTATGTTACGAACGGCTTTCGGAAAGGCCTCGCCAATTCCTCATGGTAAGAACAGCTATCGGAATGTCATGAACCGGTGGAGAGAATATAGATCAATCCTCAGTTGTAAAAAAATAATAGCAAGAGAGAGAAAAACTTGACGCAGTAAGCATGCCGGGTGGAGAGAGAAAAAACAAACAAAAAGACATCTACTTAGTCGTTGAAGCTGTGCAAATGTTGATCGGTTAATTCCCTGTCTCCACGTTCAAAAGTTGGTCCCAAAGTTTTATGAAGAAGCAGAATATTTATTTAAGAACTAAAACAGGTAATCCCATCCTAATGGAATGAAACGAAACTTCCTCCGTGTATTTATCCTTGATTAATGTTTTTATTATAACTCCAATAATTTTACTTTTCACCGTAATCCCTCAAAAATTAAAGCACAAGTCAAACTGTTTTCAATGTTATAACTTTCTCCACAAAAAATAAAATAAATAAAACATTAAAAAAATAAAAACTGCGTTATATTGACGTGAACCTGAACCCCTATATTTCGACTCTGCTGCTTCCACTGTGAAGAAATTGAAATAACATCGTGTATATTTACTAGTTAAACTAAAGAAAGAATGCGAGACGCGTATACGTGGTTTGCAAAGAAAGAACTTTTTGCGACCGTGTTGAATTCTCTGAATATTGAACCCGAGCCTAAAAAAGAAACGAAAAATACAAGAAATGCGGATTATATATTTTGTCTTACGTATTTTTGAAAGTTTTTAAGTTGGGTAAAATGCAATTGAGCTAAATAAAGAACGATAGAGTGTGGCACGATATAAAGGAAGCTACGACGTAATTGTGTAAATGTAACAATCTAAAAAAAAAACACCAAAAACAAATGCAGCTTTTTCGTTTGCATTGACACTAAAAAGAAACAAGTAAAAGTAAAAACAAACAATAAAAAATGTAATTGTTTTAATCAGAAATCGAAAGTTTTATTAACGTAAACAAAAGAAATATACGTTAGCGTATATTTATTACAAAATATCCCACCTTCACCCTTCTCTCCCGGATGAAAGAAAAAGTATATAAGGTAACGAAAAATACAAGAAATGTGGAATATATTGTATGTGTTACTAATTATTTTTTTTATGTTTTCTAGTGTGTTAAAATGTAATTGAGGCAAATATAGGACGCTAAAACCGGATATAATGTATAGAAAGCTGCGACGTAATTGTATTCGATCTAACAATATATAAATAATATTAATGCAAGTAAGAGGAAATGTCATGTGTTACTTATAATTTATTAAATGATTTATAGAAATGGGTGATGGCATGTGTAAGTTTTAATGGAATAAATGATGTATAACTATGTGCGGCGGTCGAACTGCAGTAGTGAAGTAGGGCTGCGATGTTCGTTTTTTTATGTCAGTGTAAAATTCAGAATAATAGAATGTCATCGTTGTAGCCTATGACAATAGGCAGACTATTATGGGGGAGAAATCAGTATTTTTGAATAGAGAAGTGTACTGGTAGTTGTAAGTGTATGAGTGTGCAATTCAGTTATTAATGGTGTAAGGTCAATACCCGGTCTTGTCTAAGAGAGTGGGAAATATGAGCTACTTTGTCTTTGGAGCTTGGCAATTGTGATTATGTCGCTCCTAGGAAATAAGATCAGATTTTATTATATCTAATAAATGTATCAATAACGGCGGTCATGAGTTACATTAGGTGGTGGGTAAAAGTTTAGACGGAATAAATTCGTATATGGCATCTGTCATTGCGAAACTATCGTAACAATATATTTGTAAAGTTAGAGATCAGACGGAGCAATCGGAGGGGAGTTCAGTTGAAACTTAGAGTCGGAAGAGTGAGTTAGCCGAACCCTTTTTGTACTCAGTTATAGAAATATCTCGCCCTACGTTATATGCCGTCCCCATTATGTCCTCCTGATATGTACCTGTCAAAATACATAGTCGTGGGCCCCGCCCCAACATAATAATACATTTGATAAAAAAGGTCTTTACATCATTGACGTTAGATTGAATATTTATATAAGAGAGGTGTAATCCGTTGAAAAAAAACACAGAGAAATACAAGGAGAGAGTGTGCATTGTGCAGATTTCCCCTAGTTTTTTTTTTTTTGTGTGCGTGTGTGTGTGTGTGTTAACAACCTAAAATGTTAGGGAATAATAATTTGATGATTAAGTAATATTTAACGTTCAGACCTCTTCAAAGTAAATCTAAAAAAAACTGAAAAGCCCACTACACAAAGGTTTTGAAGTGTTTCAACGTATTTTGAAGATGTTTGGAACTTATTACCCCATTTACCCCTCTTTCATCAACCCCGCTACCAAACTTGAAGAAAATGCTAACGATCACCTGTCCGCCTATATGGTCAAAAAGTGGGGTCTAATTTACGTTTAATGTATATGGGAAAGTGTCCCCACGCTATATTAAATTTCAATTATTTAAAAAAAAAAACATTCCTTTTATATATATACATTAAATCATTTCTCTCCGATTGGCTCATAAGAGTAGTGGTAGATGGACAAAAATCGGAGGCCTGCAATATAAATGCCGGAGTCCCTCAGGGGTCAATCCTAGGCCCAACTCTCTTCCTGATCTACACCAATGACCTCCCTAAACACATACTTATATCATTCGTTGACATCTATGCTGATGACACGGCCATCTACGGCAACACATCAAAGGCTGTAAATGATAAAGTTCTCTCTGATTCTCTCTCCTCTGATCTCGAGCGCGTGGTTCAGTGGGGGAAGTTGTGGCTGGTTACCTTTAATGCATCCAAAACCAAACTCCTATCCTTACATCATCAACGCTCTGATCCCCATCTGGCATCAATTGTGATGGATGGCTCTCGTCTGAGTGAGGCCCCGTGTTTTGACAAGCTTATGAGTTTGACCTTTACTCCTGATCTGAAATGGAACACGTACATCCTCTGTTGCCAAGGTCGCTGGAAAGATGGTGGGATCCTTCTACCGCTCCAGAAGATATCTCACTACTGATGCAATTCTCTATCTATATAAAAGCCAAGTACGTCCAAGGATGGAATACTGTTGCCATATCTGGGCAGGAGCTGCAAAAAACAGTATATCCTGCCTCTCTCCCTCTCCCACAGAAGAGACGTTGCGAACCTATCCTTGTTTTATTGTTATTTCCATGGCAGGTGCTCGTCTGAACTCAAATCTCTGGTCCCCCCTCGCCAATCTTTCACGAAAAACACCCGTCTAGCCGAATCCACTGTGAAAAATTTCCCCCACTCTTTATCTGTGCCTAAATCAAAACGTGGATTCCATGAAGAAAGCTTCTTTCTTAGAACTGCACGCCTGTGGAACTCTGTTCCGTCTGCCTGCTTCCAACCGGACTACAACTTGGATGTCTTCAAGTCCAATGTTAACAAATTCCTAATGAACCGCCCCCTTAAGTAAACACTTCATCAAATCTCCACACTAAAGTAATGTACTTGCAATAACCCTTATCCCTGAGTGGCTTCCGGGCCTTGATAAGTGGTGATCTTTGTGTAAAAAAAAAAAATTATCTTTAAAGGCCGCTGAAAGTTATTAGCCAACAACTTTCTTTCTATTTATGGCGTAAACTACGCTGGGTTGGGTTGTAAAAAGAACAATTAGTTTTCTTTTTAAATAGGTGATTAGATCAAGTATGTGATATTTTTTACATTAGAAAAAAATTCTTATAACCAATATCTTTCTCGTTAGAATTATTTCTAGAAAGTCATCGTGTATTTATGGAAGATACCAGCTAAGAGGTATCGACATCCCTAAATGAAACTGTTTTCTGTATAATGAACTGGATTCATACATGGCACAACTAGGTTGTCAGTCCCCGTCGTTAATCACATAACAAACGTCATCTCTTCGCACATTATGTTCATCATAAAAAGAGGATGCAGTATGCGATCCCCCCCCGCTCTTATTTTATTCGATTTTGGTATGTTATTGTTGTTTTGCTGTGCAACCTTCATGGGTTTTAACTGAATAAGGTAATTATTGTTGGCATTCGTTTCCTCGATATCTTTCTAATGAGAATTCCTTCTAGTAAAGACATCGCATATTTACAGGAACGGCCACCTGCACGCTTCTAATATCCTTAAATGAAAAAAATTTCTGTGGAATGAGCGTATATCGAACTTGGAAAGACAAGTTTCCAGTCGGTGTCGTTAACGAATTAGTCACTGTCGCCTCCTCACCTGATAGTACAGTGAGGATTCGATCGCTACGCAGCGGATGGCAGTTACAGATTGAAGGCTTCCAATCATTGTTCCTACACATGTATGCAATGACGTAGTCTTCCTTACATAGCGACACAAACTAAATCTCATTTATTAGCTAAAGTGGAACAATGTTTTGTCAGTGTCTATTACGGTCAGACACTATTTCTGACATGCTGGTTATAAGAGTACCAATTTGTAATAATAGTTCTTCTCTCTCTCTCTCTCTCTCTCTCTCTCTCTCTCTCTCTCTCTCTCTCTCTCTTTATCTATCTCTTCTATCTCTTTTTTTTTCTTTCTCTCTCATCTTCGAAGACAAATTACAACAAGGCTTCGATCTGATCGCAAGGGGCTGCGGGAAGAAGAAACCGCGCCACTTTCAATCCAACGCTCAATACTGACAGATGCGCGTCATGATTGCGCAGAAGTCGCTTTTCAATTTGTTTAATTAAATAACGCGCCCCAACAGATTCTGATTTAATAAAAGTCAATAATTATTTTCAGAACGCGAAATTGAACAATGAGCAAAAAAAAAAATAAAACACAGTTTTTTCCTAAAAATATTATATTATGTTAATAAGCCTAAACGCGACACAAATGTGAATAATTCTAGGTCTAGTAGAGATTATTCTTAGATTGTCTACCTGGAAACGAGCATACTGCGCCCCACACACATATATATATATATATATATATATATATATATATATATATATGTATATATATATATATACATATATATATATATATACATATGTATATATATATGTATATATACATATATATGTATATATATATATATATAGTAATTTAAACTAATTAACTAACTAGCTCTACCTACGTATTGAGCACTTTTGAAGTAAATACTTAAAGTTTACGCATAAATTTATACCTTCGTATATTAATTTTATGTGAGTAAATGAAGTAGCTATATATATATATATATATATATATAATGTGATAATATTAATGGTATATCAATTCTATGCGTATACATGCATATATGCGTGTATATGTGCATGTATAAAATACGTTTACATATATATATATATATATACATATATATCCATGTGAATATATACATGTGTGTATATAAATATATGTGTATATTAGGATGCCAATTAAATTGGCGGAAAATATATATTGTATAATTTCACTAGTTTTATCCTCTACTTTTGTTTTCATAATAAGTAATGAATATATATATATATATATATATATATATATATATATATATATATATATACGTTTTCTTTTTTATTACCGTTTATCTGTTCAATTACATATGTTTCGGTTGCCGGACCATATCTAGGATCCAGCAGCCTGTTCAGACTTTACAGACATGTCTATTATTATTTGCAAGAACGATTTTAAAAGAAATACGAGAGAAAAAAAAAAAGAAAAAAGAGGAAAAAAGAAAGAGGGGAAGAGAAAATAAGGGGCACGTTAATCTACAATAATTAGGTTTTGAAGTTTAAAATACATTAGATTTCAGTGTGTGTGGGTTACGTGTTTCTCGGAGTATGTATGTGTGCGGATATTGGCATATGTATTCACTCTTAACTGCCTAAAATAATTCATTGTCGGATGTACGTCTGACCTTGCCGTGGCCACTGCGAGCGTTCTAAAAGGAAACCCTTGCCAAATGCATATAACACGTCCATTTAAACTTTCTCTGTCCCTCTCTCTCTCTCCCCCTCTCTCCTTCCCATCAATTCATATACTTCAGTGTATAGCTAAACAATTTTGATAAATACAGCCAAATCTTATAACCCAAAATTGAAATTCCTCCCTCCTCCTCCCCTTACCCCTCTCTTTTATATCCCCCTCTCCCCTTCCTATATCATTGCACCTTCACCCACGCCTAGCTAAATTTACTACCCCCGACACGCACACTACAATCTAATGTATTTTAAACTTCAATACTTAACTATTGTAGATCTCCGCCCCCTTATTTTCTCTTTCCCTCTTCCTTTTTTCCTCTTTTTTTTTCTCTCGTACTTTTTTTCTCTCGTATTTGTTTTAAAATCGTTCTCCCAAATTATAATAGCCATTTCTGTAAGGTCTGACGAGGCTGCTGGATCGTAAATATGGTCCGGCAACCGAACAATATGTAACTGAACAGATAAAACGGCAATAAAAAATAAAGCATATTTGCTCTGCAATAGTATTGAGCACTCTCTTCAGGTTTTACTAATTCCCATTTTTACCATATATATATATATATATATATATATATATATATATATATATATATATATATATATAATAAGAGAATTACAGTTAAGTTTACCAAAATGATCCAAGATGGCAAAACTAAAGTAAATTATAAATTAAATATTTATAAAATAAATCAATATTTATAAAGTAATCTCTACCAGATGTAAAAGCTCGATAAAACCAAATAGGAGATAGAGCTTATAATAAGAACAAGTAGTTAATAAAACATGTTAAAATCCACTTTGAACAATAGGTAAAAGCATTTAATTTTAAAAAGGAAACATTAAATAAGTGGATAGTCCTTAATCCGCGGAGTTTCGAAGAAATACTTTCCTTCTCATCAGAGGGTAGGATTTAGTAAAATGCGGGATCGGATTTTGGTTGCAAAAGTTTTAAATGAAAATTCAAGTAAGTTTTAGATCTTACTTGATAACAAAAATTGAAACAGAGGGAATATGGTGAAGAAAAAAGTGATTTCATCTGAATGGACAGTCTGGTGAAGGGTAAAATATCCAATGACGGTAAAATCCAAATATGCAGAATCCAAGAAAGTTAAATTTTCTATCGCATAAAGTAAAATCCAAGGGACTCGCGTAATTGGTAGATGATCCCAAGTAATCCAAGAGGCATAAATCCGTGGAATAATTCACAAATAGGTACGAGGAAAAGGGAAAGATTTTATAATTTAATTCTTAAATAATAACGTGTACATTTCAGTTGACCTCTTTTTGGCTTAAAATTTTGGCGCCATAATGGCATCTTGCCTGGGTCATTTTAACATTGTTTTTTTCTATTTTAAATTTATTCCAATCATGATTCAACTTCTCTTCACGCATTTTCCTAAATTCAGCCTTGCCTTGACAGTCGAGCTGTATAATTTTCTTTACGCACATTTTATCTTTCTTTTATTAATATATTGGAATTCTTTCCCTTTTCCTTGTACCTTATTTGTGAATTGATTTCCGCGTTTTAGATTACTTTGGATCATCTTCCAGTTACGCGATTCCCTTGGATTTTACTTGTGCGAATGGAAATTGAACTAACTTTCTACTGTATATGACTTTTCTGTTTTTGGTTATCATCAAAACATAAAAAAGAAAGAACTGTTGTAGGAAAACAAATACTCATAAATCTAAAGAAGCTGAATTTGCAGATTCACTTGATGACTTATTCGATGTTGCACATGTTGATGTCATGAATATGACCAGGATTGATGAAGACAAAAAAGCAAGAAGTGTCATAGGTCAGGTTGAATGCAAACGTCTAGAAAGAAAACATCTTGCAGAACGACGAAAGAGTGATTTAGCTATACTCAGCATGGCAGATTATAGTGATTGAAGGCATTTCAGTTCAGATGATGCGGAAAGACCAGATTCACCTGTACAATATTCCAGGCATTCCTTAAAAAGCAGAAAACGTCATCGACCAATGAATGTCCTGATATCAAAACTATCAGCGTCTCTTGACAGGACAAAAGTAAGTGACCAAAATGCAATATACACCTTGGAAGCTGCTACAGAAGCATATAGTCACATTCCCAGAGAGGTAGCTTTGGATAAAGAGTCTACAAGACAAGCTCGACAACATTACCATGGAATAGCAGTACAAGCAATAAAAAGAAACTTTTCACTTAATGTTTCTCGAACTGTTCATTGGGATGGTAAACATCTAGCACTCTCGGGAAATGAGAAAGTTGACAGATGTTACAGACCAAGTCATATCAATGTAATTTGACACAACCTCTAGTAACACAGACAATAATTCTGGTGCATCTGGTGCATGTGCATTGTTGGAACAGTAACTAAGACGTCAACTTCTCGAAATACCTTGTCGTCATCACATTCATGAACCGAAAATTGCAAAGGAATTGGAAATTCTCATGCAAGTATCAACAAGCTGACCACAAATAAAACTTTTTCAGAGATTTTCACAAGGGTGAAGCACGATTAATTTTGGTCACTACCAAAGAATTGGCGATAAAAACTTTTCAATATCTGAAAAAATAAACTTATTGCATTCGTACACGTGCTACTTAAAATTTACCAGCCACGTGATGATTAAAACGAATTTGTATAGTTGGCACAATCATTTATTTGGGGTCAGCCCCTGTCAATCTAGGAAATACGAAAACCAGGTGCCTATAATGGAGCTAGGTGGCAAAAGTCATCTACTCTTTTAAGAGATACTTACTTCGATCTCAATTCATGTTGTCTAAAAAGAATTAGATGAGTTGCAGCAGTTACATTTCTTTGTTGTCAAAGTATATTTACATGCCTTGTTTACTTGTGTTTCTGCAGCTAGTGCGCCAATAAAAATATTTACTTCTATTACAGAAGCTTTAGGACTACCAAATTATACAAAAGGTTGTTTCTAATGCAGCACAGAAAGTGTTTACATATAAATCATGGTATCTTAGTAAGAAAAGAAAGCATTATTTGACGGTCAAGTAAGCAATAAAACAAAACAGGTGATGGTTGCTCAGCCCAATCCAGGAAAAAATTGATGACTGAACCGAACTTGAAATCTGGACATATATGTATATGTAGAAAGAGAGAGAAAGAGAGAGAGAGAGAGAGAGAGAGAGAGAGAGAGAGATAAATAGATAGATAGATAATCCCAGCTTAATATTTTTCAGCGGTAAAGCAAAAATGAAGATCTAACGAGGTTAATAAAAGAGTGCTCAATACCGAAGTAGGGCAAGATATATTTTATTTAAATTACATAGTCATCAGAATGTCGCAAAACATTCATAAGCAGGTGTTGGTAAGCCAGTTAAGTGTGACTAGTTACCTCTTAAGGCGATATTGCTCATGCAAAAGTTTAGTATGTAGAGAAAATTTTAGTTATAATTGGCTGACTGAAACCTGCTTATGAATGTGTAGCGACATATTAATGCTATGCAATACAAATAAAAGTATATATATACACACACACACACACATATATATATACATACATATATGTATACATATATAATATATGTATATATATATATATATATATATATATATATATATATATATATATATATATATATATACCAATGTTTCTAAGATAGACTGTTTCAAGGCATCAAGTATGGCATAACAAACAAATGACATTATCTTAAACTATGATCGAGTCCTGACTGGCTTGTAAGCTTTTTGAATACTCCACCAATACACGTAACGAAACGAAGGGAAACCTTTTGCCTATATACGCATCATAAGCTTCTTAGAATCCTTTATCTATTACGGAGAGCAATACATTATCTTTATTGGCAGCGCATGATTTCCCTTACCGAGTGCACAACCCCGAACAAGTGAGCGACATAAAGAGAGATACACAAGCCCACACAACATATACACACATCATACACGCACATACAAATGTGCGTGCGCGCACACACTCATATATATATATATATATATATATATATATATATATATATATATATATATATAAACTTATATATATGTTTACTGTTTTATGGCAAAGAATTCCAACAATATTCTAGATTACAAAGAAAAAAATCTCAATTTAAGACCTTAATATGTATTTATTGAAAACTGTACAGAAGGTCAGAAACCATTGGTACCATCGGTTTCAGGCCTAACATAAGGGATACAAGTTAATGGTAAATAATGTTAGTCTCTCTCAGCCATATTGTTTTCTGTTTGAGGAAAATCAGGACCGCACATATTATCTATACTAATTTTCATTTTTATTTAACTCTAGCTTGCCTGTCTCTATTTCTATATATTTTATATTATTTTAATATCAATTTTTCAATTTATTTTAATATATGTTTTAGTAAATATATGTTTAAGTTTATTTTGTCGTTTGCTGTTCCTAATTGACATGGCTTCCGGTTTTAATCGGTTATTCCTGACCGGAGTAAGGGAGGTAAATTATTTATCTTATTAATTCTTTAAACGTTTGGTCTTTCTTTTATTTTAATTAAAGGTGGGGGAGGGGGTAACTCATAAATCTTTATTTTTATAATTTATTATATTTTCTTGTTTTATATTTCTTTATATACACATATTTCATTATATTTTTATACGCTTTTAATTGTGATTAATTACATCAGTATTTCATGTGCTGTTATTTTATTTTATGTTTGGTTACTATCTATCTGGGCATGTTTAATTAGTATCAGGTTCTGAAAGATCTTATATAAACTATTTTATTTCATTTACTGACTTGTAATACATAGATCGTTTATATATATATATATATATATATATATATATATATATATATATATATATATATATATATATATTTCAGTTTATAGTATTCGTTTATATAGCCGTGGAAAATACTATCTATTTAAGTAAAAAATTGCCTAAATGTCTGTTTTCATTTTTGCTAAATAATTTTATGCGTTAATTTGACTTCATTTTAAATAGTCTTTAAAAATTTTCTTTATGTAAGGTGTTCGTTTGTTGTTCGATTCTCACAATTTATTAGGAGCGTTCGTCTCCTATGTATACAGGCTTGAACGGTTTCACTGCGGACGTCATTTATAGTCTTTATGATGTGGTATTTCTCTGCATCACAAAGGTGGAAAATTTTGAGGCTGGTGATATATATATATATATATATATATATATATATATATATATATATATATATATATATATATATATACTAGACTACCCGTGACCCGTTGGGGCAGTATGTTATATCAGCTATGAAATTCATGTATAAGCGTGATACTTGTGACGTAAAGAAACTAGTGTTTTTTGGCATAAGAGAAACATTTCTATGAAAGTATATTAACATGAAAAAAAGAATATAGATAGATTTCTATGAGTCGTTCTGTTCATTATAATTGATTATTTAAAAAAAAAATACAGTTACTGAATTATAAGTTGTTGGCCATACTTATAGGTAAATGTGCACTGAACAGATACCATAATACTTATTATAGTTCAATTCAAATTTTGATATATCTGCTTTTTTTTTACATCGTTCATTTCTGTATTACGTGTAAGTTATTTTAAACCCCACTCTTACCATGTTAAATAATAATTTCGAAATAATAACGTTAATATTTCAGTGCGCAGGTCATGCACGCCTTCGCAACAAGATGTCGTAAACCTGAAAGTGGTTTACATACATCGTTACAAGGTCATTTGGGTTTTATAATTATATATATATATATATATATATATATATATATATATATATATATATATATATGCCCGTCCTAACGAAGATAATATCCTAAATAAGTTTTCTGTTTAGCTCAATATTATATATTGCAAAACGTTAGTATTTTACCATAAATATACGTTAGGAATAAAATGATTATGAACATAAAGATATTGGTTGTTCTAGGTAAACGAAACAGATCTGTAAAATGTACCGAAATGTTTATATCTTTAAAAAACTGATTTATGAGATAAATACAAATTTGGATCAGGAAATATGGTTAAATTTCTATTTCATTTATACACATCTCCGCCGCCCTATATCTATATGTCTATAAAAGTGAACATGTATGTGTGTGTCTGTGCGTGTGTGTACATTTCCCTACGCAATAACTCTGTCAATTTTCAGTCTACAGACTCGAATTTCATATGCAGGGGTAAAAGTTCAACGATTTGACCTTTGAGAACTCTACCAAACTCCTCCGAGAATCTTGGGTGTAAACACTTGAAATTTTAAATATAGGTTCCTTGGACATGGATCTAACTTAATAACTTTATTTCAGCCCAAGGCATTAAATGTTAAGGAGTCATAATCGGAATCAAATTAAAAAACAAATGATCGCTTTATTCCCCTCAAAATACACCTCCAAACACCCGGCCAACGCCGGGCTGAAATGCTAGTATATCAATGAAAGTGAATGTGTCTGTGTATCTGTGTGTCTGTATATCTGTCTGTGTGTGTACATTTCCCTACGCAATAATTCTGTTAATTTTCAATCTACAAACTCGAAATTTGGTATATAGGGTACTGAGATTTAGGAAAATCTTTGTGATCGGTTTTCTGCCAGAAATGTGTCTGTTAAGGGGTCAAAGTTCAACTATTTGACATTTGAGAATTCTACCAAGCTCCTCCGACAATTTTGGGTCTAAACACTTGAAACTTTAGATATAGGTTACTTGACCATGCATCTAACCTGCTAACTTGATTTGATCCCAAAACAATAAATGTTGAGGGGTCATAATAGATGTTAAATTTAAAAAAAAATGACTACATTTTTTTTCGCTCAACATACACCTTTAAACACCCGTGCAACGCCGAGCTGACTTGCTAGTATATGTATATATATATATATATATATATATATATATATATATATATTTATATATATCTTATTGCGTTTTCACTTCAAACAAGGCGCAGAGCCACTTTGATGTAAGTAGCTACTATCTGGAACACAGTTTGTACGTGAGCAGCAATATATCCGTTTACATTACAATTGAAATTCTGCGTACAGACAGGGAAAAAGGAACCCGAAATGAAATTCCAAAGTCTAGCTTTCCTAGGGAAGAAACTATTAGAGTAGAAGGCTTTCTTACATCTCGGAATCTTTAATGTGTAGTGGCAGGTGCTCGTCTGAACTCCAATCTCTGGTCCCCCCTCGCCAATCTTTCTCGAAAAACACCTGTATAGCTGAATCCACTGTGAAAAATTTCCCCCACTCTTTATCTGTGCCTAAATCAAAATGTGGATTCCATGAAACAAGCTTCGTTCTTAGAACTGCACGCCCGTGGAACCCTGTTCTGTCTGCCTGCTTCCCACCGGACTACAACTTGGATGCCTTCAAGTCCAACGTTAACAAATTCCTAATGAACCGCCTCCTTTAGTAAACACTTCATCAAATCTCCACACTAACGTAATGTACTTGCAATATCCCTTATCCCTGAGTGGCTTCCGGGTCTTGATAAGTGGTGATCACTGTGTAAAAAAAGTGCTGGGATTTTGTCGGAGTTAGTTACGTCGAGGCAGCACGAGGGCCTTTCGTTTGTCTGAATTCCTACAATTATATATATATATATATATATATATATATATATATATATATATATATATATATATATATATATATATATATATATATATATACAGTAAATGGAGGAAAAGAATAATAATGATATAAGAATTTTTTAAAATCCCTCATTTAATGTTCGTTTAGAATATGGGTTGTTGTTATACGAATGCATCCAACCATATAAGCACAATGTTTTCGAGCTATAAAACTTTATGGATTCAAATCGATGTGCATGAATAATAATTATTTTACAATGTAAATCTTAATTCTGAGATTTGATTTGTAATCTGTAAAAAACCTTTGTATAAGGAATTCCCGTTAACACTGAAGTTGTGCTAGTTAAACGTTAGGAATAAATGTGTGAGCAGTTTTATACAACTGCATTTCTTGCGCGACATTCATAATGTTTTATCTTTCAAACTTAATAAATACATAACGGAATTTTTCTCATTTCGATATATAGAAATTTTAACTGTTAAGATAAGATTGGTTTAATTATACGAGTATGAAACGCGGAAGGCTATCTGTAGCTTCCTTTCTATATATTTTCATAACTTGCTTGCTCTCGCTGTATACATGTATAAATGTGACATAAAAGAATATAAACTAAGTTAAATATATTTTCTAAGATTATTATATGCTGATTTTTATTTTCAGATAAGAATGGTGCTGAAATAACTGCATCTAACAAAATTGAAGCATGCCACCAACCACAAAAACATCAGTCCTGAGAAATTTTATGCGAAAACGAATCGTAGATCAACATGAAGGTAGTCTTAGTCAACGTAAAATAGTAGGAATTCTGTCAATAACCCATTTCTTCTGTTAATAAAGTACACTGTAAAAGATAGGACAAAGAGTGTATAAAATCTCATCCAAGTCGCCCCGATCCGATGAAAAACCTTGCGTCTTGTAGAAAAGAAATATTGAAGAGATTTCTCAATGCTGAGCCTCTGACATTGCAACAGAAACCGGTGTCAGACCCACAGAGGCTGTCAAGTATCTGCTGGGCTACTATTGTATTGCGAGAAAGAACACCTCTTCTTCTTCCTGCCAATATTAAATTTGCAGAAAGATTGGGATCGGGAGATAGTTTAGAGACCTATAACCTTTTAGACCAATGTCATTTTCTCTGATGGATAACGATTTTCACTATTTCCCGACAGTAGAAGCGTATGAGTATAAAGGCTCCCTCAGCCGGAGTTTTACTTTAAAAGACTGCAGCCAACATGGGGATTTCTCGGTTATGGTATGAGTGCAATTTGGAGTTATGGTCTTTCAGACCTGGTGGAGTGCAAAGCAAACATCAATTCTTATAAATATGTTTCAATATTACATGAAGGACTCCTATCAATATGCTTGATTGGTAAAATGAATCAAGTGTACGACCTGTTTTTGGAGGATGGTGCGCCTTGTCACTTTGTTTGAGCCAAAATAGGATTAATAAACTTTCACGTTCAAGCCAGTACCCGGATATAAACCTAATTGAACACATTTGGAACGTATGAGATCAGAACCTTCTCGAAAGGAAAAGGAAGCCGTTTTTTAAGCCTGGACGTTTAACATTATTGCGTCAGATATGGAAAGAAATCCATCAATTTTATATTCGTTAACTGAACCATGCCATGCCTAGAAGGGCCCTAGCATTTAAATAGTGAATAGAATGTCAATCAAGTATTATTTATTAAATTTGTGACCTTTTATTTTGTTTTATAAATTATTAAAATAAATAAATCTATGGGTGTCTATTTTTTCTTTCGTGGCTGTGTACATATATATATATATATATATATATATATATATATATATATATATATAGAGAGAGAGAGAGAGAGAGAGAGAGAGAGAGAGAGAGATACATACATACACACACATATATATATACCTATACGTATATGTATATATACATATATGTATATATACACAAATATACATATCCATATATATACATATATATACACATATATATACACACAAACATATATATATATGTATATATATATATATATATATATATATATATTATAAAAATGCAATAAACTCTTTTGATATGCATGAATAAACCCATTTTATGCACAAGGGGCGCTGATACACGTTTCTTCTCGGATTTCGGTTCCTTTTCAGACTGGCTTATTTTGTATGTGAATGTACTGAATATAAAATTTCTATCTCATTTTATCCTGGAGTACACCTAATTTTATATTCAAGTATTTGGGTTTATTTACTTTGAAACTTACGTACATTTCTTTATCTTCTCCCCACTTTTCTCTTAATTCTTTGAACTTAATTTATTTTGCTTTATTTATGTTTTAGAATCGAAACTTTCCTATAAGAACTTAATTGTAAGTTGTTGCTTCTGTTTTAATCTTTTGAATTTTTTATATCTTTTGAAGTTTTGGAAATGTGTTTATATTCGTATAAATATTTAATCATTTTCTTAGTATTTCTTTTACTTAAACCAAAGTTGTTGTTTTTTTATATTATTTAGCGGTTTTTTAAAAAGATTTTGTCCCTTTTTCCTTATCATATCGCCACTAATATTATTTTCTTCATTTCTAATCTGAATGTTTTCACAGTCAGTGATTTTTTTTAACTTTTATTTTATATAATACAGGCTTTTTCCCCGCTTCTGACGAGAAGAATTTAGCTTCTAAATGACATGGCCAAGTATGGTGTACTCCTATTTTTTCTTTCTGTAATTTTTATTCATCCGTTCATTCATTTCATTGGCAAAGAATAAACGAACAAGCGATTACCATTTACAAGGGGAACAGGTCAGTGAGAATTTAGGGGGCTATGTACGAAGAGAAACTATACAGGGGGAAAGTTGATGCTGCCTTCAAAATATAGTACAGTTCCTATGTAATTCTTCACTTTAACTTCTTAACTTAGTCTCTCTCTCTCTCTCTCTCTCTCTCTATATATATATATATATATATATATGTATATATATACACACATATATATACACATTTATATGTGCATATGTATATATATATGTGTATGCATATATGTATATATGCACACATTTATATATGTGTATATATATATATATATATATATCTGTATACAGGGTGACCCCCTCCCCCCCCAAAAAAATGGAGGCCATCTAGAACATATACTGTAGAACGGAGAAAAAAGGCCAAAGACCCTGATGTTTTGATGTGAGGTTTTGAATATCATAAACTAGTTATGGCAAAGGTTTATTTCATTCGGACAAAACACTAAGAAACAGGGCCTAATTAGAGTTGAAGCCCGTTTTCTGGTAGCAACCTACATATACATATATATATATATATATATATATATATATATATATATATATATATGCATACATTTTAATAACTACTGATAAAAATGTCTCCATGGCAGTATCACGGCGTTTCTACATGTAAGTATAAATAGGAAAAAATATATTATTACACACACACACACACACACATACACACACACACATACACACACACATGCATTATTTGAATTATGATAGAGGCAAATTTGTCGCACAATTGCGTCACATATAATTATTATCGAGATTCGCTGTGCAGGACACGTTTTGTGATTGAATAAAGAAAGAATCCCAATGCAGTTTCTCTATGGGGGAATAAAGATTTGGTACGTGTCCACAACACAAAACGATTCAAAGATTGCATGAAAGAAAATCTATAAAGTTCGTGAGATAAATATCGAACATTCAGAGACACAGGCAACAAATCGAACTGCTTGGCAATCGTCAATAAAGACGGATTGTGCGCTATTCAAAGAAAGAAATATACAACAGGTTGAAAAGAAACGTTGCGAGAAATGACTCGTGTGAGTAATGGCGCTGATTCAAATAGCCGGTAGTGTGATATGTTGCCAACGGAATTATTTAGTAGTCGTCGTGTAGATGTAAAAGAGCATATGGGGGCGTGTGAGAAAATCAGCAGCAGCCGAGGTGTAGCTGGTTTGCGAAAATATAAACATCAGTAATTATTAAAACATGTATGCAAATTAGCAAACGTGAGAGAGCTTGGGTCACAAGAAAAAGAGAGAAAAATACACCACGTGGTCGAAATAAAAACAAGGTGAAACGGGCAAGATAAGCGTGTGGAGATCCAGGGCGAGAGAGCGCTGGCTCGGGCCAGCGTGGTGTTGCGTCGACAGAAACATTTAAAAAGGACATGTGTGTGAAAAAGAATAATCAGCGATTATATATATTTCATTATTCTTTGGAGAGTACAGAATTTAAATATTGCAATCACGAAGGGAAAACCTTTATAATACTTGATTAAAAGTAAAATGCGCTTTGAAATAAAAAAAACGGGCGAGGAAGAGGAATGAAAAATAAAGGGAAGTCAGCTGACCGGGTTTTGGAAGGTGCGTGCAAAATCAGAAATGGGACATTGCGAGCAACAGGCGTACTTGTATACACATACTGGTCTTCAATAACTGACCATCTCAATAAAAACCGGGCATGTGCAGCGACATTCAGCTCGAAGTCATTCTCAATTCTAAATCGTGCTCACTCAATATTCCATTTAAAAATTTTGGAAACTGTTCACGTTTGGTTGAGAAGGCCTTTTCTCTGTAAACAGAGGGAATATCTTTTAGGTTTGATCGTGATTAGTTTCTAAGAACTTCGAGTAAAATATCATATCGGTGCTTTATTTTAATTGCGGTTCCTTTTATTTTCACATATAACGGAACGCAACTTAGTCTAATGTTAAAATTTCGATTACCCTTTTTAAATCCCTCAATACAACTTCGTCTTCTTCGCCTCTTGTTCTTCATTTTAAAACGCATTTTGCCTTTAATCGTGAATTTTTAACGTCTTTTCTTTATGATCGCAATATCTATAATATAAAGCTAAACGTCTGTGTGTGTGTCTGGTCACGAATAGGCTCCTATATGGTTGACTATTATAGAAAACTGATCATATATAATGATAGATGTATCGAGACACATGAATGGGAATGTTTGATCTGGCATAATGATGATTCATTAAAATTGTGGGGTCTCCGTACGCGACTAGTCCACAAAATATGGAAATAAAACATTTAAAAATTAAAAAAAAAAAACGTTTACAAGTGTTTTTGATATAGATGTACATAAGAATACTTTGATAAGTATGTTTTAACTTAAATAGGGATGATATAATCAAATTGTGGGGTCTACGTTCGCGCCTGGCCTCCATAGAATAGAAATAGGCACAAATTTTAATGAAGACTATTCATATCTATCTGCGTAAGTATACTTTGATAATTATGTTTCAGTTTGCAGAAATCTGGTATATTAAAATTATGGGGTGTTCATTCCCATCTCCATAGAATGGAAATATGTCACAAAGATTAACAGGGTATTTTTACTATAAATCCACAGAATATTGTGATAAGTGTTTCAGTGTGAAAAGGTATAGTATAATACATTATGGGGTGTATCTATTTTATTTTTACTTTCATCATATTTTGCTTTGGTTTTGATACCCCCAAGTTCGAAGCTATCTCTTTACAACCCTTCCTTTTCATAACCTATCATACTTTTATAAATCAGAGCCCATGCTCTGTAGGCTGTTTTTGAACCCAGTCAACGACAGGTAATTTTGCTAGTATATATATATATATATAAACATTTTTGCTTTTAATCGAGAAATTTTAAAGTCTTCTCTTTATGATCGCAATATATATATACATATAAAAGCTTCTCCAGCATGTTAAAATTTTGATGTATTTTTACGAATCCGTTTCGTTATGCAGAAACAAACGTCTATTATTATGTTAACATCAGCTCTTTTCGTGCGTATACTATTCAGAAGAATTAGAAATTCCTTGCTAGGTATAAAAAGATTCATGACAATATTACGTTTCAAGAAAGCAACAATTAATAAATGACTCAACTTCGATATGTAAAAAAACGTAGCAAAATCTAAACATGCTAGAGGATATGTTTTGGATGAAAAAATATTTAAATCTTAGAATTTACTTTTACTGTTATTCTTTTATACATGCTCTCCTGTTATATTTAACATACATTCAGCTTCTAAACAAAAACATTGAAAAATATTCCATGAACAAAATTTAAAAAATCAAAACACGCGTTGCTAAGAGGAAGATTTCGAAAAATATCTGTTTAAATTTAGTTTTCTTTAATCCTTACATGGCATTGTTTTGGGTTTTTATTTTTGGTTTTTGCGATTTCTAATATATTCATTTGATATAACCTGGGATCGGATTCCCAGGATTCAACTCATATACAAGGTGGGTCACGACAAACGTATGAACTTGAAATTGACGTCGAATAAACCCTATATGGCCAAAGGTTGAACTAAATGTTCGTTATTCCGAATCCATCGGGTATAACTTTCTACCATTTTTTATTTTACTTTTTTATATACATTGTCGTTCGGTTGAAGTTCCCACGTACCATGGGTAAGGATCAACATTTTTTTTTAGCTTAGCCAAATCCTTAGGTTTGACATAAAGGCCTGCTACATAAGGTTTCCAGCTACGGAATAGCTAGAAATGTTTACACAATTATTAAATCATTCCTCTTAGATGTGTTTTATAAAAGCAGTACTTGATGGGCAGAAATAAAAAGCTCACAGTATTAAAGCCGGCGTCCCTTATGGTTCCAATCTAGGCCCAAATCTCTTCTTGATTTTCATTAATGATCTCCCAAATCACATTCTTACGTCATTCGTAGACATTTATGCAGACGACACTACCATTTCTGGCAACACTTATGAAATGAGAAACTACCAAACTGGCTCAGATCTTTCTGGTTGTCTCTCCTCTAATCTTGCGTACGTCGAGCAATGGGATTAAATTGTGGCTTGTTAATTTTATAGCATCTAAAACCAAACTTCTATTTTTCCATTATCAACGTTGTTACCCACATCTAGCCCCTGTTTAAATGAACAGCTCTAACCTTCAGAACGCGTGATGTTTAGACAAACCTCTTGGTCTGACCGTCACTACTGATCTGAAATGGAGCACATACATCAAATCTGTTGCCAACATTGCTGGAAAAGTGATTAAATCAATCTATTGCTCTAATAAATATCTTATTGCTGAAATAATTCTCTACTTGCATAAAAGTCAATACTGGGTAGGAGTTACCCGAAGCGCCTGTCCGGCCTTGACAGAGTTAAAAACAGATTTTGTAATCTAGGAGGCGATACCCTTTTCTCTTCTCCGTAGCCTGTTTCTCATTTGCTATTTTCATGGCAAGTGTTCGACTGAGCGCTAATCTATGGCTCCTCCTCGGCAATTCTTCACAAAAACACTCGTCTAGCCGAAAATTCCTAGAACTGCACGCCTGTGGAACTCTGTTCCGTCTGCCTACTTCCCACCGGACTACAACTTGGATGTCTTCAAGTCCAATGTTAACAAATTCCTAATGAACCGCCCCCTTAATTAAACACTTCATCAAATCTCCACACTAACGTAATGTACTTGCAATAACCCTTATCCCTGAGTGGCTTCCGGGCCTTGGTAAGTGGTGATCACTGTGTAAAAAAAAAATCCTTATCAATCGATCTGCCCATTTTCTATCGTTGCCTTAACCGAAACATTGATTTTATGAACAATGCTTTTTTCCTAAAACTGCCTACTTTTGGAACTCTGTTCCGCTGGTCTGCTTTTCAGCGGACTAAAATTTAATTGTTTTCAAGTAAAACGTAATCAAGTTCTTGTTGAACCGTCGTCGTAAATAATCTAATGATACCAAATTACTTTTAAAAACGATTATTACGCAACTGTGCTTATGACTACAATACACACATTAGCCCATAACCTCGAATCGCATACGGGCCTTTATATGTTGTGACCCCTTTGTAAAAAAAGAAGTTTAAAATATTATTCTTAAAACTAGTTGTGCTGACAGGTTCATGTGAAGGGTTTGTGCTATGGTTGAGACCGAAGTTGAACCATGGTCTGTGTAAGAATCGAGGAATCTTACAACGAATGTCAATGCACCTGCTGGTTAGGATTGGCCAAGGTTTAAGGACTGGAGATGAGATAAATTCTCTGATTGGTTCTAATAAGTGGGATTGTGCTGAAACCATCCACACCCCTTGGTATAAAAAGACGATGAGAGGCTCGAAACGTCTAATGGGGGGGCACAAGATACACATCACATCAGAATATTCCGGCCGAATAACTAACGCCGGTCAAAATCGAATCCCGATTGTATGTCAGGGAGTGTTTACTCTTGCTGAGATATTTTTATTTTAAAAGAAAACAATTCACCGAAGCGAAGCTAACAACCCAACTCGCAACTAAGATGCGGTGACGAACATTGCAGTATGCGAACTTTAGAGTTTTACTCTATCGTCTTACTCGCGCCATCTTGTTTGATACTGAAAGCGACAGCTGCTATGACGAGCGGTCGTAAGCAGACTGGCACACAGAAAAAAAAAGAGAAAAGAAAAAAACAGATTGTTGTATACGACCACGATCTTGAAACCAAATGTTTGTTTCATTTTTGATAATTGTATTTATGTAAATTACTCTGTAAAAATCTATTTGCTTTGCACACATTAATCGCTTCTCGTGTAGATATTATTTTTCTTTTGATACGTTTGAAAGAAAATGTTATTCTACAGCTTCAAGCCGAACTGATTGACAAAGTGAAGGTTAATTCACTCTTTTGTACAGTCGAGGCGCGGCTAAATCAAGCGAAGGTTGATCAAGTCTGTCGTACAACAAAGGCGCCGCCAAACCAAGAGAAGTTTAATCCACTATTTTTTAGAGAAGAAGCGCGTTGGAGGACACCAGAAACTGACAAGATTTCACTGGGAATTGCCCGGGTTGTAAACTTTGAGATTTATTAAAGCTCAGCGACCTGTGGAGATTGACAAGAACTGCCTGAGTTCGATATATATATATATATATATATATATATATATATATATATATATATATATATATATATATGGGGGGTGCGTGTGTCTTTGTCAGTGCCTAGTAATGAGTTGCATCACATTAAAAAAAGAACAGTCAACACTAATAAGCAAACAAAACACTCACTTTAAACCTAATTATTACAGAAGAATCAACAAGCCCAACAATCTTACGACATCGTGTTGGAAAGTTCTCAGGCTGCCATCTCTAATATATTTTTCGTTATTGTATTCATTTCAGCTTGTTTTATGGCGATAAATTTGGCGATATGATGAATGATATATATCTTAAAGCTATATACATTATTTCCAATAATAATAAGAAGAAAATCTGAATAATATATATATATATATATATATATATATATATATATATATATATATATATATATATACTGTCTTGGGGAGGCTTCATGTTTTGACAAGCTTCTGGGCTTGATCTTTAGTCCTGATCTGAAATGGAACACATATATACAAATCCATCGCCAATGTCGCTGGAAAAATGGTAGGATCATTTTACCGCTCTAGTAGATATCTCACGTCTGATGCATTCTTTACCAATATAAAAGCCAGGTACGACCA
Organism: Euprymna scolopes; assembly: GCF_053919585.1. Classification (NCBI taxonomy): domain Eukaryota; kingdom Metazoa; phylum Mollusca; class Cephalopoda; order Sepiida; family Sepiolidae; genus Euprymna; species Euprymna scolopes. The sequence continues at coordinate 160,020,289 of NC_136487.1, read as the reverse complement.
ATTATAGAGTAGTGCTGCCACATCTTGGCAGGAGCTGCTTGAAACAGCTTATCCTGCCTTGAGAGTGCAAAACAGACTTCGTAGCTCAGTGGGGGCTTCTTTTGTCTCTTCTCTGCTACCTTTTTACCACCGAAGGGACGTTGCGGGCCTGTCTCTGCTCTATCGTTATTTCCATGGCAAGTGCTCGTCTGAGCTTTAATCTATGGTCACCCACTCCATCGCCAAACTTTCATGAAAAACACTCGTTTAGCAAAAACCACTATCAATAATTTCCCACACTCTTTATCTGTTCCTAAACCTAAATGTAGATGCCATGAACAGAGTTTCTTTCTGAGAACTACACTCCTGTGAAACTTTTTTCCGTTAGCCTGCTTTCCAGCTGATTACAATCTGATTGTCTTCAAGTCCAACGTAAACAAGTTCTTGGTGAACTTTCCGCCTACGTAATCCAATTTACGAAATTCCCACTACTTATGTTTACTACGCTAGAATCACGCTGGGTAATTTATACCCATGTACCCTTATCCTCGAGTGCCTGCTGGGCTTAATAAGTGGTGATTCCCGTGTAATATATATATATATATATATATATATATATATATATATAATTGTTTTAATCGATTCACTTAAATGAGTAAATGAATGTGTAAATTCTACGCAGATGATTTTTATCTTTATATATATATATATATATACATATATATATATAAATATATATATATGTATATATATAAATATATATATGTATATATATATAAATATATATATAAATATATATATATAAATATATATATATATAAATATATATATGTATATATATATATTTATATATATATAAATATATATATATATATAAATATATATATATAAATATATATATGTATATATATATATATATATATATATATATATATATATAAAGATAGAAATCATCTGAATAGAATTTACATCTTCATTTACTCATTTAAGTAAATCGATTGAAAACAATTATTTATTATTATTCACCGTCACACACTCGCATTAACATTGCTTTTCATAAACATATATTTAATTAGGTAGTCAATTAGGTTGTTCAGAAGATAATAGCGGAAATAGTTTTTACTATGCAACTAACACAGTTCCGTTTTATTAATTTCCTTTTCACTTTAGTTGGACGTAATAAATTTTATGAAGATTTGACAGGTGGAAAAATCCACATTTATTTCTAATCAAATTTAATCTGAACGCGAGTTTTTAAAATTTATCACCACTAAAGCCAACTCCACTTCATGACCTTTTCAGTTGGATGATGAAGCGAGAGCAGAGAATAGACTTTGCGTTCGTTTACTTTCAGCAACTTTGTACCCCTCGCTCCCTTTATTTAATTCTTTAGTCCTCACGTTCAATGACTGATGTCCTTGGTACTGAGGGAAGAATAGCTGTTTTGTAGGTCGGAATTTATCCATTTGGTGTTAAGCGTTGGCTAGTTTACACCTTGAAGTACTATATTTCTTTTGTTTTTTTTTTGTTTTTTTTTCAATTCTTTACATAAAATGGCCTCATGCATTGTCTAGGGCAATTTCCATAAAAAAGCGACTTTAAGAAAATTTTAATCGATGGACGAAATGGCAAAATCTCAAGATTGAGACTTGATAATTATTTATTTACATTCGATATTTGGGAAAAACTATGTAGTTTACTGGAAATAGTCCACAAGTAACGTGTTCAACAGGAAAAATACATTATTAAGAGAAATTTACTATTGATTTAAGATAAATTTAGGAAACAACAATAGTTCGTTACAGTGATGGGAGAAATACGAGTTCATGCTGTGAATGTTTTACTAGAAACACAAGACGTGACAACGCAGGCGAGAGCCTTTTATAGAAATGATAATTGCGTAAAGAAAAACTAGTTCGATTTAGTAAATAATATTGCCCATACTAGGTATTAAAGTTTATCATGAACAGACAATGTCAGTTTTTATTTGTGTCACAATCATAAGTAATAAACGAGTTTCCATGAAGTTGGTATGAATTTACTGCGCGGAATCTCATTTGCAATACTTTACTCTTCAGTGCTCTTTGCCAAGTAATTTAAGAACGTGAGAAGTTATGATAGCCTACTCCCTCCTCTTAAGACAAGCGTTGCCAGGTTAATCGAGAGCACTTCTGGCTCAAAGAGCAGAAAAACCATTATACACACACAACCATGATACGTGGTCATACTCTCTGCATAGAAACCGATAACAAGGTGCGCGAAAGTTTCATATTAATTATTTGTTTGGACGCGAGTTTATAAACGCAAAACTCCTCTAGCTTGGCTGTTCACACACACATACACACACATACATACACACACACATATATATATATATATATATATATATTTGTAGAAATGCATTTTCTTATTATATAATCCTTATATAAGAAGATCAATGTAATTGCAGAGCAATATAGAGAATAAATGACAAAAAGTCTATATTCCAAAATTCATTATGTTGACCATCTTATAATTTATTCCTTTAATTCAGTTGTCTTATACAATTCTTGACAGTATCTGTTTCTTATGACGGATTGATCGTTGCTATCTTAAGGGCATAATAGATTCACTGACTGATATAATAATTAAGTGATTGATTTTGCGCTACGAAACATGAATTGTGGAATATAACTTTTTGTCATTTATTCTCTCTCTTTCTCTCTCTCTCTCTCTCTCTCTCTCTCTCTTTCTATATATATATATATATATATATATATATTTAGTAGAAATGGTAATTAATAAAAACTGAAGAAAGTGCTCAATACTGTTGTAGAGCAAATATGCGTTTTATTTTTTATTACCGTATCTTTCTGTTAAGTTACATTATTGTTTCAGCTACCCGGCCGTATTTTTGGCCGTCTGTAGCTTCCTCAGGTCTCTGTAAAAGTCTGAGGAAGCTACAGACGGCCAAAAAACGGCCGGGTAGCTGGAACTACATATATATATATATATATATATATATATATATATATATATATATATATATATATATATATATATATATATATATGAAACTGAATTTAAACCCTGTGGATTAGAATTTACAACAAATTTATCATTCAGCACAATATACAAGTTAAAAACTTTTTTTTTTTAAATTCCTTATTCCACTGAGTTTTAAAGAATGCTATTTTCCTCATGGGAAAATAGTTACCAAAATGATATTAATAGGCAGCTTATAAGTTTTACTGGTCAACACATAAGTTGAAAATCTCGAATTCACTCTTTAACCCTTATCCTTGAGTGGCCTCTGGGCCTCGATAATGTGGTGATGCCTTTGTAAAAAAAAAAAAAAAGAAGTTATTTATAGAAAATTGTTAATAATGCCAAAAAAGGTTAAAATAAAATCCAGACTCGTGGAAAAAAGTTAGTAAGTTGTAATACAATGCAAAGAAAATGTTGACTAGTCAGATGTATGGATGTGCATGAAATAGTCTAATAGAAATTGTAATAATTCAAACAATTAAATTACAAAATTCTAAAGCTGAACATGACATTCAAAAATGTTGTAGAAGATTTCTCTCGCTGGAACAACAACATTTTGTTTTTTTTTTACACGGTAGTCACCACTTATCAAGGCCCGGAAGCCACTCAGTGATAAGGGTTATTGCAAGTACAGTACGTTAGTGTGGAGATTTGAAAGTGTTTACTTAAGGGGGCGGTTCATTAGGAATTCGTTAACGTTGGACTTGAAGACATCCAAATTGTAGTAAGGAGGGAAGCAGGCACACGGAACAGAGTTCCACAGGCGTGCAGTTCTAAGAAAGAAGCTTTGTTCATGGAATCCACGTTTTGATTTAGGCACAGATAAATAGTGGGGGAAATATTTGATTGTGGATTCAGCTAGGATGTTTTTCGTGAAAGATTGGAGTTCAGACAAGCACATGCCATGGAAATAACGATAAAACAAGGATAGGCTCGCAACGTCTCTTCTGTGGGAGAGAGGTTGCAGGGTAGAGAAAAGGGCATCTCCCACTAAGCCACGAAGTCTATTTTGTACTCTGTCATTCATTTGCAAAAGATCTTGCTAATTTGCATATTCCTTTAAACATTCATTTTAATTAATTTCCTTTTTGTTTTTTCGGTTTAATTAATTATTACGTGTGATTTTATTCTACATGATTTATACTTGCGTGACACTTGCGTAAAAAGGAAAGGTTATAGTAAACGCAGACCTCTTTCAATTCTATATGCGTATAGATATTTGTTTAAAAATATTTTCCTACAAATATCTATACGCATTAATTAACTAATTATATATAATTAACTAATTATATATATATATGTATATATATATATATATATATATATATATATATATAATTATAAAACTTAAATGACCTTGTAACGATGTATGTAACCCATTTTCCGATTTACGACATCCGGTTGGGCATGACATTTAATTGAGGAATGCGGTCGATTGTTCATGCTCTGTATATTAGATATGTCAGTAAAAATAATGGGCACTACGAGTTTAGAAATAATGATTAACAAATAGGTTAGAGATTCAAATAAATATGTTATAAATGAAACAATTTAAATTGACAATATTTTCTAAAGGTTCCCAATATATTGAGAAAGGGTTCGAAGTTAGAGAGGCACTTAGCATACGAGAGTCGGACATCGACTTAGTGAGAGCTGATGCCCTCTTGGAGACGGGAGGAAGGAAGAGGAGACCATGTATTCGTAAAGGCTTGAATCCCTGTCTATCACCAATCATCCAGCTTGTATGAATAAAGAATCATCTTTATTTGAAAACTTATCGTCGTCATTTTTGCCCATCGTCTATATAACTTTATAAAGCCCGTTGCAAGCAATGTTCCTCCGCTATCATCAATAATGTATCACCTCCTCCTGCTCCTCCTCTGTAGAGTTAAAAGGAAGTAAAAGCCATTTCCCTCTTTCAATAATGAATTTGCATCTCGTATGTATTATAAATATAAACTGTGTGTAATCTATATAAATGTCATTATCATTCTCTCTTCTGAGTCCACGTTATATGTTTTCTCGAATATTAAACAAAAGCTGATACATATACTGGGTGTTAAAGGAAGGCATCAGAATTTTCAACTCCTAACATTTCTTCGCACCCATCTGTAAACATACGTTACTATATAAATGTATGTGCAACTCACCGCCAAAACACATTTTACATGACAAAATAAATACAACTTTCTAACACACACACACACACGAAAAATCATATATATATATATATATATAATATAAAGCTGAACGTCTGTGTGTGTGTGTGTGTGTGTGTGTGTGTGTGTGTGTGTGTGTGGTCACGAAAAGGCTCCTATATGGTTGACAATTTTTAAAAACTGATTGCATATAATGATAGAAGATGTATCGAGGATCAGGAATGGGTATGTTTGATCTGTCAGAACGGTGATTCATAAAAATTGTGGAGTCCGCGTTCGCGCCTGGCCCCCAAAATATGGGAATAAAAAATGAAAAAAAAAACGTTTACAAGGGTTTTTCATATAGATGTACATAATAATACTTATATAAGTATGTTTCAACTTAAATAGGGATGGTATAATAAAACTGTGGGGTCTGCGTTCGCGCCTGTACTCCATGGACATATGGCACAAACTTTAACAAAGACTTTACATATCTATCTGTGAAAGTATAATTTGATAATTATGTTTCAGTTTGAAGAAATATGGTATAATAAAATTATTGAGTGTTCGTTCGCGCCTGACCTCCATAGAATGTAAATATGTCACAAAGTATAACAAGTTTTTTTTTAAAAGGGGTGAGGGTCCATAATAACACCTTAAGTTTAATCTTAATTCACGTTAGTTTTTATTTATTTTTTTAGTTGAATCATATTGTGTCGAATACATTCACCTCATAAATTCACGTTCTTATTAAAGAAAGTCGGAACTTTAGACAATTCTCGACACAAATTTTGCATAACTCTGTTTTTTTCCTTCTCCACTTGCACGTGGCACTCTACTAAAAATAAATAAATAGATAAATAATAAAAAATAAGAACGTTACTTCTTAGCGTGTTCAAAGAAGGAAAAAATCCTGCTCACGTGATTACGTGTCTTTTTAAAAACATTTACATAGCCTTTTTATTTTGATTTATATATCTGTTTAGACTTCTTTTTTGTCAGTGCATTAGAAGTAATTCAGTTGATAACAACCCTTTCTGCGTATTCTTTTCATTACGATAGTACAACCATGAATCCGACGGAGCAATACTACACCGTTCAATACTGTAACACTGAAACGAAGCTGTTTTGTTTAAAAAGGGCGGCATTTTCTTCTTATTCCTATTCATATAGATTCTTAGCTTTAAAAAACTAAAGTAATTATGTGTTGTCTTTTTTAATATCCCATTTTGCTCTTTCGGATTATTTTACTAAAGTAAGTAAAGCTTCATTATTTTTCAAAACTGTTTTGTTTTTGTTTTTCATTTTTCAATATTTCGTCGATATTATTTAGTAAGAGTGTTTAACAGAAACGCCAACAAACGACTACCCGAAAAAATAAGTATACAAACAATAAATGTTACCATAGTCAATAAAATTTCAGTTCATGTTTTTTTGTTGTTTTGAAATAGTTTTTGATGCTTTTTACTTGGAATAATTTCAGCGAACTGAAACTAAAACGAAATTTGAGGCGATAACTACTTAATGAATTTTTATATAAACTACACATGCCATAATCGAATATTCCTCAATACCAAAATAACGGAAACAGATCAAAATATATTTATAAATATCCCTTACGTTGACGGAACTCTCTTAATTGTTAACACAGAATGCTCAGGTGTCCCTCTTTCAAATTGAAAGCGGGACTCTCCATTTCAAAGTCGCTGCTATTTGGATATTTTTAAAACCGGTTCGTGAATTAAAAAATGTTTTGTTACAAACTACTGAAAAATAAAACCAATGAACTTTTCTACCATAAAAATAACTTTTATATACTATGGTAACATTTATTTCTTGTATTATATAATATTTTCTCTTTGTAAGGAAACATCATTTTGTTGGTCACTCTTGGCTACGAATGAAAACAAAGTTGATATAAAAAAATACATTTTCGCAAAACTTATCTTTACTTTCATCATATTTTGCTTAGGGTAACATTTTGGAGTATCAAAACCTATCTTTTTACAACCCCCTCCTTTTAATAACCTATCATACTTTCATCGATCACAGTCAATTTTCTGTAGACTGTTCTTGAACCCAGTAAGAGACGGGTACTTCTGCTAGTATTTATATATAATGCTCACATAGGAAACTAGATAACTGCATAATTACAAATAAAATAGATCAAGGCACTACGCATAAGAACCAGCGGACATCCAGACAATACATAGAAAAATTCAAGATAGATTTTTGGACAATCTTTTTATTAGATATGATAACGCATCACGTAAAGTAGATCATCTCGTTTACTTTCCCTCTTTTTAATCCCCCCTCTCTCTCTTTATAAGAATTTATTTTTGAAACACAAGCCTGAACAAATTTCATAAGGCAGATTTGACATTTGAAAACTCTGCGAACAGCCTCATAGGTTTTCTGCTTTAAACAAAGTAATCATGCCTGCAGACATGTAGTTAAATATTTGTACATGTTATACGCATTTCAATATATATATATATATATATATATATATATATATATATACATACATACATACATACATGTATATATATAGAGAGAGGAGAGAGCTAGAGAAAGCAAAACAAAGACAAGAGGGTGTATATATATATATATATATATATATATATATATATATATATCAATGTATATAGGAATCAAGTCACTATTCAAACACTATAAATATACACCAACCCCAATCAAGAATATGAAAACAACAACAATTGCTCCTGACGACGATCAGATTCACCGATTTGAAGCGCTTTAGAAGAATATAGACGAACAACAACCACTAGGCGCCATAATATACAACATGCCAGCCGAAATTGAATAGAACGCTCGGAGAACTCAAATGTTATCCAACAAAATCGGCAAAAAGAATTCAGCCGTGTTCAATTAGACGTACTTATATATATATATATATATATATATATATATATATATATATATATATATATATTACGCTACATATATATGTATATGACCATATATTTATGTATATATGTATGTGTGTATGTATATAAATCAGGGGTACCGTAATGTATATATATATATATACACACACACACACACACACACACACACATATATATATATATATATATATATATATATATATATATATTATATTATATTATATTATATAGTGGGATTTGAACAATAGTGAGGTAGTGGTTGATTTGCACTTCTAGGGAGCCATGATTTAATAGACTATCTTTTTTTTTAATCCGCGGACCGGTTTCATAGTAAACATCGGATGATCCATGAACTAATATTAATACAAGTGCAGAGTCTTGTAAGTAGAATAATATAGTGATTGCCAGAGATTAATTTACTTATTAATAAAATAATTTACTATCGGAGCATTTTGAATTATTTTTAATGCATATATATATATTCGCAGCAAGTCATTAGCCAATCACATCTTCTTGAATACGACAGAGTTATTCTTTTTCCGATCTTTCTGGATATCTTTTCTATTTTCCGAGCGTTTTTTTTTTAATTTCAGCAGGCTGTTATATAAAATGGTGCCCAAAAGTTGTTGGTCAACCATATTCTGCTAAAGCGCTTTCTATCTATGCATTTTAAAAGATCATGTCAAGCTGGTCTAATAGTTATCGTGCTATGCTCACTGTCCTTAGCTCGAGTATTTTTTAATTACAAAAACGAAACCGTTTCGAAAATAAAAACATCATACATGCATGCACATATCTAAGTGTTATTCCATTCTTTCTTTTTTTTTACTTCATATTTTAAGGAATTTAACGTTAGGTTTAATAACAAGCAACACCGATAAAAAGAAACTAATAAATTTACAGAGGAAAATTTAAACCGGATGAGACAAATAATAAAATCTCAACAAACCATTACATCTTACGAAAAAGTTTGTCATCGTGAGATATACCTCAGCTATAGAACATTCAACTATTGATCAAGTAATCCCCTGGTCAAGCCCGGATGTAGTTCACCATTTTATTTTATTTGTTCTTGTTAATGAGTCGAATTTACGATAAAAGAAGAGGTGCCATTTAAAATCGCTGCAAATTATTTCTTCGTTTGTACATTTGCAAACAAAACATTAATCAGAAGTGATGTTTTCAAGGGTATTCATAGTCAAGCGGAAATATCGGCTGAAGTGATATAGTAAATAAACACAGACATAATTTGAAAACGACATTATTATTTATTTATTTATTTATTATTATTATTTATTTTTATTACTATCTATTTTTATGATTATTTATTTTTTATTTATTTTTATTATTATTTATTTTATTATATTTTATTTTTATTATTATTTTTTTATTTATTTTTATTATTATTTATTTTATTATTATTAATTTTTATTATTATTTATTTTTTATTATTATTATTTATTTTATTATTATTGCTTTTTGCCTTAATTTTTTTTTCGAATGAGTTCAATTGGTAAATTACTCCTCGTAATATATAATAATCAGTAGCGGATTGATTCTATCATAATACGTACGTAATCTGCATAAATGAAAATAAGCGTATTGTACGACCGGGCAACGCGGGGCGTGCAGCTAACACACACACATACACACACACACACACACACACACACACATATATATATATATATATATATATATATATATATATATATATATATATATATATATATATATATATATATACCTGCCGGACCCGTAGACCGCCGTTATACGGTGAAAGTATGTCCCACGGCTAACCTGTAAAAAGCAATTTAACTACGGTTGTAAATTGGAGCAACTGCCGACCCAGTAAAATAGCGGGCACTGGAGGCTGTGTTGCCAAAATGAATGCACCGTGGTGAATTACGGACACATTTCATATATATTTGTATATTAAAGCGTGTAGCTTTTAAATAATAGAGTTTTTTTTGTGTGTGTGTGTGTTTTTTATATCAATTTTCCCCATCAAATATGGAATTTTATGAAATAAGATTGCAAAGAAAAAATTACGTTCGTTTCATTTCGTTCAATAAACTTCCGTGTTTGTTTCTTTGTCGGCATAATAACTAAGGGAAAACGCTACTATTTGGGAATTAACGTCTATAATTTAGTCACGGGTGACCGTCTTCAATATAGCCATCTTAATTTCCGCATGTTTTTTTAATAATATTAATACAAAAACGCAATTGTGTTTTGTATTTTGTAGGAGAAATTTTATAATAAAAGACGCAAATATTTGAGAGCTAAACTCTTCAATTTATAAATATATGTAAAGCGACGGTATGAACAATCACTAATGTACACGTAGTGTATTTCATGCGAAAATGATGTAAATGAATATACATATTTATATTGTTAATTGTTTTTGTTTTGTTTTATGTAAGAAAAGAAACTTAACATAAAAGACGCACATATTTGGGAGCTGAGCTTATCAATATATATATATATATATATATATATATATATATATATATATATATATATATATAAAGCCCCAATATATATATATACATATATATATATACATAAAGCCCCAACAGAACTACCTTTCCTAGACATCCTAGTAACAATAAAAAACAACAACATAATCACAGACATCTACCACAAACCCACAGACACTCAACAATACCTCCGCTTCAAAAGCCACCATCCTAAAAACGGTCTAAAATCAATACCCTACTCCCTAGCACGACAGACACCTCCGTTCAACTAGACTGAATGAACTACAAATAATACTGCGGAAAAGAGGATACCCACTACCACTAATACAGAAAGATATTGAACTGGCTGAAAAAATTCCAATAGACCAACTAAGAACCCCAAAAGAACACAAAAAGAACATATTCTAGCATACGTCTCTATACACAAAACAAATATCCCAGAACTATTCACACAGATAACAAAAAACCTTATCCTCCTCAATCAGAACGACAAACTAAACAACATACTTAAAACAACAAAAATAATAAAAAGCAAACGCCAACCCAAAAACTTAAAACACATCCTAACTTCCTCAAAACTTGTCCCACACACTACAAAAGGAGTTACAAAATGCAACAAACCGCGATGTGGAGTATGTGACATAATAATAGAAGGTAACGCATACACATTCAAAAACCCAGCACAAATATTCAAAATAAAAAAGGATCTAAATTGCACCTCCAGAAATGTAGTATATGCACTAAAATGCACAACATGCAACAAATCCTACATAGGCGCCACCAAAAATTTCAGCAATAGAGTGGCCTTACATAAGAGCAACATAAAAATTGCAGATAACAGACACCTCTATGTTTCAAAACACGTACACACATGCAGTGGAAACAGCTTCAAAATAATGCCAATCTTCCAAACAGACAATTATTTTTATTTACTTACACAGGATAAAAACTTCATCACCAGATTCACTCCTGAACTGAACAGAACCTAATACCATCACACAAAAACATGAAATACAAGGTACACTCGCATGCATACCCATACACATACACATATACACACCCACACATAAATCAGAACCGACACATTAAAACATACACACGTGCGCGCATACAACCACACACAGACATAACACCCGTATATCTAATACAGCACACTGAACAATACCAACCCTACTTAACCTCGAAACCAACAACACTAGGAGACACCTAGAACCACAGTATAATATATGTTCAACACCTCGCTCCCTCCTCAGTCAGGGGAGGAGAACCCCCCTCATGACTGAAACAACTATCATCCCTACTATCATCCCCCTCCCATACCTACACCCTCTCCAATGCCCCCCCTCTGGGGAACAACATCTTCCCCACACTAGAAACCGATCCTGGGCCCGGCCATACCAACATGGGGAAACAAATAAATAGAAACATTAAAAAAATCCGCTATTTTAAACACACCCCTCTTTCTAAACAAACATAATATAAGACTAAAACGAAAAATCACAATACTAAAATCCATGAATCCAAAAAATAAATATCAAAATAGAATGAAAGCACCCTTACTCTTACTTCATAAGAGCCAGTCCCCCCTACCCACATACACATTAGTAACTACCTGGGACCACAGCCGCCTTCCTAAGGAAGCAAATAATCCCAAAATACTATAAAACAATATACATATTCCCAAACCAATAAAAGCAAACACGCACACACACGCGCACACACACATAAACACACACGCACACACACACACACATACACACACATACCCACACCCTACCCCACCCTAAAGGAAAAGAAAAAACATTAGCAGAAAGAGATAGCGACTACAGCGGGTCAACGTCTCCCTGGACAAACCAAATAAAAAAGCAATGAAAATTCAGCATACCAATGTATAATAAACACTCCACCCCTTGGAAAAACTTCAAACTAACTACGAAAATCGCCATATACTAGCAAAAGTACCCGTCGTTAACTGGGTTCAAAAACAGCCTACAGAAAATGGACTCTGATTTATGAAAGTATGATAGGTTATGAAAAGGAAGAGTTGTAAAGAGATAGTTTCGAATTTGGGGGTATCAAAACCAAAGCAAAATTTGATGAAAGTAAAAATAAAATAGATAGATCCTATAATTTATTATACCATATCTGTTCACACTGAACCACTTATCACAATATTCTGTGGATCTATATTAAAAAAAACCTTGTTAAACTTTCTGACATATTTCCATTCTATGGAGGTCAGGCGCGAACGGACACCCCATAATTTTACTATACCATATTTCTTCAAACTGAAACATAATTATCAAAGTATACTTACGCAGATAGATATGAAAAGTATTTATTAAAGTTTGAGCCTATTTCCATTCTATGGAGGCCAGGCGCGAACGCAGACCCAATAATTTTATTATACCATCCCTATTTAAGTTAAAACATACTTATCAAAATATTATTATGCACATCTATATCAAAAACTGATAAACGTTTTTTTTTTAATTTTTAAATTTATTATTTCCATACTTTGTGGATGCATGGTTTGGGGTTATAATGATATATATATATATATATATATATATATATATATATATATATATATATATATACATATATATATATGTGTGTGTGTGTGTGTGTATTTTGTGTTTGTGTACTTGGGTACATATATACTTATATATTTACATATACATATATATGCATGTATTTTGTGCATGTGCTCAAGTGTATAGGCGTGTTTGCGTGCGTTGCGTTTGTCCTTCAAGCTAAATGAACGTAATTATACTTGGCAGAAGGCCATACTTAACGCATCAGATAAAAATGACATAAGTACATAGGGAAATTAGCGCGCTTTCAGCAAAGACAAATAGCGAGGGCGATCTATTTAATACGGTATTACGTATTCTTTTTATCGACGATACACGATGAAGTGTTCACCAATGAACAATTGTTTCGTGGAAAGTCATTTATTTCTTCATTTATTTGTAAACGGGCAAACTCATTAATGTATATACACAAAATGAGTCTTTCTTTCTCTCTCTCTCTCTCTCTCTCTCTCTCTCTTTCTCTCTCTCTCTGTATCTCTCTCCATCTCTCTATCTCTCTCCGTATATATATATATATATATATATATATATATATATATATATATACATATGGATAATATATTTATACAAAGGAATTGAAAAATTGAAAAGCAGAATCAGTTGTATATGCATCAATGCGTTTAACATTACAAGACTTTACTATGATAATTGATTTGAAATAAAAACTAAACAGTGATGAATATTTATGTTTTAAATATTGGAATACTATATCGATAATATATATATATATATATATATATATATATATATATATATATAAGTGAACGTGTCTCTGTGTGTGTGTCTGTATGTGTGTGTGTCTGTGTACATTTTTCTACGCAATGACTCTGTCAATTTTCAGTCTACAGACTTGAAATTTGATATACAGAGTATTGAGATTTGGGAAAATCTTTTAAATCAGTTTTCGGCCAGAAATTTGGCTGTGAAGGTGTCAAATGCAAACGATCTGACCTTTGAGAACTCTACCAAACTTCTCCGCCAAGTTTTGGTCTAAAAACTTGAAATTTTAGATGTAGGTTCCTTGGACATGGATTTAACTTAACTTAAATTGAGCCAAAAACTATATATCTTAAGAGTTCATAATAGGGGTCAATTTTTTAAAAAATTGACCGCTGTTTGTTTTTTTTTCAACATACAACATACACCTCAAAACACCCGGGCAACGCCGGAATGAAATATTAATATATATATATATATATATATATATATATATATATATATTACTGGTTTCAGAAATACCCATATGGACCAAATTAGCGTAGATTGGTACTAAAAGATGCCATATACATTTGTTTTTATGTTTTAACTGTTACGTAACCTTCGCGTGCCGTTACAGACACATATATTCGGTATAATAAAATGGTACATTACATCCTACGAGCGTCATAATCACGACAGGCAACATACTTAGACGACATGGTTCGTATATTTCCTTCTACCCTACAAGTAGTCCCACTACCCCAGTAAAGATATACTAAATACAATATAACAATATTGCCTTGACACCCTTTATAACTGCATCATAAACTGATGGGCATACAACTTCCTTTACACTGCACCATTCGAAAATAATGATATCTCCCCGCTTACATTCCGGGTATTCTCATTGGCTGGAAAAGTAAAAATCTGTTAAACCAAATAAAAATATTATAGAATTCTTATTATAAGTTTTCGTTATCACACCCTCAATTTTAGCTACAGATACACATACAATAGCGCCGCGCAATGTGTGAAAAAATATACTTTCTTATCGTCGCTTTTACGAGAGGTTAACGACGACTATTTACATTATCTTACCGTAACATTTACGTTTTCCCTAACAAAATGTATTCGAAATGAAGCTTTGGAAATAAGTTGCCGAAATTCTTTCTTAAATATTTTCATCGATTGAACACACTATTTGTTCGTTAGTTTTAGCGTCGTGAGCGTCCTAGATTATAAATCCGAATCTTAGTAAACGAGACGAGCTGTGTTTTGTAATGTTTTTCCAGCGTCTTAATTTATTCATTGACAAAATGAACGAATCTCGTAAGCAAAATGGGTTTCCTTTTTTAAATGTTTGTTTTTAGCATCCAAAACTATGAACTAAATACACGAATCTTAACATTTTTTTAATGTTGGTTTAGCGTCCGAAATTTTTACATAACTAAATGAACGAATCTTAATAAAGAAGATGAACATAATGAACATGACCTATTTTGTTTATTTTTTTAAGCGTCCTTACAAATGAGATGACTCAATGAACCATTGTTAGTGTAAAAGGCGAACATCACTTTTCTAATGTTTGCTTTTGGCGTCCAAAATTATAACATGATTAAATGAACGAATGTTACTAAACGAGACAACCTTTCTGGGGGGGTGATTGCTTTTAGAATCCTACATTATGACATGAAAATTTGAACGAATAACTTTCCACTCACAAAAGCCGTTCTTAATATGGGGATGTTGCGGTAGACCAGAGGGGATTAGGGGATGTTCCGAAAGCTGATTAATATGAATAGGTTTGAGGTGTCCATTCCGAGAGCCCTTCTTACGATGAGGAGCTAAACGTTGGACGGGAGCATTAGCAACGACAAATAACAAAAACAGCAATCGCACTTTACTCTTTTTACAAAAAAGAGGAGTGATAGATTATAGAGAATAATTTTAGTTGCGAATTTTTCCCTTAGAACCACCTACAAAATTTCCTTTCAAATGACGACTTTTATAGATTTTCCGTATACTGATTAAAAACATCTGATATTTGCCGGATGCAAGTAGTGTTCCCTCATATAAAGCCTGTATTATGCACTTTATATCACTGGCTTCCAAATTAGTATGCTCGGGCGAGGATCAAATCTAATTATATACAACCGACCTGTCACCTCCATAGTTTTTTTTCTCAGGTCATAGTATTTGCGCGTGAGGATCTTGATAATTACTATCAAAATAAAATTTGTGTAAAATAGTTTAACAGTCACACACACTAGAAAAACAGGGTTACTATTCCGAAACCCGTTCTTAACATGGGAACTTTATCGGTGACCATTCCCAAATCCGTTCATAACATTGGAATGTTGCCGTTTACCATTCCGAAAGCAGTGCTTAACATTAGGAGGTTGGGGTGTCTATTCCAAAAACCTTGGTTAAACATGGGAATCGCAAAAAGAGGAATATTTTTGTTCGACCCTTTCGTTGTTTGTCGTCTGCTTCTGAAATAATTAATATAAGTTTTGTTGCAATTTTTTTTTTTTTTTTGCTTTGGGCAAATGTGAAAATTGTAGTGAAAACCTTTCAATGAGTTCCAAAAAAATTTTGATAAAATACATAAAGAGAAAATTTAGAAGTTTTCTCAAAATAAAAAGAAATTTATATCTACATTGAAATGTGTTCAAACACAACAAAAATAAGAAAGAGATTTAGACATTTTGTACTATAATTAACAGAAAAAAAAAGAAATGTAAAACAACAAATAAATGGTACCAAAGGCAAGACTGGGTATGTTTGTGTTTAAAATTATTTTATATTGTGTTTGTAGTTCAAAATACACTTAGTGTCTAGTCTGTGAATGCGAATGATATAAATCCCACCTTATAAACCTTATTCAAGAACGTTTGATGTACGTTTAAAATAGAAAACTAAACAAACACAGATAGAAACATATCACTCCAATTTCAACAACTGGGCGAAACAAATGAAAATGGTCGTTTTTAAATCGAACAAAAATCAAATATTGCCTACCAATTTTCAATCAATTACAATGAAAACATTTGGAAAATATTAGAAAGATCTACTCTTTCAATATACACATGACGTGCAATTATCATTTATATATATATATATATATATATATATATATATATATATATATATATATATATATATATATATATATATATAGTGGTACCAAAAAGAATATCCGCACCTTTCGTTTTGTCAAAAATTGCAAATTTAAGCTAAATTGAATGTAACTGTTTAAACAAACTATACCTTATTTTATTCGTCTTTTATTACTCTATAATCTTACCTGGGCATATTTGAATTTTATTTGAAGTTTCCAAGTGTTGACGTCAATTAAAAAAACCTCAAATTGGGAAAGCAGAAAAAAACTCCACAGCAGCAAATAAGCGTAAAACCAGCTTAAAATGTCCACATTTTAGGCAACAAAGCATTTCTAATCGTAATTGTTATTGTTCCATGTTATACAGTAATCTTAGTAATCGTAAGGAGCTTATTAATCTCCGCCTTTCTGGTTTATTCAATGGAGAAATTGGCCGCAGATTAAAATGTGATAAGAAAACGGCACGAATGACTGAACAC
>NC_136487.1:159882851-160000351 GCF_053919585.1 Euprymna scolopes | reverse complement strand
GGGGAATGTGGAGCCACCCTTTAATTGCCACCCGGGGTGGTAGTAACTGCTAGGGTCTCAACTATAGATTAAATAGGAACCGACTTAAAAAAATATATTCTATTAAAAAACTTTTTCTTCAAAATCACTTGATTCAGTATTAAATAACCTGAAAAGGGTTGATATGCCGTAAAAAAAAACATCCACACCAGAAAGACACATTGCAATGTCTTAAACGAAATTGCAAGAAGCATTAAGCTCATAGCAAAATCTTGAGCTCAGAAATATACGAAAACCAGCTTTGAAAATGTTCTTTTCACCGATGAAGTCAGGGCAACCCTTGATGAACCAGATGGGTGGGTCATATTTTGGAGGCTTATTAGATTCCCTACCCCTCATCGATTCCGTCGTCGACAGTGAGGTGAAGGTATCATGCCTGGAATAATCTGCGATGAACTAATTGGACCAAGTCGAGTGCTAGAAAGTGTCAAATTGAAAAGCCTGTCTCATATTTCATTTTTAAATGAGCATTTATCAACCTGACTTACTGAGCTTCCCATAGCAAATTGATTTTTTGTACGAAAATGCGCCACCCCCCTTAGTCAAGGCTACGACATCCTACCTTAAGCCATTAGGCGTTATTGGAGAAAATTTGACGAGATGGACACCTTGTTCTCTAGATATATACCCCATTGAGCAGCTCTGGTAAATACTAAAGATGGCATTTTTTGAAGAAGGTGTTCAATTATCGTCGAAGGATGAATTTTGGAAGTTTCCTATAGCATCATATAATCGCAAATCCTCCGATGTACATAATCAGTTGACAAGAGGCTATTCAAAGTGAAGTTTTATCACTGAAGTTATCAATATGATGAATACATATTTTCTTAAAAAAAAAGATAATGTGAAATTCGTTCTTGTTTGTAGTTCATATTATTACTTGATATGTTCTTTATTTCAAATAAATAGAAATATGAGGTTAGAATATTATTTTAATTATCAAAGAATATACATTTTAGACACTTGTAATAAAGTGATTCACACTTAAAATTACCAGAAAATAGACACATTCGCAGAACTTTATAATATTTGTTCAAATTCCACAAGAATCAGAGAAAAAATGCACTTAGTTATGCGCTTCTAGTGAACCAAATTTCACTGCTCTATGTTCTATAGCTATCTCAAAATTAAAGAAATATATTGACCTGAAATAAAGCGATACACAGGGTGTATACTGTTAATCATTTATATATCCTCTGTTGTTATATTTAGCATATATTGAGCTTTTAAACAAATATGATTGATATGCACAAACAATGAAAAATTAAAAAAAAACATATTTAAACAGAACAGCTTACACACAAACATCTATCTATCTATCTATCTATCTATCTATCTATATATATATATATATATATTTATATATATATATATATATATATATTTATATATATATATATATATATATATATATATATATATAATGAACCCTAGCTTGGGTTGAGAGTCCTGGATATGACCTTAAACTATATCCGAAGGTGAGGCCCCAGCTTGCGGGCTTTGGAGAGTGTGGAGTAACCCTTTTATTGCTATTGCTCCCAGATGCACTCTGACTAGGAGTGGTAGTGCCTGTTAGGGTCCCAACTATAGGTTTGATAGAATTTGGCTTGAAAAAGAAAACAACTATATTCTATAAAAAAAAAAATTTCTTAAAAATAACTGGATTCGGCATTAAATCTGGAAAGGGTTGATATGCCATAAAACAAAACCAACCAACCAACCAACCTACTTGGGTAGAGCATATTGGGAAGTGATATACAAATTATCATTAGCGTATTAATTTAGGTTAGGTATTTGGACAATGTTAAAAGATTTTTAATTCACTGTCCGCATATCAACAGCTGTACTTCTTCTAATTCGACCTCGCTGTCTCTCCCTTTCTCTGACCTGTTGTCTTTGTTTTTCCCTGATCTTTTGCCGATAAGTTCGCATATTTGCACGGATGTTTTCCATTCTCCGATCCATAATGAAATTTATGGAAAAGAGATGTTCTTTTAGAGACTAAGGCGAGTGATAGTAATTGTCTGTATTTTTGAGATGAGGTGTTTTCATTGATTGAGATTGTCGGACTGACTTCCTCATCTTGGTTGTTATCGTCACAACGTTTCGGCCGTTTTGCCCTCCGGCCTTCATCAGGTGTTTTGTATCGAACTGGGAACAGTTTGCTAGGAGTCTCGAACCCAACCCTTTATTATTATTAGAAGAGCGCACATGTGTACCATTGCCAAACTTAATGGGAATGCTGACATTCTGCATAGAAACAACCTACTTCAGAATGGGTACTGGCCTATATCGACAAGAGGAGGGGCTAGCTATGGGCTCGGCATTATCACCAGTGATGGCGAACATATACATGGAATACTTCGAAAACATGGCCTTAGGTTATGCTCCCTTAAAGCCAACCATCTGGCTAAGATACGTTGATGACACCTTCATACTCTGGCCCCATCAGGAAGACACCCAGGCTCTCCTAGACCATGCGAACTCAATAAGACCATCGATACAGTTCACAATGGAGAAAGAAAAAGATAACCAACTGGTATTCCTTGATATACTCATATCACGCACAGAGCATGGGTTTAAGACATCCGTATATCGCAAGCCTACCTTCACCGGACAATACCTTAACTTCAACTCCCATCACCCATACAGTATCAAACATGGAATCGCACGCTGCTTCCAACATCGAGCAGAGACAATAAGTAGCGATATCATTACATACCACCAAGAAATGGTCAGGTTGAAGAATAACCTCTGTCGTAACAACTACCACGATAGCATACTATCCACCAGACGTGTTTATAGCATAAGAGAGGAGAATGAAACCCAAAAACCTCCAACGGTCTGTCTACCATACGTACGAGGCATCTCCGAAAAGATTCAGAGAATATGTGCCCCCTATAACATTAGGACGGTATTAAAAAATGAGTCAACACTCAGACGACAGCTGGTACGATTGAAGCCTCGCATTGAGGAGAACATGATCAAAAACTGCATATACTCCATTCCATGCAGTTGCAGAAAGGTTTACAAGGGTGAAACATGCCGCTCCCTTAAAGTGAAGGTGGAAGAACACCGAAAAGCGGTAACTAAAGGGGAGACGGGAAAATCGGGTATAGCCAACCATGTCTAGATGGAGAGGGGGGGACCATCGCTCCCTATGGGATGAAGTAAAAATAATAAACAGAGAGACCCACTGGAAAGTGAGAAAACTTAAAGAAGCAGCTCACATGCTTGGACATAACAACCTACTGAGCAAACCAAGCATAGAGCTGAATGCAATTTGGACACCTCTGATAGAGAGAGAAAACCTTGAATAACAACATAGGTTTAGCATCAACAAAAACCAACTAAGAATTGTCCTAGTGACATATGGCCTAGTGGTCCTAGACGTTGTATCAAAGTTTACAGTTCCCAAAAGGTGCTGAGTTACATCCTAAACGAAGGCAGTAAAAAGTAACATTCAAAAACAGAGAATCAGCAACTATGTCACAGAGCCTAGCTGGAGTTCGAACACGGTACCCCCGTAATAATAATAAAGGGTTGGGTTCGAGACTCCTAATAAATGGTTTCCCAGTTCGATACAAAACACCTGATGAAGGCCGGAGGGCAAAACGGTCAATCAATAAGGCGAGTGAATTCCTCAAAATAAATACAATATAATATTTTCTGCAATTTGTATTGCTTAAAAAAAATAATACCTACATATGAACTAAAATACAGAAATTCACTGCAATAAATGCATTATGTTTTAAAATTGATAATCTTTTACTATTTTAAAGTGGAAAATATAGTAAATTTAACAAAATAATTTCCGAAATAAATTTTGATCAGTATATTCATAAAATAAAAGATGTCAATTCTCTTGCATATCGTTCATTTACCATTTAAAGTAGTTTAAATATTTTAGGCCACTAAAATATAAGAATCTAAGCAAACACAACGTGTGTGTGATAGATTATGCATATGGTGCCAATGCTTAACTCCTCCAGTTAAATAAAAATTTAAAATACTTAAAATCAACAAATATACGAAAGTAAAAGTAGCATAAATAAATGTAAACAAATTTTGTGAAATAGTTCAAACTTTCAAATTTGTAGCATTACATTTTAAGTTTACAATTTTGATAAAAAAAAAAATTCGATTCAAAATAAGAAATAAAGTCACAAGAATCAGAGTCCAATCGATTTGATAGGAAAAAAGGGTTTCCTTTTCAGAGAAAATGTTTCAAAAGTCACAAAAAATTTACTATTTATATATTGTTGTATCAATTTAACATTGGCTGAAAATGTTCTGTTGATCGCTTTAAAATTACTCGAAAAAAATGACTTTCTTTACGGTTTTAAAATGCTTTCAGGACACAACCTAAGAAAATAAATAATTCAATACAAGCTTCTGAAATGACGAACGCAACAACTTCATAAAAGGTAACACAGCAAAGGTTTATTAAGGAGAATGTCATCGTCAAAAGCTGGACTCCGGCTACCTGGTGTTATCGCGGAACTTATTCCCCGTGGAATCGTCGATACCGTTATAAATAACACCAGGTGGAGAGAAAGAGAGAGAGAAAGAGAGAGAGAGAGAGAGAGAGAGAGAGAAAGAGGTCAGTTCTGTTTGATGATAGGAAGGATAAATTGATGTCTCTAAGAATGAGTTGTTCTTCCAACCGGATGCTGGCCGATTTCCTTTGGGGATAGGAAGGATCAATGCGCCGTACCCCTGATCGGTCAGTATGTGGCCAAATAGCACAGGGGAGAGGCATTGATTCGTGAAAAGAAAAAAAGTTCCATTTGTTTTTGCTACAACTTCTTGTTTCAGTGTCGTCTGCGTTAATGAATTTTAAATTTATAATTTGAACCTATATACCCCTCCCCCTCCATGTATATAAATATTTGTATTTTGTAACTAATATATTTTTTTTATTTGTCTAGTTCATAACGTAAATAGATAAATGAAAATGCAATAACGTTGTTCTCTCATTTTTTTCAAATAAAATTTATGAATAAAAGTAAAAAAAAATCTCAGTAAATGCTTTTTTTTCTGCTACGCACGCACACACACCCACACACATACACACACACACACACACACACACACACACACCAAATAGTAAAACAATAAAAAAAAAACATCGACCGAATGACTATCAAATGTAAACAAAAAATACTTATATTTTAAAAAGAAAGCAAAACGTCGTAAGTATAAAAATTTATTAAAAGTAAACGTTAATACCATCAATTTTTATGCTTGTCATTTCAACCCCATCCATATTTTGCAGAAATATCAATGTATAAAATTTGTTAGGTGAAAGTTCAGTATAGTTGCAAAACGGACGCACGCACCCACACGCACGCACACACACACAGACGCACACAAAGGAAGTAGTTTTGTTTTTGTCTATTTAAGGTTTACGCAAGGAAGAGACCATTATCTTATAGCGGGTGAAAGGTATTAAGAAGAAATAAAACATGTTTCATAGAAGTAACCTGTAAACAAAAAATTACTTATGTTTAAAAAAAGAAGCTAAACGTCGTAAGTATAAAAAAAAATTTTTATTAAATTAAACATGAATACCGACAGTCTGTTTATGTTTCCGAAATAAGCTTTTGAAATAACAAGATAAGGCCGCCATCTTTGTTTCAGTTTTCAATTGGTTAAGAAGAAGTCTCATTTATCCAATCAGAACGAAGCGTTCTTTGTACATCGCAGCGACACAAGTTATTTTTTTATTCAGTTTTCTTTCAAATGTTTATTAGGTGTTTGGAATATTCCATTTTCCCTTTAAGGATTTTTAGGTTGATAACGGACGGAGCGATAAGCGTAACAATATAATGATAATGTGATAATATATGTGTGTGCGGTCAATTATTTGTAGTAATTAGGATGGGTTGGGAGTTGGTCACGCTCTTTATTTACTATGTTGATATATATATATATATATATATATATATATATATAGAGAGAGAGAGAGAGAGAGAGAGAGAGAGAGAGAAAGAGAAACAGATGGTGAGAGAGAGAAAGAAAGAGATGGAGAGAAAGAGAGAGAGAGAGAGAGAGATGATCGGAATAATGGAAATAGTATTCCGATGAGATAAAGAGATAAAAAAAGAACAAACCAAGCCAAACCTCCTTTTCGTCGTTATTGTAAGATTCATCCAGAAAAAGGCTGACAATAAAGCTGTAACGCTAATGTACATGTGACTTTATTTTTTTTATCTCTGCCTCTTTCTCTATCTATCTATCTATCTATCTATTTATCTATCTATTTATCTATCTATCTATCCATCTATATATCAATCTATCTATCTATCTATCTATCTATATATATATACTTATATATATATATATATACACCTATATATCTATCTATCTATCTCTCTCTCTCTATATATATATATATATGCGTAATTTTTATATTGAAATATGGAATACATGTGTTTTTTTATCTCTGTCTCTTTCACTATCTATCTATCTATATATCTATTTATCTATCTATCCATCTATCTATTTATCTATCTATATATCTATATATCTAGATCTATATCTATCTATCTATCTATCTATCTCTCTCTCTCTATATATATATATATATGCGTAATTTTTATATTGAAATATGGAATACATGTGTCTATATATTATAGTTTAAATAACGCAGCACGACACACATATGAATGAGCAATATTTATTCTTCAGCATAAATGTCTAAAGGCACGGTTTACCATATAGTAAGTACTTATCTATCACATCTGTTAGTTTCCCGCGAGATCTGCTGGCTTGCATCGCATTGTTTTGGCATATTCTCATGATGAGTGCCTTACTTCAACACACATCTTCTCACAAACATGAATCCTTATAAAGTTTATATAAACAGAAAGTGCCCTCCTCTAAAATTGTTACTTGCCATGATGGATGAAAGCTCGGCCTGTCGAAAACACAAATGGCTTTTAATTTCAGCACGAAGACGTGCATCACTAACAACACTAGAGTTATATACTTGCATCTTTTGGGTTTTCGCGCTACTGTTTTCATCTTGAATGTTAATTTTACAGCATTTCGATTAATGTAACCTCCGACCTTCTTGCTAGCCTGTACCGGAGTACATAGAGTACTTGCTAAATTTAACTGTAAGTTACACTCTTCTGGAGGTTTAAGCTTCAATTCTCAGTACGAACGACACTCTGAGTACTATTGGGAAGTACTTAAGACTTCTATCCAGCCATGGCTGACCGAACGAGAACATGCTACCTATGTGGACTAAATAAAGGGTTCTATTCGAAATCTCGTATAGATTCACGAGTTTAACAGAAAACCTCCAGAGTTTGACAAGATACACCTGAAAAAAGTTGAATCTATAACAGAGCGCATATGAGCTTGTATGACAACATCAGTGACAGCCAAAGCATGGGTAGCAAGCGATTGTATTAGCAGCAGGAGCAGCGTTTGAACACGTATGCAAATTAGCAAGCGTGCTCGGGCTTGCTTCTGAAACAAAAGAAAAAATATGGGAACAACGTGATCGAAAAGAAAAAAAGTCGACTCCGAAGGAGACTGACGTGTAAACTGAAGGTGAGAATGAGCCGGCTGTTGCCAGTGTGCGCTCGGAAGTAAGAGAAACGTGCACTAAATGAGAAAAAGTGATAGAAAAATATTTTAAGGTGGTATGGAGACGCGTGAGTAACGGCAAAAGTGCTTTTGTTAAAAAAGAAAAAATGTCGATACAGATTTTCATTTACTTATTTCCGGTTTAAATTTATGAATTACTAAAGGATACGTAACGCCACTTAGGGTGTTCAATATTTACCGCCACAACTTTCTATTCTAATCTATATTAAGTGAATTTCCATCTTTTTCATGTGTATATGGATAAATATTAACTTGAAGATTACTTTTGATAATATGATCTATAATTTAGCGAAACGAATTGCCAATGTAGAGCTATTCAAATCCATAAAGTCCGCAGTAGACATAGCGAAGACCTTAAATGCGAACCGAATGTTGGTGTGGAGAGCACGAAAACGTTTCAAATCAACTAATGCGATCAGAATATTTGGTATATATGGGAGAGTACAGTCTCAGCTTGCAACCATACCAATTTGGAGACTTTGAGAAGAAATTATGTGAGAATTCGGCCACCAAAATGCAACAGAAGTCATTTCTTACTTGTGTAGAGCATTCACTAGGCGTTTATAGCAGGTTAGTAATGCACAGGACAGTTACATTAAATGAAGTTTTAATATTTTAAATCTAGTAAAACTATTGTATATATTTACGTTGGGGCGATCTGTGTTGTTTAATTCATAATTATACAATAAAGAGAGAGTCTCTAAGGCGTTTTCCCATTCATTGTAAAATTATCATAACGATAGATATATTTTAGTCGTTCCCCCATTTTCTTTCCGATAGTTTCATTTTATTTTAGTCGTTCCCTTGTTTAAATTCGTTTCCCTATATAAAAAAAGCAACTCTCGATTCCGCTTTGAAAAGTGCGGGCGAAACCTGGTCGGCTAACCCTACCCTCTTATTTATGTAACTTTCTTAAAACCTCCATTGAATGTTTTCCCTCCGTCCTTCTTTTTACCATGAATACAAAAATAACGCTCTTCCATTTTTTAATACACACACACACACACACACACACACACACACACACATATATATATATATATATATATATATATTAGTGATAGGGCGATTCCATTACTTTTACCGATTCCGATAAAATTACCGATTCCGTATTAAATTCCCGATTCCGATACAATTACCGATTCCGATTCCGGTTCTTTATAAATCTTTACATATGTAATTATAAAGTTGTTATTTTTCATGATTACCGTAAAAACACATGTTAAATGTGCAGATACCATTTTAAACGTAAGACAAACTTGTGAGGGATGATCTATCGGTTTTAGTTTTACCAATAGGTTAAACTCAACGGATATTTACTATTTTAGTATTACTATCAGCGTTAGAATATTTTTATTTAAAGAAAATCAAATGAAAGTCCAATTAAAAAAAATCGGTGTTGGCATCTGATAATAGGCAGAAAGTTTTCCGATTCCGATACCCCCAAAATTTTCGATTTTTTCAATTCGTGATTCCGATTCCGATTAATCGACCCAACACTATATATATATATATATATATATATATATATATATATATATATATATATATATATATATATATATATACACACATTTTTATATTGTTCATCTTTTTCGATATATATATATATATATATATACAGATTTTTATATTGTTCATCTTTTTCGCTATATATATATATATATATATATATATATATGTATATATATATATATATATCGAAAAAGTTGAGCAATAGAAAAATGTGTATTAAGCCATGGCAAATAACGTCCAATTACAATAATTTTATTTATTCTACACATATAACTCAATCCCTAAACCTATCAATACTTGAGCATGTATTTGTATGATAAAAATGTATGCACAAAAAGGCTGAAAGGAAAGAAATGTTCATTAATCAAGTTTGAGCATAATAGCCAATGTAAACTAATGGAAAAGAAATGGAAGCCTGTTTTTTCTCATTGATCAGGAAGGGGAGGTGCAGCTATCAGGTTGAGACTCCTAGAATTTACCTGGGCGCGGGAAAATGCGCTATCGTGGTTTCGTAGGGGAAGAATGGAGACTGAGAAAAGGCCGAATGTGTGGGTGAAAGCTGGGAAGATAGAGAACGATGTATGACAGTTTCTGACATTCAGGCCACTGCATTTATCGGCACGAAATCAACATTTACTGTCAGTCAGATATTGGCTAGACGGTCAGGGAAAAATGGGTCGAGAGTGAGAATTTTAGTGAGCAGACGAATCTCTCCATGCGTAACTGGGACGTGCCGCAAGGTAACTGCATGATGCTATTATTTCAGGTTATTACACTTGCGCGACAAACGACGTCTAGTGCGGCAGTTCTTAAAATCTTCTTTCCACGGCCGTACTAGACGTCGTTTTATGAAAAAGAATTATTCATGGATACGATGTGAATTCTTGGTCTGTTCCAAAATGGGTGCTAAAGCAGAGAGTGATCCGCGCTATTTTTTTAATCGTATTTTCATGTTTAATTAAAGTTTTATGATATGTTTTTTATTTAACTGTAAGGTTAAACTACAGAATAGGTACAAATCACCCTCCCCTCCCCATGTTAAGAATGGCTTTTTAAATAATAACCTTATTATTTCAGACCGGATCACTCTCTGAATGAGTACCCCAATTTGTTCACCACCGTTTGCAAATCACATATTTTCGCCAGGTATAGCAAATATAAACTAACGAAAGATTCTAAATTATGACAAACACAAACTCATGATTTTTTTAGTCAGAATTTATAATATACAGGAAGCGTCAGTACATGAATGACTCCTATTTTTTCATTCCGCTTGGATAGATTTCAGAACGAGTCTCGTATAATGGAAACGAATTTTTGGCGTATTTTACGACAAAAAAAAAACAATACATTTACTTGTTTGAATTTGTTTTTAGCTAATTTACTACGTCCGTTTCTGATGATAAAATTACAAATATTTATTACTTTTAAATTACCAAGAAACTAAAACATAGATAATTCCATATAAATGGTTTTTTACGTTTGTGAAAATTCACATTAATTACATGCGTTTTACAGTACTCGAAATATAACCACCCATAAAAAAACAAAACAATTCTGTGCATTTGGAAAAAATATATTTATATAACTTAATCAGAATACAGAAAGAAAAACCTAATAAATTTAGTGTAATATATTGGTAACGTTGTCTTACTAATATATATATATATATATATATATATATATATATATATATATATATATATATATATATATATATATACAATTTTATCAACAAATGATTTTATGAAATTATGGTAGATATTAAATTAAAATTAAAACGTTCAAAAGTCACGTATTATGATTATATTGTGCTCTAAAATGAATCATATTGTGCTCTAAAATTAATCATCTATTTTGAACGCATCCTTGTCTTATAGAAGAATGTACAGTTGATTCCATAGAATGAGTCTTTCTGCTTGTAAAGTGATATAACTTCTTATATGGTTGCTTGTATAAAAATGTTAACTTTAGTCAAAATCGAACATATTACTTTCATCGGATTTTTCGATTATCAATTTTTTATAAATATACATCCCGATACAAAACCTACGTTAGAACACTACTAGACAAATACATCCGAATGAATTTTTTTTTAAAAAGCCGGACTAGCAGTTTCCGAGTATATAGTTCTTTATATATATATATATATATATATATATATATATATATATATATATATATATATATATATATATATATATATACTGTTTTAACAAAAATAAAGACTTCAGGAAATGGGTTGATAGCAACAAAAAGTTTATTTCATTGTTAGTTATAATTGTTTCAAGACCATTTGGACAAATTCAAACAATATGTCGTTTGACAATGAAACATTAAGGAAAAGAAACATTTCCTTTATGAGGAAATGAAAACAAGCGAGAACACTTTACCTCTGTCGCATCCTTTGCAAAGTATTTTTTTAAGTATTTTTTTTTTACTATTTGGAAACCCATTTTTAACATGGTGATGACATTGGCTTCGTTAGCTATAATGTGTCTTCCTTCTATGAATGTTTAAATTTTATTTTAATTATATGAATTTGGTGAGGTATTCAATTAATTTGCTTTGCTGTAAAAAACATAAAAAAAAACAAAAACGAGATGAAAATAATAAAAACTAGCGGGACCTGTGGGAAATTCGACAGGGGACTCATTAATATATAATATATTGACGTTGGTATTCATGGCGTAAATAGACATGCTCTGATAGATTGTAACTCTTGTTAAAACTGCTTAAGTATTTATCTAAGCAAGCATTGACGCCGAGCGTAACCAGATCGTAAAGAATGCTTAAATATGTTATTTTAATTTTTATCGATTTTATATATATATATATTATTATAGAGTTAATATTCTATCGATTTTTATATTATAAAGTTGCGATTTCAAAAATAAAAAAATATATATCTTTATGATTTTGGTGAATCAGCTTGAATTTCTTCTGCTTTACTCGAACCGAAACAAAACAGATCAGGGCACATAGACATTTTAGTGGATAGATGCTAAACGATTACAAAGGAAATGAAGAAGTTACAAATAAAACTCTGCTAATCAATGTTAAATCTGTAAAGGAGTTTTATATCTCATTCTGTGATCCTTCTCAGCCTTGTGTTGAAAAGAAACAACTTCTAATAAAGAACAAGTTTTGCTTGTTTAATTTTTTATTTAAAAATTTTAAAGAATCGATTCGGAATCGAAGCTTAGACTATAATTTTTCCGAATCCGATACCGATTCTGATACCCCAAAAAGTTTCGATTTTTCAGATTCTCGATTCTGATTTCCATTAATCGTCCGAACACTCTTATATATATATATATATATATATATATATATATATATATATATATATATATATATATATATATATATATACAGTGATGATCATATTTATTGGCACGGTAAAATAAAAGTTAAATTTTGTCTAATAAATTCTAAAAAAGGGATTAAATTAAAGAAAATAACAAAGTATATTATGTATTTTTAACTGGCCTTTCCGATGCAGCAATCGGATTATGAAAAAAAAAATAACAAAGGAACAACAAATATAATTGCAAAAAACCCTTGTTCAAAATTATTGGCACGGCTTTGTTTTTCTTTTAGTATCAGTATAATATCAATCAATTTCCGGTTTACATGTTTTCTGAACTTTTTTATAGCCATATTATGCTTGTTTAACGCTAATTCAGTGAATAATTTTTTTCAGATAATTTTTAGATAGCGATTTATTTAAACTATTATAAGTGACTAAATTATAATTTTCAATCGCCATGGTTAAAACTAAGGAACACAGCGAAGACGTCAGGAAGCTTGTTGTAGCATGCCATACCAATGGGGAGGGCTATGATAAGATTTCAAAGAAGCTAAACCTTCCCAAATCCACTGTTAGAGCCATAATAAACAAGTTCAAATCGCAAGGCCACGTTATGAGTTTAGAGGGTAGAGGGAGAAAAAGGATTCTTTCCCCAAGAGATGAACGGAAAATTGTTCGACAAGTAAAACAAAACCTAAGGATCTCTGTTGGGGAGATTGTTGATGAACAGAGCACCTCTGGAGTGAATGTATCTCGACATACAGTTGGTAGAGTTTTGAAGAGAGCTGGTTTAAAAGCATGTCGTCCGAGAAAGACTCCCTTATTGAAGCCTATGCACCTGAAAGCAAGGCTAGCCTTTGCAAAACGTCATATTGATAAAGATGTTGCATTCTGGAAACGTGTTCTATGGACTGAAGAAACGAAAATAGAGTTATTTGGCCATAATAAAGTGTCTTATATTTACAGAAAATCTGGCGAAACTTTCCTGCCTAAGAACACCATACCCACAGTGAAGCACGGTGGAGGCAGTTTGATGTTTTGGGGATCCTTTGCTGCCTCTGGACCAGGGCGACTTGTTAAGGTCACAGGTAGCATAAAAAGGAAGATTATGTTAAAATATTGGATGAAAACCTGAAAGACTCTGCTAAAGAGCTCTCACTTGGTCGTCGTTGGTGGTTCATGCAAGATAATGACCCAAAGCATTCGGCTAAACTGACTAAGAAATGGCTGGAGGACAATCATATTAATGTTTTGGAGTGGCCATCACAAAGCCCAGACCTTAATCCAATTGAAAATTTATGGAGAACATTAAAATTGAGGGTAATGCAAAGGAAGCCTAAGAATCTTATTCAATTGGAGGATTATTGTCAGGAAGAGTGGGCTAAAATTACTACTGAAGAGTGCAACAACTTGCTTGTAAACTATGAATAGCGACTGAGGAAGGTAATCAAGGCCAAAGGCTATACAATTGATTATTAAATAAATCGTGCCAATAATTTTGAACAAGGGTTTTTTGCAATTATGTTTGTTGTTCCTTTGTTATTTATTTTTTCTAAAATCCGATTGCTGCATCGGAAAGGCCAGTTAAAAATACATAATATACTTTGTTATTTTCTTTAATTTAATCACTTTTTTAGAATTTATTAGACAAAATTTAACTTTTATTTTACCGTGCCATTAAATATGATCATCACTATATATATATATATATATATATATATATATATATATATATATATATATATATATATATATATATATATATATATATGATGGACTCTCCCGTCGATTTCGACGTATGAGGTTCGGACAACCCATATTTCTAAAACTCATTTATGCTTTTATATATATATATATATATATATATATATATATATATATATATATAGTTAGTTAGTTAGTTAGTTAGATTTGAAAATATATATGACAATTAAATTACACTGAATTTTCCTCGTTTATTTGCTGTTACTTCGTATTTTTATATATTTCAGTTTTACTGGGTTTGCTAGTCAGCAAATTAAAGTCTTTGTTATTCACCAATTTATCGTTTATTAAGCAAGGGGTTAATTGACCTCTAATTCACCTGTTTCTTTGTTCTTTTTTGCTGTGGTATTTTTTCTTTTTGTGTGTGGAGGTCAACAAATTTTTATATGGATGTTTATATTTGCATTTTATTTATACGCTTGCATTTGTTTATGCATTTGATTTATTAATTATTATTATTCTCATTATAATTATCATTTTTGCTATTATAGATGCTATTATCATTTATTCATCTTCATTGTTGTTATAAGGTTATTTTGTTTATACATACGTTTGCAGTTTCTTTAAGTTAAGGGTTGTTTAAGTTTAGAATGTAAAATTTCTCATTTATACATAATCTACATGAGCCGTCTTAGTTCTACATGTGCTGGCTTTCAGTGCTATTTTAATGGCTACTGTCGGTAATCACGTACTTTGCTTGAACTCCCAGTAGTGGTTCGTAAATGATGTATTTATTCGGCATTTTTTTTTCGTTTTTGAATGTGCTTTTTTTGTCGAAGAGAAAATGCGGCAATATTTTTTTATTAATTAATCGCTATTTATATTTTCAAAACGTAAAAACTAGCTTTACTTACCTATCGAGGTCTGTCGAAGTAAATACTGAAAATAGATAAAAATATATGCAGCTATTTTAATAAATAATAATAATAATAATAATAATAATAATAATAATGATAATAATAATAATAAGAAGAAGAAGAAGAAGAAGAAGAAGAAGAAGACACATGATTTATATTCGCTGGCCAGACAAATAGCTGCAGAGGCAAAAGATAAAGAGTTACAGGGTAACAAGAACATTGAAGCTGCATATGTTTAAGTCCGCTATCCCATCCCCCCCCATTGTCTCATCATCGAACCCACACCCACTCAAAAGAGCGATGCTAAATAGTCGAGAAATGTCAAGGGGGATGAAAAGACCGATGAGATAGCGATGACCAGGTCTCCGCAGGACAAGTGGCTAGAGAAATGGAAAATTGGATAGTTTTATTGCTACTCAAATTCGCATGGAGACTAATGGTCGTTGCCAGCAATAAATTAATGGCAAGCGGATGTTGTGATAATGCAAATTTATTTTCATATGTTATTGAAAGAGGTTGAGAGTACTGAAAATCTGAGGAGACTTGTTATCATTTAGCTTCCAGGGAAGGCCGCAGGTTGGTTTCAAGGAGAGATCTCTTTGCGTGTCAATATTAATAACAATGGTAATAATATATATCGATATGTATAAATATAGATATAACTATGGATACATGCATGTTGATATATATTTACAAAATTGCATGTGGCGGTTGTTCAAAAAGTATGGCCTTCTATATTTTAACGCAAAAACAAACATTTTTAAGAGTCACTAAGACGGAAGTGATACCCTTAAAACAAGCTCCTTTTGTGATTCAAAATTTATTTTTCCACATAGTAACTAACATTCTGAAAGTACTGTTGGCAGCCTCTTTTTATAAGTCGGTCGTAAAATTCATAGTTCATTTTGTCACTTACATTTTTGTCGCTATTCTGAGATCCACTAACTCATCTATTAACTGTGGTGATATCAACTGCATAGGCGTCGTTTACATTTAACAGGCGCGTTGACTGCTCATCGGTTCAATTTTCTGTATAAAAACTTTCAATGCCGTACATCTGCTTCTGATGTACGCCCATAATATATTCTTAGTGTCTCGCACAGTCAATATTGGCAACAGAAAATTACAATTTTCATGTCATGAATGCATAAGTTCAGTCATGATAACAATGCAGTTGGTAATGTCATCTGGGTGGAATAAAAAAAAATTAAAGTAATTCGTTGTTCAACTTCCCTAGTATTTTCAAAGGAAATTATTAATAGATTATTATAAATAAATAATTATTATAATTATTATTTATAAATACTATTAATTATTATAATTATTATTTATAAATATTATTTATTATAAATAAAATAATATAAATAACCAAAGCAGTGAAAAGTTGTATAATGGGCTCGTCTAAACACTGTATAGAAAAGCTTAGACGAACAAAAGAGAACATTTTTAACACCATCGATGCCTCCTTTCAGTCTCAGGAGATAGTGAATAGCACATCTCTCCTATATATATATATATATTTTTTTTTTACACAGTGGTCACCACATATCAAGGCCCGGAAGCCTCTCATGGATAAGGGTTATTGCAAGTACATTACGTTAGTGTGGAGATTTGATGAAGTGTTCACTTAAGGGGGCGGTTCATTAGGAATTTGTAAACATTGGACTTGATATATATATATATACATATCTCTCTCTCTCTCTCTCTCTCTCTCTCTATATATATATATATATATATATATATATATATATATATATATATATATCGGGGCACCGATAGTCGTTGGTCTTAATGGTACAACTATCGTCTTCGTAGCTTTTCAAATTGTTGAGTTACAAAGTAGGAGGCTTTATTTAGGAACAATCCTCGTCTAACAAACCGCGCTTTGGACACCCGTACACCGCCATCGTTCATCGTTGACAAATGAGCAGAATAATGGTAGCTATATGTTAAAATAAATTATGGAGAAAAAAACGTTCTCTCGTTTTCGTCACATTTCAATTGTTTTAGTCAAAAGAACAGGATTTACATCTTGAGCCACTCTTATACATGACGACTCTTAATACTTTTAACTGCTTAAGCTGTTCATATGTAAATCTTATGATGACTTTATTCGGAGTTTTTATTATTCCCTCAATCGTCACACTCTTATTTTATATTTCTCTCTGTTTGACAGTAAAATACGTCAGAAAGAAATTGCACAGGTGTATAGCGCTAGTGTATATGCTTTATGCAACCTATTAACTACATGCATATGTTTTGTCATAATCGTTTGAAAATATCTTGTTGATGAGGTTTGGGTTTTTAATACAATTTTTTTAAACTCCAAACAAGGCATAGTTCCACGCAGAAGTAGGAGGCAACAATCGGGAACATAAGTTGCAGGGATATAATGAAAGGGAGATGAGCAGTACGATGTCGTTTCACATTATACTTGAACTTCTGCATGTCAGTACAATTGGGAAAGCAGAATCCCGAGAGGGAGTTCGAAAGTCTAGCAGTTTTGGGGAATAAACTATTGAAGTAGAAAGCTTTATTTAACCTTTGGGTCTTTACTGTGTAGGGGTTAGGGTTTTGCTGCATGTCGAGTTTGTCGGGAGTATATACGCCGAGGGGGTACAAGTGCTTGTAGTTCGTCAAATAATTTACTATCAAAATACTTGGAGACCAGGCAAAGGTATGAAACATTCCGTCGACGCGACAGAGGCTGAAGCTTTGATTACAGTTCAGGATCTATCAGATTGTCGACTCTCTTTTGAATGATGTCCATGAGTGAGACTAGTAGCAGTTACACTATCGCAAATGTGACAACAATACTCCATACCTGGGCGAATAGTGGCCTTAGAGAGGTGCAGGATACTTTCAGGTGTAAGTAGCTTTCTAGCAAGGTAGAGAAAGCACATCTCCTTCGTAGCTGCCTTTGCAATGCTCTCAATGTATCTGTTTCAACTCATATTCCCTGTGAACGTTTAGCCGAGGAGTTTAAAAGAAGTACTTTAAGTTAATGTGTCTATGTCCATTTTTATTATATGTTGAGAAAGTTTTTTGTAATTGTTGAAAGAAACAAGCTTTTAGTCTTGGCAACATTGAATTTGATCATCCATTTATGCCGCCATTCCACTACAGATTGGGGATCATCCTCTCTAGTTTTTCTACCATTTCATTAGATATGTGTTCATTTGTTTTCCCCTCGTGCCTATTATAGAGTATGGTGTCATCAGCAAATATACCCATCTCAAAGACAATTTTATCATGGAGATCATTTATAAGTATTTTGAATAAGAAAGGTCCAAAGATGAATCCTTGAGGTACCTCCGCATTTATATCATTATTGTTTAGATGTACGCCCGTTGAGGACAACGTGGATTTTACTCTTACTTGAGAATTTAATTACTTTTCCTGAGAAGACAATCGTGTCATACCATGTCAAAAACCTTAGATATATCACGGGCTACCAATATACCTTCCCCTGTTTTGCCCATTGAATGGTATATACGTTCAGATATTACAGTTAGAATATCTGCTGTGGAACGGGCTTGCCTAAATCCATATGCTTTGTCGGTCAGATTTTAGCAGCTCTAAGGTGATGAACTTGAGCTTGATTAATTATGGGCTTAAATATGTTTTGCGAAAAGCAGGAGGAGACTAATAGGGCAATAATTTAATGGGTCAGTTATTTTGTCAGAATTCTTAAAAACTGGTATCACAGAAGCAGTTAACAGCAGTAAGGAAAGCGAGATTCATTAAGGCATTTGTTGTAAAGTTTGGAGAGAACTGGAGCAACCTCATGCTTTTGAGGTGTCTACGTATTTACGATAGCATGCATTTGAGAAGAGATAATTTTCAGATCACCTAGTGTGGCGTCTGTCCGGAAAGAAAAATCAAAGAGGAAGTGGTGTATTGGGCTCAATGTGGAGTTAGAGGAAAACCGACTGGTAAGCATGTTAGTCTTCCTGGTTGCCGTGCAAACAACCTTATGATTGCTTGATAGTTGATAGTTGTTTTCCCATTATGTACTACAGTGTGGTACATATTACAAAAATCATGGGTTCCTAATTCCTGTGCTTCAATGCGTTTTCTGGTGGTTTCAGTATATTCTCTCTAACTTGTCGCTATCTCTCTCTTACAATTACTTCTAGTTTCTATAAACTTCTGTCTGTTTGAACACAGACTCATGTCGGTTAAATATGTGCTATACATGCTGCCTTTGCGCAATGGGAACTGCATAAGTAGAAGTAAACCATTGTGGAGAGTGGCGTTTGCTATAGAATTTCCGCGTGGAAACATGTGTTTCAATTGCAGTTTTGAATCATTCAGTGGTATCATTTGCGCACTGTTCAGCGGGAAGAAAAATACCCCATGGTACATCTCTGGTGAGATTCCTGATGGCTTGCCAGTCGGCCTTTTATAATACCTCCTTGTTTTAAGCAATGGTACTTTAGTTTTGGGCAAAGAATTTAGGGCGATTTCTACCATTATTATAGCGTGATCAGCATTCCCGAGTGGGATGTGGACATTCGTAACACACTCATTGGGAACTGCGGTTAGAAATAGATCTAGAACTGAGGCCTGTTGGTCTTGCTGGTCTGCGAAACGTGTCGAAAACCTAACCATCTGTGATAGGAAATGATATATAGAGAAGCTATGTGTTGTGCAACCAGCTGCGTCCCAGTAAGTAGAGAATCCAAGCCAGTTACTCTGGCGGATATTGGAGTCACGGAATACATGTACTTGTTAGTTAGTACCGAGGAAAAGTGCCTTATCTATACTGTCAGCGACTTTGTTTATTAGGGTACAGTCCTGGGTCGATGCAGGACGCTAGAGAAAATATAAGTAGCTAATATTGTGTCGCATGTTAAGCCTAAAGCACATTTTTGCCTGGTCGTCTGATTCTTGTTTTGTTTTATTAGACAGGGGGAGGGTGTTTCGAATATAGATTCCAAGCCCGTGGATATGTCTGTCTGAGCCCTTACAGCAGAGCGGGAGATACTCAGGTATGTTAAAGTAGTTAGATCGAATTAGTTTCACTTAGTTGTACGATATCAAGGGTTTGCTAGGAGAAATTATTCATGATCAAAATGATTCAATATCATCTAAGCCCGCGAATATTTGCCTCAAGGGTTGACGCAAGTTGGTTTTGTTTGTAAGCCTAGTTTAATCGTATTTTTTTTTATTGAACTGTCATTTTATTTAAAAGTTTTAGTTAGGGTGAGAAGGGCTGGACAAGTAGTTGTGCAGAATATCAGACGTGCAACACAAGTAGACCATCAGCTGACTCTTCATCAACAGGATTGTGCCCTCGGGAAAGCCCACCGGAGATGAGTGCAAGGTATCTTTCCATGCGCGACAATCATCCTGATATTATACAACTGTTGGTGAAACAGCTGCTCTAATCGCTACCAAAGTGTAAGGACCGCGATACTATCAGTCGAAAAGAGCAGCCAGGTACTATCAGTCTGGTACCCTCAACCCATCAGACAAAAGTCAACCCAATCCAATTGCACTGGTATATATATATATGACACTCAAGCACTCCAACAGTACCCAGTTTAAAGGGATGGAATGTGGCGGGACCGGGAGTTGGGAAATCGACGTTCATTGCCCTAGTCAGGAAACAAGCTCAACCACAGGGTGATTCTGTTGAGTCCCTGTAATAGCACGTCTGCGCCGGGATAATATGCAAAGAAGTATGAAAGCCAGCGATAGACAGAGCCTATCTACACCTTAAGCAGTTTAGGTTTGCAATCCGGTAGTTTGTTCGAGTCACCATCTCTTGGGAGGTTGTCGCCGAGGACTGAAGAGGCCTCCCTCCTCTACGTTTAGCTTCCGAGATGTCCTTCTCGTAGGATAACCTGTGAATATCTACGGGTCCATCAGCACTGAGAGAGGTTGCTCCGCGCCTGGGTTCTAAACCAGGTATTGCTGCGACTTAACACGGGTAGTCAATGTTAATGGGTTAGTTTGTAGAGGGATTAAAAAGTACATTATTAAGCTTTCTATTTCATTGTTAATAGAAGAGGATATAGTTAAGAAACCATGCAGTGAAAGCAACTAAATTTGCAACAGGTTGGTTTGAGAGAGAAGAGTTAATATGTGGTTAAGATATATATATCATATGCTAGTTTAGAATATGAGAACAATTTCCTTTTACAATTTGTAACTTATTTACAGTATTTTCTAAGCTAATTGTAGTGTATTTATAATATTTTCTTACATAATTGTAATCTTCTAGGACCCTACGAGATGCTACTAATTTGTAGAGATTAACCGTGGAGTCACTAATTTGTAAGAGTGCGAGTCAGCGTTCACCAATTCATAATTAGGATCAATAAAATTTTAGGACCGATATTGCAGGTACAGACATCTCTTGAAGTCGAAAGCAGTAGGGCATCCAAGAGACCGTTAAAAATGAATTTAACGAGAACGCATATTAATGTCACCAGGTCACATTCTAACGTACATAAAAATAAAAATATAGAAAAAACTCCGAGAAATATTGACACCTGACAAAGAATTCGAAATCACTGTATTAATATGAAATTAACAAGATTTAGTTACGTCTTAGTAATATTAGCTCAAATCGTTCGAACGTGCTTTCTTGTGTT
Organism: Euprymna scolopes; assembly: GCF_053919585.1. Lineage (NCBI taxonomy): Eukaryota > Metazoa > Mollusca > Cephalopoda > Sepiida > Sepiolidae > Euprymna > Euprymna scolopes. The sequence goes on along the minus strand of NC_136487.1, from coordinate 159,978,635 downwards.
TAGTATGCAGGCTTAGTAAGATGCGGATTTTCGTTAAAATAGCATGGAGTAAAAAATTACTGATTTTTCTGTGTCCAGAATGTCATACATGACTTGGAATAAAAGTGAGTATTTTCTGAGAGAAAAATTAACAGTCCAAAATCATGGAAATAACATTGTTTAAAAAGAGAGAATTACATTCTCATTCAGTATGGTAATTTTCCATGATGAGGATTAAAGTCCATGTTCATGGCGCGCAAATTAAAGACAGAGAATGTTAACGCCTCCCAATAGCGGAGTTATTCTGATATCCAATCTTGGGAAAACAGGAGAAAATCTGATTTTATTTGTGCGGCAAATCTTTATATAGGGATGTACTCGAAAGTTCTAACCTGTTTGCTGTATCTCTACGCGCGTAAACGTATCATTGTTCTTAATTCCATGGGTGTAAGTGGCTTGATCACGACGTTGTGTCTTTGCGCATTCTGATACGATATTGAAAACGATGATAGCTACGAAAATGTTCATGCCATTGATTTGATCCGGCTGTATGTTGCGGCCGCTACAATCTATTTGCAGTATTTTCTAACCTAGTTTTCATTCATGTGAAATATTTTGTAACCGAATTGTAATCGTTTGCAGTATGTTGTTATTTTGTTGTAACATATTTGTTGCATTTTGTAACCTACATATAATCTATTTATTTTATTTTGCATAATAGTATAAGCCTATTTGCTATATTTTGTAAAATATTTGTAAAATATTGTAATATTCTGTAATATGATTGTGACTTATTTGCAATATTTTTAAGCTAGCTGTGACTTATCTGTAGTATTTTGTAGCCTATTTGTGACATAGTTCTAGCATTTGTGACATAATTCTAGTATTTGTGACAATGTTCTAGTATTTGTGACATAGTTCTGGTATTTTGAAACCTTGAAGAGGTATTAGTTTTTTGTGAAAATCATCTGTTCCTTCTTTCATCAGATTATTTCGATTATCGATTATCGATACTTATTGAAGACATTCCGATACAAAATCTAGCTAACAACACTGCCAGGCACATAAAGTAAGTTCGTGTAAAATTTTATATAACTCGGTCTACACGTTTTAAAGTCTATAGGGAACGAACTAACACATACACTCACCTCCAGACAAAGTATTTTTACATAATAGTAGAGATAGTGATATATGAGTTTGTATATGGGTTTGTATATGTGAATGAATACGAACGATGTGTTAGCTAATTGAAATGTTTTTCGATTCATTTGAAAAATAAACTGAAATATACTTGATAGCCATGTGGTTAAGGATATCGTTCGAATCACACATATATAATACATTAAAGTCATCGCTATATTTTATTCCATAGAGAAAGGTTTATGTATTGTTTTCCGTCATAAAGATAATGCCTTTCTTGTTGGGATTATTCATTGTTTTTGACAATAAGCAAAACAAATGTTTAATTTTGTGCGTTTATTGCTTGCAAACAAAAAACAAAGAAAAAAAATTTAAATGCGGGAGTAAATCATTTAAGTTTTTTTTTTTCTGTTCAATTTTCTGCACGCTATCTCTGTTTACTCTTTTAGTGCACCGTGTTTCGTTTGAATTTTCCCATCGGGGCGAGCCACAAATATCAGCACTAAATAATCACGAAATATCAGATGTAATCTTCTTAATTCAACCATAAATAATGCGGAAATGGGATGCATTTGAAAGATATTGGAGATTGAAAAAATAAATAAATTCTGTTTGTCAGACGTATAATTTCAAGTGATAAAATAAAAGAATCTTTGTAGTCGGAAATGTTTCCAGTCGTTTCATTTTTCAGTCCAAAAGATAGAGATTGCACAATTTTTGTTTCCCTAAAGACATGTTTACCGGGAGTATTCCTTGAAAGAAAGCCTATATTTTATAATCTACTGAGTCCTGTTTCGTCCTTTAAGTAGCTGAACCTAGCGAGATTCGAAACCCGGTCACTAACTCGCGCTCATCTACTCTCTTATCGAAAAGTCACAATGTGTGTGTGCGTGTGAGATCCTTCCTCATATGTTCCGAAACGACTGAACTTTTTCTTTTGAAAATTTCACACAAAGGCAATTTATATGTCTGGCAGAGTTCTTAGATGTATTTTGTACAGAAATTAACTGGATAGGTATCGAAAAAAAATGCTATCTTAAAAATAGTCTTTTTTCTTTTATAGATGAAAAATAAAAAGGAAATATTTTAAGTTTACATCTACTAAAGGAAATGATAAAATCTCAGCTCATCATTTCTTCTAAAAAACACCCAGATTTGTAATCAGCTGAATATATAGCTTTACGATAAAGCATTCGGCTGCAGATCGAATGATTCCCTGTTCAACAGCCGGCCTATCGTACCATTTTACTTTAATATTTTCTTATTAATGAGTTCGATTTACGATAAAAGAAGAGGACCATTTAAAATTGCCGCAAATCATTTCTTCGTTTGCATATTTGAAAACTGAACATTAGCGAGACTTTATTTTTCTAGGGCATTCATCGTCAATCCCAGATATCAGCTGACGTTATATTGTAAACAAACACAGACGGAATTCGATGAACGACGTTATTATTATTATTTTTTTTTTTTTCGAATTAGTTCACCGGGTAAAGTATTTCTCGTCATATATGATAATCAGAAGAGGATTGATTATATAATAATACATACGCAACCCGCATAAATTAAACTATTATGTTTAAGCCAGGCGTCCAGCAAGTGTTGCAATATATAGTTTTGTTGTGGATGTCATTTACTTTTGTTTTCGAGAAGTCATAAACAATGAAACATAGCTCGTATATAATTTAATATATATAATTAAATATACAATATATATATATATATATATATATATATATATATATATATATATATGTTTGAATGTGTAAAAATAATCTTCCCACTGTGCTCTCATGTTTGCGGGGCAGTAATAATTCAAAACATCTTTACATACATACACACATATACACAAATACACACACGCACATATATATATAGTCATTCACAGACAGACGGTTTCGCTGTATCACAGTTCTTCAGTGCCGCGAGACTTGCAACTACTACAAACTAAGATTAAAACTCGCCATATATTATACTGCTAAATGGGTATGTGGAATTAAAATGATTATTGTTCGGAAGCTTTTTTACACAAAAACCTGCATTATACACTAGAGGCAAGTAATTATTTCACTCCCTGATATGCTTAAGCACAGATAGGGAGGTTTAGTCATTCACAGACAGGAAGTTTCTCTGTATTACCGCTATTCATTGCGGCTAAATTAGCAACTACCTCAAACCAGGATTGAAACTCGATAACATATTGACGCTAGCATATAATGTAGTGCTCTCGACCACTTCTCTATTTAACTCAGAATTCAGCAACTTACTTATGATTGATCTGTACTGGGAGGGAGATGGCCGATCACCTGAATTTTTAAGTACGAAGGAGACTGTTGAGGTTTTCCAAGGTGCTGGGAAGCATTTCTCTTCACGGTAAGGTTTAAATTAGCTAGTTCTGGTTGAAGTTTTTTAGCACTATGATTGGAATACGGTTGCTTTTCTAGAATCAAGGTTTTCAATAAGGTTTACAAGATTACGCTCATATACGTGTATTGCGTGTTTTCAATTACAGGAGGAAATACGGGGAAGGTAAGTGGCCCTAATTTCAAATGGTAAAATTTGGTGCAAAGTTTTTAGCAAAGAGTCTGCCTTTGTCAGATGTTGACGAAATTGCTGCAGGTCCATTGATGATGGATCCTGTTTGTTATTCGCAAATACTGTCGCTAGTCAGTCACTTTGAACTTACGGATTGAGCATACAACTCTTTCATGTTCTTTATTGTTTGTTTGTTTTTTACAATGGTTGCTGGCAATCCTAAAGTCGGCTTTAGTCTCAGTACATCCATTTCGTTGAAAGTAATGGAAAAATTGGTTTCTGTGCGCAATGGCAGCGTCACATTCTGGAGAGAACAATGGCAGGCTGTTAGGAATTTTTTGGAGAGTATGAAGCGGTATATACTGACAGTCAACTATTCAGTCAGGTCAGGTACTGTAGAGCAGAAATATCTAGCACGCGGCCCACGGACCGCATGCTGCCCATCGTAGACACGTTTACGGCGCACACAATTATCTTCCTTTCTCCTACAACCCATTGGCATAGGCTTTGGTACGTTTCGGCAAGTGGGAGGAGATAATCTTCAGTCAAGTCACAAAACAGGAAAGTAACAAACCATCTAAACTTAGTAATAGTTTAGCCAAAATGTTTTGTTTTTTTTCTTGCTTTTTTGTTGTTGTTGTTTTTTGTATGGATGCGCCTAGCTGCTAGAAATAACTAGTTTCCTCATTCTAATGTGTAGTTTTTACATTTTTAAAATGATATTTTCATCGTTTTGACGCTACCATCGTTTATTTAAAAATGAAAGTTCGGGTCGGCAATTTTCAGTATTATCTCCCCTTAAAAATACGGTGAAACTATTTTTGGTATCTTTCTCTATAAAAGATAATTATTTTATCTAAAAAATTACAAAAAATGAATTTTATCACGATTGTTTTTTTGAGTTTTTTTTTTTGTAAATTAAGAATTGGACAACTTATTTGTCATTAATTCTTGTTAATATAAGTGTTTTTTTTTTAATTATTTAGATTTTTTAAAATTTGAACTCGACTTTAGAATTTAGTGGTAAAATTCGTTAATTTTTTCATATTTTAAACAGTCTTCGTTCGAAATTTAGAGTGCATTTTTCGTTTAAACTTTTTTATTAAAACTTTCACATTTGCTAGCTTTATTTATAAAATACAGTCTCCAAATTATTTTTTCCAAGTAGTACCGAGCTTTAAAAATGGCTTGTCCACCTGGGCTGATCGTGTTCAACTTTTGCGGTCCTCCTGAGAATACTAATCGACTTTCATAGCCCTAAGGAGACTTTGAGTTTGAAATGCCTGCTATCGAGGACACGTTCATTTTAAACGCAGAGGAATATCTGGTATATATGCATTGAAGCTATCCCAGTCATCCACAGAGTATCGATGTACTGTACGATGCAAAGTTACTTCTGAGGACTTATTAGATTTTGTTCTTATCTAAACTATACAGCGGTTTCGCCGTTTAACAATTCTCCAGGGTAACATTTTTATTCTTAAATGCAAGGAGTGCTCAATTATTTTGTATTATACATAAATGTCAACTGTTTATTTCCTTACTATAGAGCTTAACTCACATTTACAACACCATATATGTGGTGAAGCTATATCTGTTTGCCTGGCAATGTAATTGAAAACAAACCCGTTATATCAAGATTAAACGCAACATTTAAAATCTCACACGTAATCCAATAGTGGCAACATTAGAATGATATCGTGGGGTATGCGTATGCGCCAGCCATTCTTACACACACAAAAAAAGACAATATTTTCCTTGACATTTTTAGAAACTGAAAAATATAGAAATTATAAAATGGCAATAATAATATGGGATTTCAAGTTGGAGTCACAAATACATTCCTGGTCGATGTTAATATAGATATGTATCTATATTTATGTGCATGTGTGTGATGGGGCGCCACGCAGTGCACTTTATCCGATTAATTTTGCCAAACTGAGCTAACCAGGCTGACCACGCCAATGTCAAGAGCGATCTAGATAATATATTCGTAGTTCAGTTCATAAAACACTCGATCATCTGCCATTAGAAACGACTGGCGAGGAGACGCTTAGTTCATCGATAGTCGTATTTAAATAAATGTTCCATCATTTCAATTGCATGCGTAATCAACGAGAGTAGTGCCGAGTTGATAATAGATCGGGAATAGAGGGAAAGAGAGAAAGCTACATGTATATATATAAAGACAGAGTGAGAGAAAGAGAGAGGAAGAGAGAGGGAGAGCGAGAAAGTGGAGGGAGAGAGGGTGGGAGGGTAAAAGATGAAAAATGGATACGGTAGAAAGTTTGGAGATGCAGGAGAAAATAAGAAAACGGAACTGTACGTTTACATGGAAAACAGCAACAACCCACAAATACAAACATACACACATATATAAGTTTATAAAAAATATATCTATTAAGGAAGTACATGTTCCTTATAGTACGGTCGTTGTTATACATAACTAGCCTGGCGTTGATCTGTCGTACAATACGCTTAAACATTATATCTTAATTTATGCAGAGTGTGTATGTATTGCATTATTATAAAATCAAATCTCTATTGATTTTCATATATTACCGGCAATAATTTGCCCTGTGGATAAATTCGCAAAAAAAATAAATAAATAAATAATAAAAAGAAAATAATGATAATGTCGCTTGTCAAATTCCGTCTGTGTTTGTTTACAATATCACGTCAGCTAATATTTTCGCTTGACGATGAATGCCCTGAAAAAGTCACTCCTGATTAATATTTAGTTTTAAAATATGCAAACGAAGAAATGATTTGCGGCGATTTTAAATGGTCCTTATATCATCGTAAATTAAACTCATTAATAAGAAAAAAAACTAGAATAAAAAGGTGAGTACACCCGTGCTTAAACAGGGAATTATTCGATCGATATTGAATGCTCTACCACTGAGGTATATCTCCACTTGACAACCAATCTGTTTTTTTTTTAAGAAAAAATGTTTGCTCAGATTTTATTATCTCCCTTGGCCGATGTAACTTAAAATATTGCCATGGAAAAATATTCTTTTACATTTATAAGAAAGAAAGAAAGACTATTTTAGGATAGGGTTTTTTGATTTTCCATACTTATCTGATGAATTCCTGTTCAAAACATATCTAAGAATACTGCCAGACATATAAATTAGCTTTTTGCGAAATTTGCAACAGATAGGCTCAGCCGTTTCGGAACCTATGAGGAAGGAACTCACAGACACATAAAGTGACTTTTTATATAATTATTAAGCTAAATATGGAGTTAAACTCAATGAATATCTATTTTGCCCCGCGAGCATATATTTCAGTAAGTAATATTCCAATGATCAAAAGAAAAAAAAAATGAAATTGCTCTATAAATCGTGATTGTTTTTATTTTTAAAAATTAATTTTTCATATCATGTTCCCTATACTTTTGGCATAATTCCCTTACACGTGTTTCGTTGTGGTCATGCAAAATATGATCTATTTTGCCCTCATACATCTCATTAGAGATAGATATCATAAATTATGGCAACATATAGATGAGAAAAAAAGAAGGGCAATATAAAGTGAAGCAGGACGACCCCCTCTCTCTATCCCCCTAGTCGCGATCAAGTTGAAAACACTTACTAAAACGTAATGTTCTAAAAAAAAATCCCCGCCCTTTCATTGTTTATCCAACCCTATCAGAAAAAAAGTCTTATACATAATGAATTCATTTCAGCACAGCTAGAAGTGTGAACTTATATAATTATTAAATAACAACTAGTGAAAAATAATCGTCAATTTACGTTGATTTTTTGGTGCGTTATTGTAATAAAACTCACAATGTTATTACTTAGTTGGGCTATACTAGCAGGAATATTGTAAAAACCTTTCGTAAAAATTAAAAAAAAACAAAAACAATTCAGGTTAGATTTCATCCCGTGTTGTTAACACGTGCGATTGCAATTGAAACGGTCCGGTTTCGAGTACATCTAGAAAAACTCGCTATATCTAGCAACGCTTAAACAGCATTATGTAGATAAACCTGTTTTTTTTAATCACGTTAACCCCTAACAAGGTATCGCGACTTGGATGTAAGGGACTATTATTTATTTGCCTATGAAAGATTAATAAGATGTTTGTTTACATTACATTTAAATTTCTGCATGTCAGTATAGTAAGTGAAGCAAGTAGCAGGAAGGAAATTCCAAAGCTTAACTGGCCCAGGGACGGCATAGAGTAGAAAGATGTATGCTGGTATTTAGAGACCTCAACAGTGAAAGGGTGAGATTTTGTTGCTAAACGGGTTTGTCAGCAATATATACGGTGACGGAGCACAAGTTAAACGAGTTCATCAGAGCACATTCGATTAAAATATTTTTAAAACAGGCACAGGGACGCAACACAGTGACGATTGGGCAAGTGCTTTGTCCGTCTGTCTCTCGCTTTATATATATATATATATATATATATATATATATATATATATATATATATATATATATAAATCGTTGGCATAACTCGGATATGAGTATAGATTTTTGCATTTTTGCTCATTAGGATTGAGGCAGCCCCCAGCTACAAAATGTGCAACTTCATGTCACACGTACAGTTTGTTGTGGCGAACATGGGTTTGGCATGCAGGTTGGGGAAGGCAATTTGTTCAGGCTGCCGGTATATCATCACCTGGTGTACTGCTTGTAACCTCCCCGCCAGGCGAGGTAATTTGGGGGTGCCCCCACCCCTAGTGAATTAAACGCTCTCCCAGATACCAACCTGGAAATTGCAAGGATTCTGTGCGATAGACACACACACACACACACATACACACATATATATACACACACACACACACATATATATATATAGAGAGAGAGATAGAGAGAGAGAGATATCCACATAAAATACTGTTTCACTGTTTCACAGCTCATCAGTGCGGTTAGACAGGCAACTGCCTCATGCCAGTATCGAAACTCGACCGCCCAAATGACAGTCAAAGCATCTCACCATTACGCTATATGGCCGATGCTGAGTGGGTAGTGAATTAACGATGTTTTGACATCGTCCAAATATATATATAAAACTCAGATTAGCTTGCTTGCTTGCCTGGCCGTTTAAACCGTCCATCCGCTTTGTTACTTCCGGTTTCAAAAAATGTGTTTCCTTCCCTATTTCATGGCCGACCTGTCTTAAGTCTGATGTTAAAAATCAGTGGTGCTATTCAAAGCATGCACAAGATCAACGATATTCTTTGTTTGCATTTATTTTAATGTGTTTTTCTTTTATGTAAATATAACTTAACCCTGCTGAGTGTAAATAAATATGATTTGAATATAAATATGCAATATATATATATATATATATATATATATATATATAAATATGCAATATATATATATATATATATATATTTAGTGGAAATGGTAATTAATAAAAACTGAAAAAAGTGCTCAATACTGTTGTAGAGCAAATATGCGTTTTATTTTTTATTACCGTATCTTTCTGTTAAGTTACATCATTGTTTCAGCTACACGGCCGTTTGTTTTTGTTTTTTTTGCCCGTCTGTAGCTTCCTCAGACTTTTACAGAAATGTTCGCTATTTTGGGATGAAAGAGTGAAGGGGTGAATGAGGTCAGGGGAATGCGAGGAAGGCGGAACAAAGAGAAGAAGGGAGCAAGGGGGTAGGTAAAGGAGGGGGCGCTTGGTATGTCGGTAATGTTTTAGTTTTGGGGTTTAAGGAACTTGTGGGGAAGGGTCTGGGAAGTTCATTTCTGGTGTGGCTGAGGGCATAGGGATGCATGGAGAGGAAGGGGAATATGTGGGGATGGGAGGTGGGGGTTACTTTAAAAGTCGAGTCTTAATGTTAAAGTTTTTATGCGTCTTGTTGGTGAGATGATTTCTAGGTAATTATGTCTTGACCTGTTGGGTGTTCGCTTATGTTTGGCGGCGGGGGGGGATATGATTCGGTTTATTTGTTTTTATTTTTTATTTTGTAATTAATTATTTGGAGAGGGTTAGTTAGCGGTCGCGGGCACAGGTATACACATGCGCACGTACACACATATATACTTAAAAGAAACGGTCACATGTACACATACATCCCCGCCCTGGCGTGCAAATATATGCACATATGTGCGCTTACGTCGAATTTTCTTTAATGTGCTAAAATATATATATATATATATATATAATCATATTTTAACCAAATTTACTGTTTTAGTGGCGCTCCTGTTGATTTTGACAATTCAAGGGGGTAGAAACTTGTTTTTAGTTAGGTTGTGTAGTAGAACCTCCTTAATTTTAATTATTGCTTGCAGTAGTCCTCTGGAGGTTCTCTGAGTTTAATTTGTTTCACTAACCACTTAAAAATTGTTTTCTCAAGATAATAAAAGGCAATATAATCTCAAAATCACTTTTTATTTTTAAAAATGTTCATCTTACGGATACTGAACATGTTTGTGCTTTGGAGAACTGGTCGGTTAAAACGAGAAGTTTTTGTCAGGAGACAATAGTTGCTTTCCACAAACGAAACCCCTTCTTGAATCAAAGGATCTAAAAACCCGATTAAAGATGGAAGTTCGATTTTGCACGTTTAACTTTAATTCAAGTGATTATTTAAAAAGTATTTCATTAAACAACAGTTTTTAAAGCAGGATCACGTTTTAAATGAATGTTTCCGTTTAGAGCATAATTGAAATATGGTATCTGACATTTGTATATTATATGTTTAGTGAGGCCGTCATTCATAGTTGATTTTTATAAAATTTAACAGTAGATTCCTAACAAAACAATGTAGACTAAAATGTATTGGGCACTAAGTCACTGCTAGAAGACATGTACAGCTTCACCCCGATACAGGAAGGGGGTCCTTATGTAAATCAGGCAATTAATCGATTGGATTAAAAAATGGGTGATTTCACTGATTTACACTACAATAAAAGTATGAGAGGATGTAAAATTTGTTGGTCTTCATTCAATCCCGGACAGCGTCGGGTCTCCTTGCTAGTATATATATATATATATATATATATATATATATATATATTGTTTGTTATTGTTTTATTTTACAAGGGATTAATCACTGATCTAGGTTCGAAGGCCACTAAGGGATTAGGTTTAATGAGTGTTTCCTTATCAGAGAATGTGCTCTTTAAGGGAATTAAAAGTAAGTAGTCAATTCGTAATGAGAATTCTGCGACCCGTAGAAAAGTTATTCCTCACACAGATAATTCCCGGAAAAAAGATGAAACATATATGTCTAAGAATTTAAAACATAGTTATCAAAATATATAAATATATAAATGTGTTTATGTGTGTTTGTTTGGGTGTTTGGGTGTGTATGTGTTTGTGCGTGTGTGTTTGTGCGTGTGTGTGCTTCTGGACACTGTTCTTCATGCTTTACGTATGCTCTTCCTAGTGACTTGGCTTTCCTGGTAAATCCACCGCGATTCCATAGTCATTAGATAGTTGACTGATGAGAGGGCAATACCGACATTTCTCGCCTCCTGGTAAATTTCGTATCAGACTCGAAACTAAATTATATCAGATGGCTAGCCACTTTAAATTCGTATGGTCTCACCTAAAAACAATAAATATATATATATTTATATTATAGAGAAAAGGGATAGCGAAAGAGTGTGGGAGAGAATGTGTTTGTGTGTCTCAGAGAGAAAGAGAGAGGGAATGGAGATGGAAAGAGTGCGAAAGCGGGAAGAGAGTAAGATATAAACGAAATAGTGAACCAGCGTCTCGCAATATTTATATAATTATAGTGCCCGCGTGTATTTGTGACGAAAGTCAGAACTAAACGATAAATCAAGAGCCCCATTTGTATGATTTGACGTTAAACTTGAGATTTATTGAACCACTTTAATTCAATGAAACTCTTCATACTAATAATAGCGCCAGTTCGAATCGACTTCCGCGGAAATACGTAGCCAAGTATACGCAGTTTTGTTTAGTACAGTGAGAAGAAGGATGCGTGTCTGTATGCGTGCATGTGTGTGTAAGCGTGCATGTGTGTGATGCACTGTCCTTTCGGTCCCTTAATTTGAAGCAATAACCCAGATAACCGCATTGTTGTTATCTCAGTAAAGCCGGCCCTTTCCATGCAAATAATAATAATAATAATAATAATAATAATAATAATGATGATGATGATGATGATGATGATGATGATGATGATGATGATGATGGGGGGGATACTGTTATTCGATTGTTTTTGAGTTGCTATACTTTCTTATAGAATATGGAAGGCAAATCTACAGCCTATTCTTTATAGGTCATCTAACACTATACACCTGCTAGGTTTACTAACGTTGTTTTCACCTAAGACAATTTTTATATATTTTGCTCACACAAAAAATATGTTAAATATTTCTTTGGTTTAGGTTAGGAGTTGTGTTTGCAGCAGTAATTTGAGTTTGCTGACCACGTGACCTATTACGTATTAGGATTCTGTCCTTTCATCTCATCTTATTTCATTCCATGTTGTTTGATGACAGACTCTTAGTTTTATACTGTATCTATAAATCTCGTTTCCGTTACAGTTCTATTGTCTTTGTCTCTTTCTCTTTACGTGTATCTCTCTCGTTCTCTCTCTCTCTTTCTCTCTCTCTCTCTCTCTCTCTCTCTCTCTCTATATATATATATATATATATCATATTTATATATATTAGATAATGCACACGAGTATCTTCTGAACTCCAGATTCTTTTACAACATCTAAATATTTAGATATAGTTGTAGTATTTTTATTTATTATTCGAATGTAATATATGCCAACAGAGGATTTATACCCGTGCATACTTTTGTTTAAAAAAACACACACAATGGGCGGGTACAACTCCAAGGGAAAAATGGTGTCTTTTTGTTTGTTTTTCTGAAGTTACTTCGCTTGGGCTGGGCATATGTCATGTTTTTTTTTCAGTGATTTTGTTATTAGGGGCTTCCAGCCCAAGGGAGGTAACTTCACAAAACCTCTTTTTTTCCTTGGAGTTGCCCCCCCCCACTTGCATTGTATTTAAAACAAAAATACGCGTGTGTATCGACCGTTTGTTTTATAAACCATTTTTTCACTAATATTAACAATTAGTATAGATACCCCGAAAAATTGAGTCATAGGAAAGCCTTTAAAAATACTTTAGTGACTCCTCAAGATTCAACCTTCTTTATGATCTACGGACCCACCCTCGAACTCACGGTCCAAAATGTTGTAATGCAGAGCCAATCCTTTTTTCTTTAGTTGAGAAAAAGAAGCATGTTTTCAACACCCGAAGAAGGTCGCAGGTTGCAGCGACTGAAAATAGTGCTAATAACAATTAAGATAAGAATAATATTCCGATTAATCAACATAACACAAGCATTTACATCCCATCTCAAAACTTCAGAATTGCAATACAAATACACTAGTTGGGGGAACAATCTATAGATTACAGTTTTACCGATCGTTCACAATCAATAAATATCTAATATATTTTGAAAAGAGTTACAATGGGAGTTTTTATTAGAAGAAAAACAGATAAAAGAAAAACAATAAAAGAACCGTATTTTATTTTCTCTTTTTCTGTGCATCGGAAAATCGAAAAATATCGATTCCGATACCCCCAAAACTTCCAATTTTTCCGATTCCCGATTCCGATTCCAATTCCGATTCCGATTCCGATTAATCTTCTCGCGCCTTTTCTTGCTGTTAATATTTGAAATAATAAAGAGTTAGGGTCCCGAAAATATTACTCATAATAGATTCGGAGTTTAATATGTTTAGTGATGGAAATACTTTGTTTTTATATCAAGCGTATCATACCTTAAGCGGCTATTTTTCCTGCTATTCATAAAGTCCCTGCTTTATAAAAATATATCCGGGATATTTGCTGGCATCACGCTGTGTAATAGACGTAAGGGCAAAACGAATGCACAAATACTTACAATAATTACAGAAACCTTAGAAAACGACCTTCAGTGGGTATTGGAACGGTAATATTTAATGCTACAAAGATTAAGCTTCTTTCCCTTGACAATTACAAGGAACCTCAACCACAATTACCATGACGAATAACCTGAAAGCTGATCACCGAAACTCATCGGCTTCAAAGTCACATGCCTCATGAAATGGAGCACATACATTAAAGGCATTAACAATGCTGCTTCAAAGATGTAAGCCTCCTCTACTCTGCTAGAAATTGCTCAGCCACGACAGTATCTTAAACCTATACAAAGCTAAGTATTTTTAATACATCTGGACCGTTGCATCTATCACTAGACTGTCCTTCTAAGACTATGTCCCAAAACGAGTCTAATAGATCCCGGGCTACCAACCAAGCTCCAACCTATGTCAGGTTGCATTGCTGTGCCTATTTTGTAATATTTTAACGATATGTGCTCTGGTGAATTCGTAACACTTTTGCTCCCTCGACGTAATTACCTTCGACAAACACATCCAAAAGCATAGTCCACCATTTTTCAAGCATCTTGACAACATTGTGCGTGAGAAATGCTTGAAAATTCTAAGGGATATCAAAAACACCTTCAGCGAATTCATTACCATCAGAATGCGAGATTTTACGTTACTTGTATAAATGCACTTCTTTTGCATTGGCAAAAGTGTATTATATATATATATATATATATATATATATATATATATATATATATATAAGTGGAAGTGTATGTTTGTCTGCGTGTGTTTGTCTGTCTGTCTGTGTACATTTTCCTACAACATAACTCTGTAAATTTTAAGTCTACAGACTCGAAATTTGATATACAGAGGACTGAGATTTGGGAAAATCTTTGTAATCCATTTTTGGCTAGAAATTTGGCTGTAAGGGGCCAAAGTTAAACGATTTCACCTTTGAGAACGCTACCAAACTCCTCCGTCAATTTTGGGTCTAAACACTTGACATTTTTGATAAAGGTCATTTGGACATGGATTTAACTTGATAATTTGATTTTATCCCAAAACAGTAAATGTTAGGTGGTCATGATAGGAGTCAAAGTTTAAAAATATTGACGTCTGCGGCCTCTACTAACTTACTCAGATAATTTCTGGTCTAAACATTTAAAATTGTATATAAAGTGTATTCAAAGATAGGGCAAGCTTTTTAATCGGTTTGGTAGAACATTTTAGCTACCAATATCTAAATGTATGTATGTACGTTTGCATGTCTACCTAAAACTTTCGACAGAGGCGACGGATTTTCACAAGATCAGTATCGCTTTGAAGCTCGACCTTTTAGACGACAAATACCGAACATTTGGCTAAAAACATTAATTTCTTCACCCTCAACTGGGCACTTTTCTACAGGGAGGGATCGCTTTTTTTCACCGATATTTTCGAAAGTCTGTTTTTGCCTACTTTTAGGGAAGCTGGTTTTTACCCCACATTAAAATCGGCCCTGTTCCTAATTTGCTTTGGTGGGGAAGCAAATAAATACATTAAATGAACTAGTAAGAATCTTTAGAGCACAATAACTTCATAACAACTTCTACGGTGTACATAATTTGTAGGGGATATACAATTCTTTTTTTATGAATACCTTTTAAAAGACGTAGGTATACAGAATTAGTCAAATTTGTAAATTCATCAACAGTTATTCCTCGCCATACCTCTTGTAGAGAATCCAACAACTCATCCTTTCTCTCAAATTGGCGTCCACCTGCGTGGAGGCGTCGCTTCTTGACACTCCAAAGGTTCTCAATTGAGTTCACATCTGGTGAATTCGCAGACCACCCCATCTTCCGTAGCCCAGAGAACCCCAGTTGTTGCAAATACTCGTTGCTTTTGGTTGCGGCATTCGAAGGAACTTTATCCTGTATAAAAATAATGGTTCTTCTGAACGTCAACCTTTGCTTCTTCAGCCATTGTTTTAAGTGCTCCTTTCAGGAAAGCTATGTAAGCATTTGACGTCATTTTTGCGCCTTCTGAAACTCTCCATGTGCCAATTAAAGTACATCCGATAATCTCAGCCCAAATCATTATCCAACCACCACCTTGTTGGTGTCTTAAACGCTGATTACGATGTCGTCCACCTAGGACCCATCCCTTGCTCCAGCTGTCTTTACTATCAAGGGTGACACGCACTTCATCCGTGAAAAAACCTTAGAGAAATCTATTTTCATGTTGTTCTCTGTCCAATTCTATCGGTTTGCATGTGATGCTGTTTTAATGGAGGCTTTGTCACAGGCTTAACAGATAGTGCCACTCCTTTCAGAAGGTATCATCGAGTACATTTTGAGACATTCTTCAATTCGGCTTGGTCAAAGATTTCACGACTTGTCTTCCAAGGGTTATTAACAAATTCTCGTTTGATTTGGAGTAGAGACCAGCCTGGAGCAACTCTAGATTTACCATTATCAGTTCTCTTACTACCTTTGTAGGGTCCCTGACAAAGTTCTTCGAAGTTTGATGGTATCTTACTATCATTTTCGATATTTCGAGGGTAGTTTTACCTTTTGCTAGCTGTTCTATAATAGTACTGTTTCAGAACTACTTAAACCACCTTTACAATCAATTTTATTGATAAAAGAAACTGCCTTGTTAATAATTTGACACACCTCAAATACCGTGGATTCAGCAATTACGATGGCAAGTCGTTTTAACTGCGCGGAACAGTACGAACATTCCACAGTACGCGCAGCTCAGCATTGCAAACGTTTCCGAAGCTTTGATACGAAACTACCGGTAAGTTTCTGAAATGGTAAAATAATGTTATCCCGGTAATAATCTGACACCCAGTATATATATATATATATATATATATATATATATATATATATATATATATATATATATATATATATATATATATTGTTTTAACAACGAACAAGACTTAAAAGAATAGGCGGATAGCCACAAATAGTCTATTTCATCGTTAGTTATAATTGTTTCAAAACTCTTCGGGCAAATCCAAACATTATATCTATAATATAAAGCTGAACGTCTGTGTGTGTGTCTGGTCACGAATAGAACCCTATATAGTCGACTATTATAGAAAACTGATCACATATAATGATAGAAGATGTATCGAGACACAGGGATGGGCATGTTTAATCTGGCATAATGATGATTCATTAAAATTTTGGGGTCTGCGTACACGCCTGGTCCACAAAGTATGGAAATAAAAAAAATTAAAATTAAAAAAACGTTTACAAGTGTTTTTGATATAGATGTACATAATAATCATTTGATAAGTATGTTTTAACTTCAATAGGGATGGTATAATAAAATTCTGAGGTCTGCGTTCGCGCCTGACCTCCATAGAATGGAAGTAGGCACAAACCTTAATAAAGACTTTTCATATCTATCTGCGTAAGTATACTTTGATTATTATGTTTCAATTTGAAGAAATATGGTATAATAAAATTATGGGGTGTTTGTTCGCGCCTGACCTCCATAGAATGGAAATATGTCACAAAGTTTAACTAGTTTTTTTAATATATATCCACAGAAAAATGCCGGGAATTATTCTAATAGAATAGATAATGTTAGGACTTTATAAAAAAAAAAAAAAGTTAGAACTTTTTTTTTTTTAAACAAAAAAAAAATGTAAATTAAATATTTTCACACATCCGACCGTAACGACTTTTATACTATAAATAGATAGGCACTCGACCAAGTTGTCCGGAAGTAGAAATCTTCTTTCACTCTAGAAAGACATGCTAGCTACGAGTTGACAAACAGACGGAGAACGTAATCTTCTAGTGCAACAACGTTAAGTATTTTTTATTTTTTATTTTATTTTATTTTTTTTATTTTTATTTTTTTAAAACTAATCCTAAATGTTTATTTCTATGTTACCTTGTTTATAAACGTGTTTTTTCGTGTTTTATTTATGTATTTTGTCTGTATTCTCCTGTATTATCCGCCCCCCTCATTCTACAAAGTTAAACAATAAAAACAAACAAAATGCCGGCAACTAATGATAAAAGAAAAATGCCGGGAATTATTCTAATAGAATAGATAATGTTAGGACTTTATAAAAAAAAACAAAGTTAGAACTTTTTTTTTTAAACAAAAAAAAATGTAAATTAAATATTTTCACACATCCGACCATAACGACTTTTATACTATAAATAGATAGGCAATCATCAAGTTATCCGGAAGTAGAAATCTTCTTTCACTCTAGAAAGACATGCTAGCTACGAGTTGACAAACAGACGGAGAACGTAATCTTCTAGCGCAACAACGTTAAGTATTTTTTTATTTTTTGTTTTATTTTATTTTTTTTATTATTTTTTTTTAATTTTTTTTAAAACTAATCCTAAATGTTTCTTTCTATGTTACCTTGTTTATAAACGTGTTTTTTCGTGTTTTATTTATGTATTTTGTCTGTATTCTCCTGTATTATCCGCCCCCCTCATTCTACAAAGTTAAACAATAAAAACAAACAAAATGCCGGCAACTAATGATAAAAGAAAAATGCCGGGAATTATTCTAATAGAATAGATAATGTTAGGACTTTATAAAAAAAAAAAAAGTTAGAACTTTTTTTTTTTTTTTAAACAAAAAAAATGTAAATTAAATATTTTCACACATCCGACCGTAACAACTTTTATACTATAAATAGATAGGCACTCGATCCACAGAATATTGTGATAAGGGTTTCATTGTGAACAGGTATGGTATAATAAATTATGGGGTTTATTTATTTTCTTTTTACTTTCATCATATTTTTCTTTTGTTTTGATACCCCCAAATTCGAAGCTATCTCTTTACAACCCTTCCTTTTCATAACCTATCATACTTTCATAAATCAGCATCCATTTTCTGTAGACGGTTTTTGAACCCAGTCAACGATGGGTATTTTTGCTAATATATATATATATATATATATATATATATATAAACTTTTTAAATCATGACTATATATCAGGTCCAATATAATATAACAATTATAAATACGAACTCTGCATTATTGAAAATATTTAAGTGTATTTTACGACTGGGTAATTCCAGGCGGCCTTCTAGTATTATTATAAATTCGTGATTTCAATAGTAAAAAAAAATATCAGCGAGAATCGAAACCGAAACTGTAGCACTCAAAGATGTTGACGTTAGCAGTGTATCAATGCGAAATAATGATTGTAACATATTTGTCAATAATTCTATGACAACCATCATGCAATGCAGTTTCATAAAATGCTTAAAGCAGCAAATTATTAGTTCTGTTATTCATATCTTTCCTTCTGAAGAGAAGAATTTTGCATTTTTAAACACTTCACGAAATAAACATTTATTAATCGTCTTCATTTATTAGAGTTATTCTGTCGAAAAAATAAATTTTAAATGTAAATTGTGTTTACAGTTTTCATGTGTGCTTCTTGCGTTTAGCTTTACGCCATTCTGTCGTCGTATCGTATTTTTTTATTTGGTAGGGATGAACAAAAGTATTAATACTTATATTAGACTGACGTTTACATTTGCCTTGGTCTAGTAAACTTCACTAACTAACAACATTTATATATATATATATATATATATATATATATATATATATATATATATATATATATATATATATATATATATATATATATACAGGGTGTCCCAGAAGTCGCGCACCATATATTTATATTTATATTTTTTTTGTTTCAGATTTTAATCGGCCCAGAAGTCGCGCACCATATATTTATATTTATATATTTTTTTGTTTCAGATTTTATTCGATATAGGCGAGAAATTAACAATGCAAGAAAGAGTTAAAT
The DNA here is from genome assembly GCF_053919585.1 of Euprymna scolopes. Taxonomy (NCBI): domain Eukaryota; kingdom Metazoa; phylum Mollusca; class Cephalopoda; order Sepiida; family Sepiolidae; genus Euprymna; species Euprymna scolopes. Next base: position 159,959,324 of record NC_136487.1, on the reverse strand, counting down.
TGATTTTTATGTTTGGAAGAGATGGGGCTACATACCGCTCGGTAGCTAAAGAATTCAACAGCACTCATCCCGAGCGAGAAAAACCATTGAGCCATACCACTGTCTGCCGTTTGATCAAACGTTTCCAAGAAACAGGTTCAGTTGCTGACCGCGAGAGATGTGGTCGACGAAAGAGTGTAACTGATGAGGAAACATCAACTATGGTTTCGGCGAATGTAGCTAGAAGCCCCGTGAAATCAGTAAGGAGAAAAAGCCAGGAGCTTACGATTAGCAAATCATCAGTACGTCGTATTCTTAAAACACAGAAATAATTAATAAAATTGATATTCATTGATATTCATATTTGTTTTTATATAAATCTACATGGTGCGCGACTTCTGTGACTCTCTCTCTCTCTCTCTCTCTCTCTCTATATATATATATATATATATATATATATATATATATATATATATATATATATATATATATAGTAATAGGCCTCCTTCAGTCTTTAACAGACTATGGATACCCACGAATAGTTGCCTGTGCATAATTTTTTTGTGCGCAATATCCAAAAACACATCTCCTGAGTGGACACTGTTAAATGCCAGAGGCAAGTGAAATGTACGTACAACACGACCGGAAACAAATGCCTAGATAATTGGAGAACATATACAGCGCCTAGAATTTCCAAATGGTTACTCATCTGGTAATAACCAGGGCAACGTTGCTTAACTTCGGTTATCTGACGATAACCGAAGTGTCAACACGATTATGCTATATATATATATATATATATATATATATATATATATATATATATATATATATATATTACCCTTCACCGGACTATCCATTCATGTGAAATCTTTTTATCATTTTTCTTTTACCTCTTATTCCCCTTACCTCACCCTTTTTTTAACCAAGTAAGATCTGTGACTTACTTGTAGTTTCATTAAATACTTTTACTTAAAAAATTCGATCCCGCATTTTGCTAATTCCTGCCCTCTGATGAGAAGGAGTGTATTTCATCGAAACTCCGCGGATTAAGGACTTATCTTGTGCTTCCTTTTTTAAAACTAATATGTTTTTAACTCATTTTCAAGATGTATTTTAACATATTTTATTAATCATTTGTTCATATATATATATATATATATATATATATATATAAAAGTTTACGCATAAATTTATACTTTCGTATATTAATTTATGTGATTAAATGAAGTAGTCATATATATATATATATATATTTATATATATATATATATATATATATATATATATATATATATATATATATATATATTGTTTCGCAGTTTTTGCATCGTCTATATGTGCGCTTTGTTTGGTGAGGAATCAACATGTATCAGCACTAACATTTACTTTAGGATAAGATTTTATGAGCTTCAGGATTTTCATCTGACTAATAAAAATATTACGAGAATATCAAAAATAATGAATGAAATGAACACAATTTCATTACATATGAAGGAAATTTATGACAAATGACGACCATATTGTTATCTACAAAGAAAGCAGTTGCGAAGTTCTGTTTGATGTTTGGCAGACAGAGAAGTAAAAATTGTTTGTAGTGACAATAAAAATGTGTAATAAGAGGTTAGAGCTCAGTTCACTACCTTGCACGGAAATAATATAGTAGAGTTAAAGGCTAGCAAACACTCATTTGTAATAAATCAATTTTAGATAAGAGACCATACACCACTAGATTGCGAAGGCTAATTTGCACTTCATAACTTTTTTTTTTACATGGTAATCACCACTTATCAAGGCCCGGATGCCACTCGGGGATAAGGGTTATTGCATGCTCGCTAATCAATGGGATAGTATCGTAGTAATCGTTAGTCATGGAGATTTGATGAAGTAGCTTACTTAAGGGCGCGGTCTATCAGGAATTTGTTTATGCTAGACTTGAAGAGATCCAAGTTGTAGTCAGGTGGGAAACAGGCAAAAGGAAGAGAGTTCCACAGGCGAGCACTTCTAAGAAAAAGCTTTGTTCATGGAATCTACGTTTTGATTTAGGCACAAATAAACAGTGGGGAAAAATTATTGACAGTGGTTTCAGCTAGACGGGTATTTTTCGTGATAGATTGGTGATGGGGGGCAGAGATTGAAGCTCAGACGAGCACTTGCCATGGAAATAATGATAAAACAAAGACAGGATCGCAACGTCTCTTCTGTGAGAGAGAGGTTGCAGGGAAGAGATAAGGGCACCCCCACTAAGCTACGAAGTCTATTTTGTACTCTGTCAAGGCAGGATTGGCTGTTTTTAGCAGCTCCTGCCCAGATGTGGCAGCAGTACTCCATCCTGTACTTCTCCAGTTCTAGCAATAGTGCTCCATGCTGAAATGTATCTGTCATACTGGTATCGCATGATACTTTAACGTGTGATATGTTATTATATCGCAATCTTTTCAGCTATTTGAGAAACAGATTTGGATGTTTCATTGCATTTTACTCTAAACAAGACACAGTGTCACTTTGATGTAAGTGGCTACTATCTGCTGCGTCATTTTCAGGGATTCTATGTAGGGAGTTGATCAGCAAGATGTCTGTTTACATTACACTTGAACTTCTGCATGTCAGTACAGTCTGGAAAACAGGAATCCGGAAGGTAACTCCAAAGTCTAGCAGTCCTAGGTAAGAAACTATTCGAGTAGAAGGCTTTCTTACATCTAAGGATTTCTACAGTGTAGGGGTGGGATTTTGCTGCTTCTACAGTGTAGGGGTGGGATTTTGTACAAGGGCTTGTAGTTCATCGGAGAATTTAACATTAAAATATTATAAAACAGGCAGAGGGATGAAACATTTCCTCGATGTGACAGAGGATGAAGCTTAGCTGACAGTTCAGAACTTATTAGGTTGGCGACTCTCTTTTGAACCCTGTCCACGATTGAGAGACTAGTAGCAGATGAATAAGACCAAATGTGACAACAATGCCCCACACAGGGGCGAATGGTGGCCTTGTAGAAGTACAGGATATGTTCAGGCGTAAGTAACTTTCTAGCACGGTAGAGAGAGAGAGAGAGAGAGAGAGAGAGAGAGAGAGAGAGCATTTTTCTCGCAACAGCCGCAGCAAAGCCCTCGATGTATCTGTTCAAACTCATGTTCCCTGTAGACGTTAAGCCGAGGGGTTTTAACGAAGTACTTTTATGTAATGTGTCATTAGCCGTAGCTATTGGTAGTTGAGAAGGTTTCTTGCAATTATTAAAGGGGAGAAGCTTAGTCTAGCCAGTATAGAATTTTTACATCCCTTTTTGGATATAGAACACAGTTAAATGCTAGCAACCACTGTTCTTTTTTAATAAATCAATTTTAGGTAGCATAACAGATAACATACCAATAGATTGCGAAGGCTATTTTGCATTCTATCAATTCAAGAAACATTGTCCTGAGTGGCACTTCTCGAGTTCTTTCAACAGTTCTCCATGTTTAAATGCATTTTAGTTATACGGATTGAGCATGGTATTTGCGGTATATGTCGCAACTTTTTTGCAGCTATTTTAAAAACAAATTTGGATATAAATATTCGAATGAAGAAAGGTATTCAATTCAGCTATTCAAAAACAAAGATCAGAGTATTAGTGGTGAAAAAGGGAAGCATGATTTTAAAGCTGTTAAATATAACAAGCAACGTCCTCAATCGCATCACGTGCCTTAATTAGGAGATAGAGAATCAGTAAGATTTATAACACCAATGCTACTAGAAGCGCGGCCATGAAAAGTTATGCCGTTTTCTTTATATCATTTACAGAACACACTATCTCTGTCTGTCTGTCTGTCTGTCTGTCTGTTTTCATTTTTTTTTCAAAGTATATTTCTTTCAAATCGCAAACTCGAAGAAGAGACCAGGTTTGTCACATGATTTTTTCATTGGTTTTTAACCAGTGAAAAAGCTTTTAATGAGTGAAAAATGAAACTGGGTAGGCGTAAGGCAACTAAAATGCTCTTGTACGCATGCGCAAATTCATATTCATTTATATGTTTAAGTTGGGTCATTTTTAATTATTTCTTATCAGTCTGGCGATAGCGCAAATGCTTACACCTAAGACCCTAAGACTGAAAATCTGAATGTTAGGCTTGATTCTAGCTGATGGAACCCAAGTCATATGTCTTTTTCTTAACTTTTCAAATCATTACTATATATTGGGTAGCATACGGTAGCTTCCTTCAGTTTTGACAAATTATGGATACCAACTGTAAAGGTGCCTGCGAGTGGAATTTTTGTGTTAAGCGTTGCGCAATCACCAACCACACCCTTTCTTAGTCAATGCTGCTAAATACCAGTGACAAGTGGTGGTTAATGACGACGGGAAACAATGTCGAGATAAGCGGAGAGCACATACAGCGCCTAGATTACATAGAGCACAATATAACAATCAATAGATAATCGATTCTATAATAATAATTACGAAATTTACATATTTAAGAGTATGCTACGACTGGCTTATGACGGTCGGTCTGGTAGTGATCCATAAATATGATTTTGGAGATGATTAATATTGATGAAAATCAGGAGGACAATATCCTAGAATATAATTTTGAGTTACTCACTGTTACTCACTAACAATTAGATTTACACAGCTACGAAATCGATACGATTTTAAGACATTGCTAGATATTCAATAGCCCAACAGATTTAGGATGAATCCTCTATACCAGCTTTTAGCAAAGCCATTTAATATATCAAGGACTATGGCCTTTGAACAAACATTTAATGAGGATGTGCGAGTTGGCAGCGAATCAAGAGTTGATCTTGCATTACAAAATCCATATACTCGATATCTTAGCAACGAGTACTTTAACGGTGAATGCTCCGACGAACTGTTAGCACATACCTCCTCGACGTAAATACCCCGACAAACCCGACAAGCAAGAAAATCCCACCCCTTCTCAGCTGAGATCCCTAGATGTAAGAGAGCCTTCTAGTCTAGTAGTTTCTTCTCAAGAACCGCTAGAGTTTGGAATTCCCTCCCGGGTTCCTGCTTCCCCAACTATACTGACATGCAGAAATTCAAGTGTAACGTGAATCGACATCTTGCTGCCCAACTCCCCACATAGTACCCCTGTAGCTTATGTCCCTGATAGTAGCCCCATATATCAAAGTGGCAATGTGCCTTGTTTGAGGTGAAAAAAAAACATTGTAATTTTGATGGAAATGATCTCATCCATACTACAGCGTTTCTAACGGTTCCATATAATTTTCTTTATATGTAAGGTTTTGAAAGGGGAAAACTAGAAAAATAATCGACGCGAGCTTCTTTTTATTGCTGAAAAAATACATTTATTATCGGTCGTTTCCACACTAAGTTGCTTAACATGTATATTCCAAGTCACTGATCCTTTGTTCGCATTGCGACTTTTCCATTCAGTCAATTAACAGTTTATTAGTCTGCAGCTATAACCAACTATTCTGTTTGTAATTTATTCCAGAGTATACGGTCGTGCGAAAATCTTGTTAAATTTTTGAAAGATAAATAAGCCCTGCATCTTGTTTAAATATTTCTATCGCCGCCACGTGGTAAGTTAAACACAACTTTGTCGACAAATGTTTTCTCCTTTATTTTGTTTCTCTTCTCCTCTTCTGATCTGATGTCTATATATTCATTTATTTAACTTTTAACGGTATAAAAACTATGCAGCGCTTTGAAAATAATATATCAACAAACTCTAAGGGCTCCTTTGACCAACAAACTCTTCAGCAGTTAATCGTTGGTTATCAAAAGATGGAAAAAGATTAATTAAGTGAAATTAAATAAAATTGTCCCTTTTACCATTAATCTCATGAGGAGTTAATCGTTGCTTATCAAAAGATTCAATCAGACAAGTTAAGTGAAATTAAATTAAATTGTCCCTTTTACCAAGATGAGGAGTTAATCGTGGGATATCAAAATATGCAAAACGACGAATTAAATTTAATTGAATTTAATTCATGTTTTTGAATATTTTGATATCCAACGATTAACTCCTGATGATTTTATTGATAAAAGGGGCATCTAGTGTTTATTCGTATATAATTTCCTTTCTATTTATTTCTGTAACCTCACGGTTGCTCCATGTTGTGGTCGCTTGCTTACGTGCCAGTGGTGTATTTTCCTTTTATATCAATAAAATATTGTCGGATTCCTGTCTACCTGTTTGATTGTTAATAATTTGGGTAATATATACAAATGGTACACTGCTGCTCAAATAGATTTTTATACTGAAAGCGGAGTCTTACATTTGTTCCTGTATGATTTCTCTATATACTATTTATTCAAATTAATACACATTACAGATGCTATCTCATTTGCATTTAAGACAATTCATTTGACTAGCTCTAAACCTTTAATGTAAATTAGTAATAGAATTGTTTTAAGTATTCTATTTAGAATTATTATATAAAATTGATTTATTTTTAATTTAATTTATATTTAACTTATTTCTATAACCAACATCAGCTGAGTTAAAAAAAAAAAAAACGGAAACGTGTTTTCATTTAACTTATGTGTTTTTTCCCTTTAAGCTATGCTATTTTATTCCCATCTTTTAATTTCATTGATGGGGATAGTTATATTTTATGCTTCAAAAATAGAAATGCTATCAATGAATAGGAAAATCGTAACAACTTAAGATATTTGGTTTTTCTTATATGACTAATATATTTTTTGTTTGTTTGTTTTTCTGTGTTTTTTTGTTTACCTAGCAATGCCAAGTATTTGCAGCTAGTATTTCAATAAGGTTTTAACCATGACATCAAGTTATAATTATTACCAAAGCTTTAAGTGTTCCAATGAGAACATAAAATTGTGTACAGTTTTGATCACCATGAATTGTTTTTTTTACATAGGCATCAGTACTAATCAAATCCAAGATATCACTCGAGGATAAGGATTAAAGAGTGTACAGTCGAAATTGGACAATATAGTAATCGTTAATAATGGAAATTCGATAAATTTGTCAACTTATATGGAATGGTTCATCAAAAACTTGTTTACATTAGACTTGAAGACAACCATGTTGTAGTCAGCTGGAAAGCAAGAAACCGTAAAGATTTGCACAGACGTGCAGTTCTAAGAAAGAAACTTTGTTCATGGAATCTACGTTTACGTTTAGGCACAGATAAAGAGTCGGGGGAAAATAGTGATAGTGTTTTCTGCTAGACGGGTGTTTCTTGCGAAAGTCTGGCGAGAGGGGGCCATAGATTGGAGTTCAGCCGAGCACTTGGCATGAAAATAACGATAAAGCAGAGATAAACTCACAACATCTCTTCTATGAGAAAGAGGTTGCAGAGAAGAGAAAAGGACATCCCCTACGAGATTACAAATCTATTTTGAACTCTATCAAGGCAAGATAAGTCCTCTCTAGCAGCTCCTTCCCAAATGTGGCAACTGTACTCCATCCTTGGACCTACCTGGCTCTTATATAGATAGAGAATTGCATCAGCAGTGAGATATCTACTGGATCGATAGAAGGATCCCACCATTTTTTTCAGCGGCCTTGGCAACGGATTTAATGTATAATTCCATTTTAGATCAGGAGCAAAGGTCAAGCCCAGAAGCTTGTCAAAACATGATACCTCCTCAGGATGAGAGCCATTCATTTCAGTTGATGCAAGATGGGGATCAGAGCGTTGATGATGTTAAGATAAAAGCTTGGCTTTAGATGCATTAAAAGTAACAAGTAACCTCTGTCCCCATTGTACCACGTGCTCAAGATCAGAGGAGAGAGAATCGGAGAGAACTTGACCATTTACAGTCTTAGATGTGCTACCATAGATAGTAGTGTCATCAGCATAAATGTCTACGAATGATGTAAGGATGTGATTTAGAAGATCATTAATGTAGATCAGCAAGAGTGTTGGGCCCAGGATGGACCCCTGACGGACCCCAGCATATTCTAGTGAAGTATGTTTTTTACCAATTCAATCGTCCAGGTATGTGGCAGTATCATGGTCGAGTCCGCCAGCAGATACACTAACTAGTGCAACTATAAATCCGCACCGTACTTACTGAGAAACGTTTGTAAGCCCAACGGTGATACAAATAGACACGTTTTTATGTGTTAAAAACATATTCTTATTTATAATTTTGAGATGTATTTTTCATCTCGACAATTGATGTCATTCCCCCGGGTGTGTAGCCATCGAATATCTTATTCGATTTCAAACGTACCGATTGAACCGATTCTAGTGCAGTTTAGAACATGAATAAACTGTATCCGTCTATCATTTATTTATGAACATTTCTCATAAGAATTTTTAGTTTATTGAATGTGGGCAATGCAAATAAATTTCAAATATTAATTTCCCATTTTGTGTTATACGTATACGGCGTCCGGCGTTGCCTGGTCATAAAATAAGCTTGCATATTATATTTTGACTAGACTACCCGTGACCCGTTAGGGCAGTATGTTATATTAGCTATGGAATTCATGTATGAGCGTAACACTTGTGACGTAAAGAAAATAGTTTTTTTTTTTTTTTTTGACATAACAGAAACATTTCTATGAAAGTATATTAAAATGAAAAATCATGGACAGATCACTCAAAAATGAAAAAAAAAATCCCCCCTATTCGTGTAAAGTTACCTATTTTTCTGAATAATCGCTCATAAATCGAAAATTAACCCTGATTTTCCTACGAATCCAACGCCGACGAAAGTCATGTAGCAGCAAAAACGCACATCAATCTACCGATGAGAAATATAAAAATGAAAAACCCATATTGGAATCCTTCAACCAAGTAATAAAAACTTAAAATCTAAAAAAAAATAAAATAAAATCTGAAGCAAAAAATAAAACATAAATAAATAAAATAAAATAAAATAAAACTAATATTGAAACAGATTATTAAATGTGTCAACAAATTTACCGTTCTCACACAACTATTTTTTATCTAGAAATGTAAAAAAAAATAAAAAGAAGGAAGAGGGAAGGGACGGATACAGAGTAGTAGTAGTAGTAGTAGTAGTAGTAGTAGTAGTAGTAGTAGTAGTAGTCTTGGCTTTACTACAATTGTTCTTATGGTTGTCAACGGGTTAAATTTGCTGTAAGAAAATATCGACAGTATAGTTGTAATAAGGAATAGTTGCAAAATACCCCCACTCTTCCCATGTTTAATAATAATTTTTAAATAATAACGGTTATATTTCAGTGCACAGATCAAAATCTGCAAAATACGCGATTTGTGTTTATTTGTTTACGTTGTTATGTGTCAATTTTTATGCGCGCATGCGCAACTGGATGTCCTAACCCGGAAAGTGGGTTACATCACTCATTACAAGGGCATTTGAGTTTTATAATTATATAGATTTATGTAAATTTAGCATTTATTATGGAGTGAATTCTAGATGAATGACTGTGGCTTAGTTTTACTTAGTGCTAAGGTATCCGGAGAGTTTGATAGGAGAAATGAATCAACAGCATCTAAGTGTGTTCTAAAGTTACGGATATTCGTAAATTCATGTCTCAAGTGATGAGGCAAATTGGTTTTATTTGAGTTTTCGTCTGGTTTGATTGCCATAGCTAATGATAAATTGTCGGAAAGTACTTCTCTCAAACTCCTAGGGTTAAGATTTACAGGCAACATGAATTGGACTAACTACATACAGGTAAAGACTGCTGTGAGAAAGATGGGTTCTCTGTACCGTGTTAATAGACTACTCACATCTTAAAGTGTCAAGGAACAGTCATCTGTTCTTGTAAGTAAGTAAAAAGGAGATAGGATAGCCGAGAATCCGAACCTGGGAAGCTAGGTTTGGAATTGAGAATTCCGATCATGAGTTAAATAAATAATACAGGAATGTTATTTAAAAAGAATGCGTTGTTAGTAATGTTATTGAAAAAGGAATGTGGTGGTGCAATTTTGTTTCTGTTAATGAAATGAAACTAAAATTGAGGTAATCTAGATCCGAACAATAGAAAATGTTTAACATATTTGTAAAGTAGTTTAGTCGAAAATTATGTTAGAGAAATCGGTCTTTGTAAACATGTGAGGAAAAGTGCATGTTTAGACATGTGTATATACTAGGTTACGGTTCATTCATGCATGGCACATTGTTGACACATATGGACTGTCTCTCGCTCCTAGGATTTGGAATTCTGTTCCGTTGCTCTTCTTTCCAGCTGACTGCAATATCATTATCTTTAATTCTAACGTAAATAAATTCTTATTCAACTATCCTTATAAATGATCTAATTATGCCAAATTACTTCTGCAAACGATGTGTCTTAATGTCTACAATACATACATTAACCCTTATCCTTGAGTAGACTCCGGGTTTTGATATGTGATAACTTCTCTGTAAAAATAATATGCATGAATTTTATCCTTTCTTGAGAGTAATTATTTAGTAAACAGAAATATTATATATTATACAATATATTTAATACATAAATTACTTGGTATCCTGTTTATAAACAATAGAAGATGTGATTGTTGATTACGTGTGAAATCAATTGATTAAATTGTTTACGTATTGGAGTGGGAAAGTAAATTCCGAACTTTGTATTGAATTCTACAGAGAAATATTTCATAAGTTTATCTTCTTCATTTCTTGATTTGAAGGGGCAATACGGTAGCATATATTGTCAAACGTCTGCGTCACTTAGCCGTAATTCAAATCGCAATGTCTGGAAGAGTCCATTTGTTCCCGCAATAGGGTAGATCAATATCACACTGTAATGAAATATTTCAGTAATACATTAAGTGCAGTTAATAACAGGGAGTTAATGTCTATTCATTCACATGGTCAGTTCGTGGGATTAGAACCGCACGCCTGTGAAACTCTGTTCCGTCTGCCTGCTTCCCACCTGACTACAACCTGGATGTCTTCAAGTCCAACGTAAACAAATTCCTGATGAACCGCCCCCTTAAGTAGACAGTTTATTAAATCTCCACTCTAACGTACTGTATTTGCAATAACCCTTATCTCTGAACGGCTTCCGGGCCTTGATAAGTGGTGACCACCGTGTAAAAAAAAAAAAAAGACAGGACGGTTTATGATAAACGATGTCTGCAAGTGTTTGGAAATGATGCGTGTGATAAAAATAAATAGTTTAGTTAGAATTCACGACTACACGACTACTAGATTCAGAGATAAAACCAGTATGGACGGAACCGGACGTATAATTAACCAAGTAAACTGCCAACAAACGAACTCTCGCCAATTTCTTCGATATTACGTGTAATCATTTTCAAAAATATATTATACAAAACGGACAGTCAAAATGACATATGTATAGTTTTTTTTTTATTTTTTAGAAGCGGCCAAATTAAAATTGACAACTCTTTTTTCTTTTCACTGCAGAATTGACCATTATCAATTATTTTTAGGTCAGCTTGGTTTGGCAATTCATCATAAAATAAGTGTCACCAGATCAGTGTTTGTAAGTTGCGCAAATTTATTTTATTTATATTTGGTGAACAAATAATCCCATAAAATGGATCCGTCAGCTGGACACCTCATTCGTGTGATTTAACCGGTTAGGTTATTTTATTAGTAAATATATATACCTACGCTTGTTAACCAGACACAATAGACTATTTGACGGACACAATTCGATGCGTTATTGCCGAAATATAGCTTGCTTTAATGAGTAAAGTTTGTGAAAAGTGTAACTTTGGATTGCGCGATATACGCGCGTGTTGCAAATGCAATAGGTAGGAAATCGTATTAAAATTATGAATGGCAAAATTTTATGTTTTGAATAAACCATATATTTGTATATTAAAAATATTTGTATATTAAAGATAATTGTAATTAACAAAGTTTGTATATTAAAAATATTCGTATAGTCGAAATATTCGTATATTCAAAATATTTGTATATTCAGAATATTTGTATATTAGAAATATTTGTATATAAAAATATTTGTATATTAAAAATATTTGCATATAAAAAATATTTGTATATTAAAATATTTGTGTATTAAAAATATTTGCATATAAAACATATTTGTATATAAAAATATTTGTATATAAAAAATATTTGTATATAACAAATATTTGTATATAAAAATATTTGTATATTAAAAATATTTGTATATGTAAAATATTTGCATATAAATATATTTGTATATAAAACTATTTGTATATAAAAATATTTGTATATTAAAAATGTTTGTATATAAATCATATTTAAATATAAAAATATTTGTATATTAAAAATAATTGCATATAAAAATATTGTATATAAAAATATTTCTGTATAAAAATATTGGTATATTAAAAATATTTGTATATTAAAAATATTTGCATATAAAAATATTTGTATATAAAAATATTTGTATATTAAAAATAGTTGTATATAAAAATATTTGTGTATAAAAAATATTTGTATATAAAAATATTTGTATATAAAAATATTTTTATATAAAAAATATTTTTACATTAAAAATATTTGTATTTTAAAAATATTTGTATATAAACATATTTGTATATAAAAAATATATGTATATAAAAAATATTTGTATATAAAAAATATTTGTATATTAAAACTATTTGTATTTTAAAAATATTTGTATATAAACATATTTGTATATAAAAAATATTTGTATACAAAAATATTTGTATATAAAAAATATTTGTACATTAAAAATATTTGTATTTTAAAAATATTTGTATATAAACATATTTGTATATAAAAAATATTAGTATAGTAAAGATATTTGTATTTTTAAAATATTTGTATATTAAAAATATTTGTATATAAAAAATATTTGTTTGTATAAAATTTAATATAAATTCGCCGCCTCTAAAATGAACTGCTTTTATGTTATTTTGAATTTTCGTGTTATTTTTTCTTCTTTTCTTTTTTCAACACAGATTCTATTTATTTTCTATTTTTCTAGCTAATAAATTTATGCATGTTTCATTGCTCATCCCAACGTTTCATTTTGAAATTTGCATTCATAATGTCATATCCTCACATGCATTCTTTATTTTTATATTGTAATTTCTTATGGAATTTTTCACCTTATTCACAAAAATAATAACTCATGTTGAAAATACCGTTTTAACAATATTTTTACAGACATATACACGTACACACACATTCTCTCTCTCTTTCTCTCTTTCTCTGTCTCTCTCTCTGTCTCTCTCTCTCTCTCTCTGTCTACATTCGAATTTTATATTGATGTCATGTTCTAACATGTACTCTTTATTCTAATCTTTTCATTTCTGGTGGAATTTTCCACTTTATTCACAAAAAGTAATCCTATTTTAGTAATACCGTTTTAATAATATTTTTCACACACACACACACGCACAGAATCTACTTCTCTTTCTCTTAATATCGCGAGACTCCTATACCTACTCGAAATTTATATTAATAATGTCATATCTTTACATGCATTCCTTATTGTTATCTTTTAATTTTTCGTGGGATGTTTCACATGTATTCGCAAAATATGACCCTATGTTATTAATTCTGATTTTTAACATTTTACGCACACACACACACACACACACACACACACATTTTCAATATCACAACATCTTTTCATTTATTATCTGGGCAGGTTTATTTTAATATAACTCAGCTTTTGTTTAGGATCGATATGGAAAAATAAAAATTGTAACTTAAATTAAACTGACTTGTAATAAAAGCTATATATATATTAGTTTGTTTTCACGAACAGTTTTCTCACAGAATTCACATTTATGAAAAATTACCATAATACTTCTTCCCCGAGTTTTAAATCGTTTGCAAGTCAAAAATACTTGTTCTAACCCGGCCCAATACGTAAGGAAATTGTGTTCAATTTGTTCGTCATTTTGAATCCTCTCATAATATCCTTCATCATTTCACTTACAATAAATCTGTCTCATAAAAGTGTATCCTCGATTCGCTTTTATCCTTAATAAATGATGATTTATTAGTAAAAAATATATATATTAACACATACAGTGCACTTGTCGACTCGAGGGTGCCATTTTTATTACCTAAAACAATGTGATGTAGGAGAGGGTGACTGTTTTCAAATGATTACATTATTTTCATTTACCGCTCAAATTATAGTAAGTGATTTGTAAGGATGCATCAAAGTATAATTAAAAAAGAGACAATTCGACCGCGAATTGAACTCTAATCTCCTGATATATAAATATGCATTAATAATTAAACCAAGTAGGTTGATACATATTTTATTTCATAACTTTATATGCTGTTATTATATTTGTCGAATGATATAAAAATCGATTTATCCTTTTAAAAGTCCTTTGACCAAGTACGCATCAGCGTATTGTTCGCCTGATAAAATTCGTCCTTTCCTTGGTCGATAATAAACCTCCAGTCCACTCACTATAAAGTGACCCACGTGGAGTGAAATCAAAACAAAGATAGTTCCATCTCATTTAGAAAACAATCATTAAATCCGTTGAATGCTGGATGACATACCAATTTCACGTGAATCGGAAATTAACCAGCCACCGTATCCGACAGATTTGACAGCTGCTGATTACTTTCGCTTTGTTTCCCTTCAAGAGTTATCCAGCGGAAAGAGTTCATGTAAACACACATGGAACATCGCAGAAAGTGAAGGATAATAGTTGACTGGCTATTGAAGCACCGGACACTGAGTAACTTCATGCGTTGTCATAGAAGTCTAGTCCGACAAATAGTTTGAAACGTTCATGATAATATTAGATATTATTTTTTAAAATATTATTTCGGTATTATTCTAGAAAAGCCTCCCATAACTTAACTAATGTAATTAACAAAAAAAAAAAAATTCTACTTGAGTTTTGCGTAATTTTAAAATATTTTACACACACACACACACACATACACACACACACACACATATATATATATATATATATATATATATATATATATATACTGTTCAAATCAATAAAAACTGGATGTTTAATAATATAAAACGATCCATATTTCTAGACCGACCATTCGGCACCAACTGGAAGTCGACAGGAAATATGTCACACACACACACACACACACACACACACACACACACACACACACACACACACACACACACACACACACACACACACACACACACACACACATATATATATTTCACATAAAAAATAAAAATATTTCACGTATAAAAACAACTAAAAACATAATTATATTCAAATGTGTGTGTACAAGTATATATATATATATATATATATATATATATATTAAATAGAAAATACGAGCATGAATAATAATATGGTTAATATTAAACTTAGAAAAGTAAAAAAGAGAGATGTTAAAACTGGAAAAGAAAAGGACCAGATATTCCAGTAAAAAATATAATAAATTAGCAACTTAAAATATGGCAGGGTTAAGAATTTATATATATACGGTAGCGTCTAAAACTAAAGGACAAAATTTTAAAATTTAACATTTGTTAAAAATAACAACTATGAAAAGCTGAAATTTTGGCAACTGTTAGTCGTTATCATCCATAATAACATACTAAAATTTGAATCATTTGCAAAATACAGAAAAAGAATTATAACAATTATATATATATATATATATATATATATATATATCACTAATTTATGTCAATGTAAATTTCGCAGCTACTAGAACATAAACCCATTCATATATTGACATTAAATACCAAAGCAAGATTAAGGAAAAACACAATGGAGTTTTATTTATTTACTTTCTTAATTTTTTTCACTCTGCTAAGTATTTTCGGGTCACTAAAATTATAAACAGTGCATATCGAATAAAATTTAGTATTTTTATTGTTGAGCAAAAAAAAAAAAAGTAGTAAGCGAGTAATATAAAATGAGCTGACACTTCGTAGATATAAAATTTAAATAACAATAAAAAAACACTGCCATGTACGTAGAAGGCCATTATATTTTAATAAGTTAAAAATTAATTTATATTTGTAGTAATGCGCATTTAAGCATTTAAGGAGACTTTCTGAGATTAATGTATAAATTTAAAAACGAAATCTCATTTGTCTCATTTAATTACCACAGCATATAAAGTAGGTTTACAAAAAGATCCATCGTCTGTTATGATATACAGGTAGTATTAAGAACATTAAAATATGTAATTTTTTTCCAAGAAGGTGGTCACTGACAAAGAAATGTTAAAATGTATTTCTATTATTTTGGGGGGTATCCAGTATTTGTTATTACATTATTATGAAAGGTCTTCAGTCTATTAATGTTCCTAGCACACCTAAGAACTATTAGAAAAGAACTCAATCGAGCTAATTTATATATGCGCCAATAATATAATGGAAGAAAAAAAAAAGGCCAGTAAGAATTAAGTATCAATTTGTAAGTAGTATTGCACAATGAGTTCGCTCAACCTCATTTTATAGGCTATATATAATATTTTGTTCTTGTGAAATTCAATTTTAATAGGATATATCGAATTCAATTATAAATTTCTATTCTTCTCTTAAAGTGAGTCTATATATATTTGAACAAACGTTAGCATAAATCTGAAGCATCTGGCAAAAGTATTAGTATTGCTTAGGAACAAGATGTCTCTAAAATGTTGAAGTAATGGATGCACAGTTATTCAGTCTCAGTTGGTGACGTAAAGGTATTTTGCGTTTTTTTTATTAACTTCATTTACGTGTTTTATTCAAATATCGCATGGATAAGTACAATATTGTTAGAGGAGTTACTATTGTTGTATAAAATGTTGTCAATTACGACAATACCCCCGACTAACTACTCTGAAGCAACTGCTTTTTCCAAGTTGCTTAAATTTAAAAATAAAAGAACAATACAATAAGCCACGCTGCCATTTTTCACGTCACGGACAGACGAGTACTTACGAAGCTACAGCAACGTATTAGCATTCACTAATGAGATGTTCCGTCTTAATAAAACCTATTAGTTGTCTCTGAACTAAACAAAGCCGTGTCTATAGTAGATGGCGGTCGATATGACTTTAGTTCAAACATTTTATGAAGAGACTTATAGAAGGCAAAAAGTAACCAGAATTTGAACTTGAGTTACAAATTCCATTTTCTTGAGTTTCTAATCGATACAATACCTCGAATTTCCATTAATTACGAAGAATTTCTGATTCGATTAGATGCGTACAGAAATGAACATTTGTCGTTAAAATGAATGCCTATTATCTATATCAAACAATATATATATATATATATATCTATATCTATATATCTATATATCTATATATATATATATATATATATATATATATATAATGTACTTTTTACGCACGCAATAATATTTATCAATAAAAATAAATAATTCAAAAGACGTCCGATCAAAAAATAAAGGGCGACTCATCTATAAAATTAATCTCACCTGTCTGTTCAAATGTATATATGTATGTATGTATCTATACCTAAAATTTTCGACAGAAGCGACGGATTCCTTTTAAAGCCCAGCCCTTAGAACGACAAATATCGAAAAATTGGCTAAAAACATTAATTTCCTCGCCCTCAACTAGGTACTTTTCTACACAGAGCGGTCGCTTTTTCGCCAATATTTTTTTAAAAGTCTCCCCTCTTTCTGATTGATTAGCCTTATTTTAAACATTGGCCACTTCCGGTTTAGCGATGGGCGCAACCGCAGAGGCTTCACACTTTTTTTATTTCACGTTCATTTCCTCCTTAGCGGTACGGGCCCGTGCCTACCAATCTGTTCCATTTTTTTTTTTTTTTTTTTTGCTCAACACAAATCTCTAAACGCCCGGGCAACGGCGGGCAACGCCAGGCACCCAGTCAAGTTTATATATATATATATATATATATATATATATATATATATATATATATATATATATATATATATATATGAATAACAAGAAGAGCTTATAGTTCTTTAAAAATTACAAATACTATCGGTGATTGAAACCTTGGAGAAAAGATTGTCAAAAGATCACAAGGACATCCTGTCCTGCAGTCGTTCGCCTGATTCAACAAGGCGAAGTAAAAAATTAAACATGCAGAACACGGTGTGAGAATGTTTACGTATATCTGAAACAAAAGTTTACATGTTTTCACGTCTTCCATGGTAAAAGATGTTATGAGAATTCAACAATCGTATAAAAACAAGTTTTATTTCCAGTCATACATCACGTGGTAATGATAACGCAGATATTAGTTTAGTGACGCATAATCATAAGAAGCATTATCACCACTTTTGATTTGAGGAATGTTGCATCTTGTCGTATGTGACCTCCACAAATACATAAGCCTAAATATGCAACAAATTTAGTCCACAAAAATATAAGGGACATACTTCGAATCAAATTACTCACAGAAATAATCGGTATTTTCGGAAGTTAATTTAATTTTGTGATTTTCACTTTGCTCTATTAATTTGGAATCATCTATTTGATACAAATGCATTAAAAAGTTTTAGTGTACCAACGATTGATCGATTTAGAAACTAGCAGGACCTGTGGAAATCCCACTAAATGAGAAATATATTTCATAACGAAATATGATTTTATAAAACTGATATTGTTCTGATAACGTAATTTTTTTTTGTATTATTTGGATTAATCGGGCAATTATTCTTATCTACAGTGTTATTGGCACAAAATTTCGGTCGCTGCATCCCGCGACCTTCTTCGGTTGTTAAATACATGTTTCCTTTTCTCTACCAAGGAAAAGGAGGTTAGCTCTGCATTGCAATAATTATTCAAACCGTGGGTTTAAGGGTGTTACATTTTCAGAGGCCACTAGGATATTTTTAAGGCTTTCCTGTGACTCCATTTATCGGGATATCTATGCTAATTGTTAATATTAGTGAAAAATGTTTTACGAAACAGAGGATCAATATCCATATGTGTTTCCGTTTTTTTTTAACGCAATGCAAGGGAGACAACTCCAAGGAAAAAAGGGTTTTGTGTGAACTGTTGTTTTTTTTTTTTGTTTGTTACTAATTGCGAATGTTAAACTGCTTAGAAACAGTCAAATTCGTGTAATCTGTCTTTTAAAAAGTCAAACTCTTAACAGTGGACATTAATATGAGAGAAGCCTTCGTTCGATGTAGTCTCATTTTCGAATGTCTACTGACCGAAAGAGTAACGTACAGACCAACTAATGAGGAAAGAAGTAGACTATTATATAGCTTATTAAAAACAGTATTTTTATTTCTGCGACGAAAAATTATTAAAAGGTAGAAAGATTTTCAGTTTAATCTCGGTAGCCTAATAACTATCGTTTCCTTTATTTTTCCTTTAGTGCTTCTATTCCATAAGCGATGTTTTAGACAAGAAGGGCATATTTGCTAGTTTCTGGATTGAAATTTAGCTATATAACATTTTCGTTGGTTAATTTTTAAACATAGAGCTGTATTTTTTATTTATAAACTGTTTACATCAAATGTCTTCATGCCTTGTCTGGGGCGATTTCCATTAATAAACTTAACTGTTATTTATTATTGCGCTCATTTTGTTTGTTGTTATCACACTGTTCCGTTCATTTGGCTTCTTTGTTTGAACTCAAGACTCGTCGTATCGATTTGTAGCGAAAACTTAATAAAGTCAACGCAATACATTATTCGCATGCCGTTTACCAGTAATTGCGACATTCTTCAACTAATTCTAGTAAGGGCTGACCACATAACGCCGTTAAAACAATCACACATTAGGCAACGTTGTACTTACCTCGGTAAATTGTATTTGGAACCAGACTTTTTGCTACAGAGTATAGGCGCGCGTATGCAGACGCATGCGAAAGATGTAACTGATAAAGAAAATAATATAAAAAGGTGAACGGGCATTGTAGAGAAGACGATCGTGTTAGAGACGTGGATTACGTTCGAGATCACGTCAGAAATGTAGATGACGTTTGAGATGACGTTAGAGACGTGGGTGACGTCATCGCCGTAACGAGAAGTTATGCGTAGCGCGAGAATAAGTGAAATAATTGTTGTTACAACGGGAAAAAACGAGTTGCATGGTTTTTCCTATTTTTTGTCTACTCTGCGACTGAAGCTACAACCTGTTGGACAACGTTAAATTTTGAAGCTCAAAAATTTCAGATCATACGTTTCCAGAATGTTTATACTTGATTTCTTGAGGCTATTATTATATCTTAACATGTGAGCTCTTTCTAAACGTGCTCTTCAGTGATGCTACTTATCGCTTTGTCAACTTCCTTCCACTGTAGTTAATAGTTACATTTTTTACTAAGCATGATCGACTATACACGGCTTTTCTGTCTTTTCAAACGTTACTACTTTCCTCTATACTTCCAATCTTGCGTTGAGAGTGGCGCCATGTATCAGCCTTATAAATTTTATCTAAATGGCTTTAGTCTTTGCACTAAAACGAACTGCACCGAAGTCATTGTTGAGATGTCTTTTTATTCTATGACTTTCGTTCTGTGCAGTTCGGAAGGGTCAACCCTGTCAGACTTTACGTTCTTGTTTTCATAAAATGTTAGTTTAAACTGAGACGACCCTACGAGGAAATGATGATGGGGTTGCCCAGGCATTTTTAAAGCCAGAGATCTTTTCCTCTATAGTGCTTACCTTTAAAATCCCACTTTCAGACATGTTGTCACATCATCCCGTCAAGGATGAGAATGAGATAAGAATATACGGACTAGTGTATTTGAGAATTTGGTTGTAAGTCTGTTGTAATATAAGACAAGGTTCGATGCAGCGTCATTTTGACAACGTAGTGTCTGTTATAAACTATGAGAACCTCCATTACGAGAAACAGTTAAGGTCTGGATTTGTCCTAGAAAGTTCATCTTTCCAATCATACATCCTACTTCGGTAAAGGTTTGGATTATCTCTGGTTGCTTAAGGTGTCCTTGCTGAAAACTGCCAAGAATCCGTTCCCGGCTATTTTTTTTGTTTTTTGTTTCTTTGTTTTTCTTGAACGATTTTCTTTTCTCTTGAAGCTGAATTCACCTTGTTGTAGTCTCAAATGGGTTGGTACTTTTATATTCTCTTCAAATTTGGCACTTTACTCGGACGAAAATGTAAGTAGTTTTTATATATATGTACATATATATGAAATTCAAATAAGAGACGTGTTACATTTAACACTTTAAAGCCAAATAACAACGCGAATGTTTTTTAACCTTTATAACATCAAGTGGACTTAACTAAAAATTCTTCCATTAAACATCATGACGAAGAATAAGAGAAAAAACACACACATATATATATATAAATATATATATATAAATATATATAAATAAATATATATATATATAAATATATATATAAATATATATATAAATATATATATAGAGAGAGAGAGAGAGATGGAAAAGGAGTGTATATCTCCGAAATATATCTCTCTCTTTAAAAATAAACATTCGTTTATTTTATAAAGGTTAAGAAACATTCGCGTGGTTATTTGGCTTTCAAATTTCCCTCAACGCCTTTAATGGATAAACCTATCCAGACGTATATATATATATATATATATATATATATATATATATATATATATATATATATATATATATATATATATGGGGGTGCTTGTGCATGTGTTGGGGGATGCTTCTTTCTCCTTCGAAATGATAATCTTCAATACAAAACAAAACAGACCGATAAATTAGCACTTTACTTGATAGTCAGAATCAAATATGGATCAACCAGATGAATTGCTATTTAGGTCCAAAATAAACACATTTTTGCTTGCGGAATCAAGTGGTTACAAAATGAATCTCTCTCTCTCTTTTTCTCTCTCTCCATCCCTTTATCTCTCTCTTACTCCATATAATTAATTGCAAGGTAGATCTACAATTGGAAAATCACACAATACAATTTATATGCTTGCGGTCACTTGTCTATAAAAACAAAATCTAATGTTCATAAAAAATTATTCTAAAGACTATTATAATAAAAAGATTTAATCGGCGTTCATTGCTAATAGTCACGAGGCAACCTTCAAATTCTTGCATGAATAACGAAGAAACCTTGTTTATGTACAGACGTAGGTAAACAGGTTTGTTTGTTTGTGTTGTTCGTGTGTTGTTGTGTTTTTTTGCCCGTTTTTCATAGGTGCATTCATTTCTATGGTTTCATTGTAAAAAAATATCTACGCGAAATGAAAAACTAGATTGAATCGGAAAGAAAGAGAAGTTCACATCACGATTGGCAGATTTGTTTGAGGGGAAGGGGGTATGCAGATGCGTTTTATATGTGGCGCTTGTTTTTCAACCTGTTTATCTTTATTTATGGTGTCGAGTAAAAAGTAATCTTGCTAATAACAACGTAAGAGTCTTTACACACACGAGTACTATCTCATTTTTACACACACGTGTATCGCTTTATATTAGCACACACGAGTATACGTAATATAAGTAAAATAGGTTTCTGTTGCTGCTATTTGGTGCTTAGTAGATAATAGAAAGAAATTGAAGCTCATAGTGCATTGATTCACCTCGCGATAGATTGTTTCAATTAGGAAAAGTCGTGTTTGCAAAGGTATAGGGTAGAACGATGAAATTGTCGCCCAAGATAAGACGACATGATTCCATGTCCGTTTGATAAAAACCGGTTTTCATTTTTTGTTGCAGACGATCTACTAATTGGCCAGTTGTATACAAATCTCAATAGCGATAGAAGCCTTCTATCATATCTGAAAGTGACACAATGTTCTACGAGCGAGATTGGAGAAGTGCCGCTGTACAACTCATGCTCTCTACTTATCCAAGATATGACACCATGGCCATTGCCAGCACCCTCTAGATGCAAATCCGGATAGTGCAACACTTGAGGGTGTGTTCAGGGTGATTACAACAAAGTTTCCGGTCACAGTTATGGCCTTTGGTGTAGTTTCAGTTGAGATCTACGTAATGCAACCTCCCATCTTTGAAGTCAGCTTTAAAGTCAATACCAAAGTGTATCTGTGTGTGATGATCCCCTGGTGCAATCAGACTTGGGGTGCGACAGGGGGACTCTGCGCCGGCTCACAAGTTGAAAGAGAGCCAGGCTTGGCTTCAAAAGGATTGTTACGACTTTGTACCTTCTCTTATTAGATAATTCCTCACCTCGACTTTCACCCGCTGGACTACTTCGTTTGGTTATTCATCGAGAACTCCACCAACATGATCTCTCACAACACGAAAGCCAGACTTATTTGCGCCATCCGCCAAGTGTTCGCCGAACTCCCGCTGGCACTTATAGAAAAGGCATGCTCCCAGTTCCGGACCCGTATAGATACGGTCATTGAGGATGAAGATAGATTCACTGAATAGATGTCAGCTGAACTACATAGTCAAGTTATCTGAATTTATTTCTCAATAAAAGACAATTTTATCGTTCTATCCACTAGTTGAATTTAAATTTAAAGAAGAATGAGAAAGTCCAAGGTTAGTCTCTTCCTGCTCTTTTACATATATCTGTTGTGTCGTTGAAAGGTCAATAAAAAGTAAGACGATACATGTGTATAGTTATACTAAAGAAAGAGTGTTCCGAGCCTGTCGAGCAGTTTCTTCCTTCCCCTAAAAAAAAATCCTATTCTCAGATCGAGAGGTGTTGAGAAAAAGGGGCGCTTATGTATACATTAAAAGTGTTTGGGCACCCCGATCGTTATTCCTGAGTCGCGGCGCTTCGGGCAGTTAGAAATAAGCTAAATTTAACGCAAAGATCGAGGAGGATGGATCTACTAGGACTACCTAGGAGCAATATTCTTGTCCAATGGATAGTAGATCATCAATTTTTTTTTGTGGGGAGGGGTCGCTCCAGACAAAGCATGGGACCACTTGATGTAAGGATCTAAATAACACTACAAGGTAAAAAAAATGCCAATTTCCATATACTGTGTACGATATAATATTCAATATACAAAGAAGTTTGGTAGTCAATTGTTTTGCATATATATATATATATATATATATATATATAAATTGCAACGTCTTGTTAAACGTGTGCCACTCCCTCAGACACTAAAAGTCCATGAGCCCAAATACATGAGGGAGTATCTATACAAGGATGATGTTACAGTTTTAGCTTTGTACGACAGCTAAGTCTCTCTCTCTCTCTCTCGGTTCAAAATGCTGAGATTCAGCAACAAGCAAGAGCAGGATAGCCAGCAACAAGTTAAACTGCAGACCAGATTACTGCGGGTACTATTCTCCCGCTTTATGGTTTTTGAAATCAGAGATTTGCTTCTCCTAGAAAGGTTGCCTCTACCAAAGCTTACAGGAACCCTCTCTACCCGCAGGCGCGGAGCAAACCCTCTCAGGGCTGATGAACCCAGTAGATCTTCCCAGATCATCCGTATAGGAGAAGGGAAACTCTGAAACTGAACCTTAGTGGAGGGACGCCTCTCCAGTCTTGGATGGCAACCTTCCTAGAGCTGGTGACTCAAACAAATTACCGGTCTGCAAACCTAAACAGCTTAAGGAGTAGATAGGCTCTGTCTATCGCCTGGCTTCCATACTCCTTCTTTGCCTATTAGTCAGGCGCAGAGACGCTATCACAGTGATTCGACAAAACACTCCGTGGTAGATCTTGTGACTTGTTTAGGGCAATGAATGCTGTTTTCGCCGCTCCCGATTCATCCAACCCCTCATAACTGGGCACTTGGGAGTGCTTGAATATCACATATGCCTGTGCAATTAGATCGGGTTGACCTTCTTCTGATGGGTTCAGGGTACCGGATTGACAGTTCCTGGCTGCTGTTTCCGACTGGTAGTACAGGTGCCCTAACTCTTTGATAGTGCTTAGAGCGGCTGCTGCATCAACAGTTGTATAATATCGGGATGTTTGTAGTGCCATGTCGCGCATGGAAAGGGACCTTGCACTCATCCCCGATGGGCTTTCCTGAGGCCACAATCCTAGTTGAAGAAAGGTCAGCTGATGGTCTATTTGTGTTGCATGTCTGATACCCTGCATAACCTCTTGTTCAGCTCCCCCTTACCTAACGGAAACTCTTTAAAAACATGATAAAAATATAAGCTTAATACAGGCTTAGTGACAAACAAATCCAACTTGCCTTCTCCCTTGAGGCTAGCATTCACGAACATTCGTGGGCTTAGAACTAATTTAGCTGATATTGAAGCATTTCTCCTAATGAATACCCCGGATATCTTAGCACTAAGAGAGACTAACCTACAATCCTCCATCCCCTCTTACTACTTTAACATGCCTGGCTATCTCTCACTCTGCCGTAAGGACTCTGACAGACATATGCACGGTCTTGGAGTTTACATTTGTAACACCCTTCCCTTGACTAGAGAAACAAACCTAGAATCGGACGATCAAGCCTTTCTGTGCTTTAGATTATACACACAACACAACATTAGCTACTTTTATTTTCTCTACCGCTCTCCCTCAACCCAGGACTGCACCATAATAAACAAAGTCTCTGACAGTATAGACACAGCACACTCCCTCGGCACTAGCGCACAAGTACATGCATTTGGTGACTTTAATGTCCACCACAAAAACTGGCTTGGATTCTCTACTCACACAGATGCAGCGGGCAGCACAACACATAGCTTCGCTACATCTCACTCCCTATCACAAATTGTTACGTTTCCAACCCGTTTCCCTGACCAGTACGAACCACACGCATCACTTCTAGATCTGTTTCTGACCACAGTTCCCGATGATTGTATAACAAATACTTACATCCCACTCGGGAACGCTGACCATACAGTGATAATGTTCGAAATCGCCCTAAACTCCAGAGAAAAAACTGAACAGTCAGTGTTCAAAATAACGAGATATTATAAAAAGGCTGATTGGGAAGCCATCAGAGATCTTATCAGAGATGACCCATGGGGAAATATTTTTCTCTTTCTGCTGAACAGTGCGCAAATGAGACCACTGAATGGTTCAAAACGGCAATGGAAGCACATGTCCCCATGCGGAAATTTTATAGCAGGCCCCACTCTTGGTTTACTTCGACTTTCGAAACTGCCATTGCTCAAAAGCAGCATGCATACCGCAGATTTAACCGACATAAGTCCTGTTCTTACAGACAGAAGTATATAGAAGCTTGAAGTAACGTTCAGAAAGAAATAGAGACAGCTAAGAGAGAATTTACTGAAACCACTAAAATACGCATAGAAGCACAAAATTAAGACATCGTGAAAATCTACAACAGTGTAGTAAATAATGGGCAATCAACAATTCCCCCACTAACCAACAATCACGAGGTTGTTTGCTTAGCAACCGACAAGGCTATTATGCTTGCCAGTCGGTTTGCCTCAAACTCCAGACCGGACCCTTCCAACCACCCCTGCCTGACTTTCTTTTGCGGACCGACGCCACGCTAGACGATCTAAAAATCACCCCTGCTCAGGTGTATGCTATCATAAAAGACCTTGACACTTCAAAAGCATGTGGACTTGATCTCATCCCAGCTGTGCTATTAAAAAAGTGCTCAGCCGAAGTAGCTTCAGTTATCTCCAAACTCTACAACAAATGCCTTAATGAATCTTGCTTTCCGGGATGTTGAAAAACTGCTTCTGTGGTACCAGTATTCAAGAATTCTGGCTAAAAAACTGGCCCATCAAATTATCGCCCTATTAGCCTAGTACCACTTTTTGCCAAAATATTTGAGACCATGCTCTTGTCCATCACCTTACAGATGCAAAACTTCTGACTGACAAACAATATGGATTTAGACAAGCCTGTTCAACAGCAGACATCCTCACTGTAATCTCTGAATGTATATACCATTCACTGGACAAAGCGGGGAAGGGCAGAGCGGTAGCTCTAGATATATCTAAGGCTTTTGACAGGGTATGGCATGAGGATCTCCTCAGGAAAATTAAATCATACGGTATCACTGGTGAAATACGTAACATAATTAAATCCTTCTTGGATAAGAGAAAAATGCAGGTTGTCCTCGACGGTCGTACATCTAAACAATATGATATACATGCAGGAGGGTCTCAGGGGTCTATCCTTGGACCTCTATTGTTCGTGATATTCATAAATGACCTCCCCGACAAAATTGCCTCAGAGAAGGGTATATATATTGATGATACCACACTCTATAACAAACATGACAGGAAAACAAATGAACACATATCTAAAGAAATGGCAAAAACACTAGAGGATGACATCCAATCTGTAGTGGAATGGGAACAAAAATGGATGGTCACATTCAATGCTGCCGAGACTAAACTGGTTCCTTCAATAATTACAAGAATCCTTCTTTGCTATCAATAGCAATGGCCAGTGACTCTTTATCTGAGAGTACATCTTTCAAACTGCTTGGCCTAACGTTCACAGGAAACATGAGTTGAAACAATTACATTGAAAGCATTGCCAGGGCCACTGCGAAGAAGGTAGGCTCTCTCTACCGTGCTAGAAAACTAATAACACCCGAAAGTATCCTGTACCTCTATAAGGCCACCATTTGCCATGAATTGAGTATTGCTGTCACATTTGGGCTGGTGCATCTGCTTCTAGTCTCTCGCTCCTAGACAAGGTTCAAAAGAGAATCGCCAATCTGATAGTCCCTGAACTGACATCTAAGCTTCAGCCTCTGTCCTATCGACGAAATGTTGCATCTGTCTACAAGTATTTTTATCGTGAACTGCAGACACTTTGCCCCCACGACGTAGACACGCTCGACAAACCCGACAGGCAGCTAAATCCCACCCCAGGCAATAGAGATCCCTTGATTTAAAAGATCTTTCTACTCCAGTAGTTTCTTCTCCAGAACTGCAAGACTCCGGAATTCCATTCCAGGTCCCTGCTTCCCCAACTGTACTGACATGCAGAAGATCAAGTGTAACGTGAACCGACATCTTGCTGCCTAAATCCCAACATAGTGCCCCAGTAGTTGTTGCCCTTGATAGTAGCCCCATACGTCAAAGTGGCAATGTGACTTGTTTGGAACGAAAATGTAATAAAAAGATATATATATATATATATACATATATATATATACACATACAATATATATAGTGCTCGTTGGCCGTTGACCCCGAAAAACGCCTTTTCATTCGCCCTTTGGAAGGTCTTGTCTTTAATCCTTCAGATAGACGAGCTGCCCTCCTCACCACATAAGTCTGGTGGGGGAACCAGTTTAGTCGCGGGTGACCCGACCATGAGGCAGGTAGTACTGGGTTACATGGTACCAGTAGCATATGCCATGACCTGACATATATATATATATATATATATATATATATATATATATACATACATACATATATATATATGTATAGAAAATGGTTTGTGTTTACTATCACCTTTTAACGTAAATACTACGCAAGTATATTACATGTAGAAAATCTGCAATATAATTACACGCAATAGTTAACTAAAAATGACCATCATATAAGAAAAGCGGAAAAACTAAAAGGGAATTAATTAAAATGAATAAATAGTAATAATTTTAAAAGCTTTAACAGATAACTACTGAGCCAACACCGCGAATCGAAACCAAAACATTAGCTTAAGATTTATTTTTTCCTTTTATATTAATGCCTAAGCTATGAAGACGTGTTTGTTCTAGGGCTAAAAGTTAAAACATGTAGCAATAGCTAATACGTTATGCATGCATACTCGTAATACCCTTCACTTTGCAAATTTCATGCTTTCAAAAAAAATTTTGCAAATTTACTACTTTTTAAAAATACAATTTTGCACAGATTTCCTCGGCTACAACTCAAATATAAAGTTTAGCATTTGTTTGAACACCCTATATATGAAGTTTTATGTCTGTAGACTTAAATCTGACAGACGAGTTCGGTTGGCAATTTCTTTGAACAAATATATAGATATGCGCATACATAAATACACACACACACACACCCACACACACACATATATATATATATATATATATATATATATATATATATATATCTTAGCTGGTTAATAGTTGGTTGGATGACTGCCTCCCTTGTTGAGACGAAGTAGGTTCATTTCACAGTCGGATTTCGGCGCGGTCTGCTTGATCTGTGTTGGTTAATAGAAATTGTTGTGTGAAGGGCGCTTGCTCAGTTGGTAGAGTGCTTGCCTTGCATGCAAGAGGCTCGGGTTTCGAATCCTGAGTTCGGATGTGTCTAACTGATGAGCCCACATGAGGGCGAAACTCGAGTCTTGGACCTCCGGTTCTTTGACTTTCATGGCTCTTATGGGCTGCGACGTTGTTTGACTATGGAATATATATATATATATATATATATATATATATATATATATATATATATATAAACAAACACACACATTTTAGGAGTATAGATATACATCGATATGTTAACAATTATTCAAAACTAGCGGGGGTACCTGGCGTTGCCCGGGTGTTTAGAGGTGTGTATGTAGGAGCCTGTTTTAATATTATAAAAAGACACGATGTTATAAAAAATTAGAAAAAACAAAACAAAGCAAAACCGCGAACAAAAAAAAAGTTTAAGGTAGGAAGATAGGCCCGAACCCGAAACATCGAGGCTAAGGCGGAAAACATGCTTGACACGTTACCTCTACGCTAAAGAGACACACAATTGAGAACCGATAAAATTAACCCTTTAAAAACGCATGAAGGTGGTTGAAACTAACGAACGCTGACAGCTGACTCTTAAAGTTTCTTGTAAAAATTGTAATCCAATGTTAGTTGGTTTCGTTTAAGTAATCCTTCGAATCGAAACTGTCACCCCCTACAAAAAGATGAAAAATGTAAAGGGAGGAAAAAAGGGGAAAAAAGAAGAAATTTATAAAATGGCACTAGTAACCCACAGAATATCTGGAATGTAAAGTCGCGTTTCACCCGACGGAAAAATGCCAATCCATATTTTTTAAGCAACTAAGAACTCAAACTGGTGTTCCTCGTATATTCCCCGGTGGATGTATCCGCAGCGGTAATAAGTGGTCGCGGGCGGAGTATGAATCGAATAGTGAGAAACAATTTTACAACTTCCATTGATTCTAACCGATTGTGACAGTGAACTCTCACCGGAAAAATATAGAAATGTACGAATATCAAGGAACTGTAAGGGTAGTAGGCCTATAGCACACGTCAGATCCAGTGCTGAAGTGTGGGGACATTATATTTTAATGTAATGTCGTGATTTTTATTCCTATTAAGGTCAAACTCACACGGAAAAAATGAGTTCATTTTATATATATAGAGAAGAATTTTTATTTATTTTTATTTTTTTGCGGAGTATAATCCTCATCTTTTTTATAGTTGTTTCACGACGTTTCGGCCAACTATTCCTCTGACCTTCGCTAGATAGTTAAACGCGATAGGAATGATGAATCTTTAATTGTATTTAAGACGACAACAACTATGGAAGGCAGTAATTACTGAAGGTAAGAGGAATAGTTGGCCGAAACGTCGTGAAACAACAAATATAAAAAAATGAGGATAATAGTTCGCAAATGAATAAAAAGATACAAATTACTCATCTCCAAAAGAATTCCAATAATTAAATAATTTAAAATAAATATTAATGTTTTGCCAGAATCTAAGAACAGTATTTAAACTTTCATTCGATTTTTATCTGGAGTCAGTTGGTAAAATTGCTTATTCCACCTTCAAAGATCAGTGAGGATTATAAAAACCATTGTTAGGATGATTGAACTTATGAATCTTTGGCCGGAAAATGTTATCACTCTTGAATTACTCCATGCAGAAAAAATTGGACAGATCGAATTTCACCGACGTTTACAGAACCGATGCAATTAACGTTAGTACAGTTAGGAGATGTGTTCGTCGATTTCAGAGTGGATACAGCTATGTGAGTGACTAACCGTGTTTCGGTATTTCACGACTAAAACCCCAGTCACCGCTTAGAAACGTGCATTGAGAATAAGTGTTTAAAATGAGGAAAAATCACTGCTTGAGCAATAAAGATGGCACGTTTTTATGGTACCACAACCGTCTTCCTAGCTCTTACGCGTTTTAGCTTTTTGAGATACAGAATATAAGATCTTACGTTTGGAACAACATTCGTAGAACGTAAAAAAAACGACCTTATTTTTTAATAGATTTTTTTCGTATCATAAAATAAAGACTAAATTAAAAAGGAAAATCTCGATGTAAGATGTATTTAAAATAATGATGTGAACATTTCATTACATGTCTCCATTGATATATTTTAAATTTATAAATCCGTTTTTTAAAACAATTCAAATTCGTTAAATCCATTTGCAAATTTAAAGTTATCTGTGAAAATAGCTCTGTATTTTTAGTCATATTAATGGGCTGAGATTTTACTATTATTTTCTCGTTTCATTTCTGTGTAGAATCGCCAGGATAAAGTTCATAGAATTCGGGCAATACACTGCTTTTATTTATACACCAAGTGTTCAGTCTATATCATTTCAAGTTCAGAATCATAATAATTAACATTAAATGGACATATTTTCACGTGGAAATGTAATCAACTTCAAAATAGATCAATCAACTTCAAAATGGATTAACCAACTTCAAATTCAAAACAACTTCAAAATGGGAAACAATCAATTTCAACTGGATTAATTTACTTCAAAATAGATTAATCAACTTCAAAATACATAAATCCACTTCAAATCGAAAACAACTCCAAAATGAGATATAACTAACTTCAAGTTTCTCCAGTATTACCATGAAATATCATTTTTGCCGATACGGGACTTTACTTTTCTTACTTCTTTGGTAGGTTCAGCAAATGCTTCCTTTTCCTCTAAATTGTTTGTATTTTGGGTGTTTCTTCCTACACACACACACACACACACACACACACACACACACACACACACACACATATATATATATATATATATATATATATATATATATATAAGGAAAATCAGTAAGATTCCTTGCTGATGTAATAAATTAATTGAAAAAAGAATTATGAATCTACTAAGAAAAAGATCTCAATTTAAATTTGATTAATCCATTTTGAAGTTGATTGTTCCATTTAGAAGTTGATTGATAATTTTGAAGTTGCTTTCCAATTTGAATTTAATGAAGCTATTATGGAGTTGGTTGTTCCATTTTGAAGTTGATTATTTTTTCATAATTGCATTTTGAACTTGATTTTTATCATTTAGAACTTGAAATGGTATAGTTGGTTAACCATTTAAATTCCTTGTTATTCCACTCAACAGGTAAATGTTTACATAAGTCAATGGCATTCGCTCATAAAATGGTTCAATTGACTTTATATTCGTCTTTGGTTCTTTAATTAATTTAATAATGTATACATGCTTGCTAGATGTTGTAATGCATTGAAGTGGTGTTTTTAAATAACAATTTCCCATATTTATTATAAAGTAAACGTTATGAAAAACACGAGGAAATAAGTATAATTAATTCATGTATCACCATAAAACGTTATACGGAGATATAGTATGTTATGTGTCAATTTTAAGCATTTGCTTATATAAAGCAAATACATATATATATATATGT
This sequence comes from Euprymna scolopes, assembly GCF_053919585.1. Classification (NCBI taxonomy): domain Eukaryota; kingdom Metazoa; phylum Mollusca; class Cephalopoda; order Sepiida; family Sepiolidae; genus Euprymna; species Euprymna scolopes. Next base: position 159,927,078 of record NC_136487.1, on the reverse strand, counting down.
GTGTGTGTGTGTGTGTGTGTGTTTGTGTGCGTAAATATATTAGATATACACACATGTATGTGCCTTTGAATGTTCGAGGAAGTTGTCCCTCAAATAGAAGGAAGTAATTACTGTTGGCACAAGGCCATATTTAGACTGACGTACAAAAAATCTTGAGAGCCATAGTGAAATTAGCGTGCTTTCAGCAAAGACAAATGAGGGCGGTCTATTAAATACATTATTTGGTTTTCTTTTTATCGATGTGACACGCGGGAAATTCTAAATAATTATAGCCTGCTACAAACATTTTTTGCGGGGAGTGTTAATTTATTTCCTCATTTATTTGTAAACACGCTAACCCTTTCATGAATACTGTGCAAATTAAGGAATATATATATATATATATATATACACATATATATGTGTGTGTGTGTGCGTGTGTGCGTGCGTGTGTGTATGTATGTAAGTATATGCATATATATATATATATATATATATATATATATATACTAGTAATTCATTCTAGTTTTGCCCGGGCTCTATGTACGGTTCATAACTTTATGTGCATATATATATATATATATATATATATATATATATATATATATATATATATATATATATATATATATATATATATATAATCTCCTTCTCATCAGAGGGCAGGAATTAGCAAAATGCGGCATGTAAAAGTATCTAATGAAACTACAAGTAAGTCACAGATCTTACTTGGTTAAAAAAGTGTGAGGAAAGGGGAATAGGAGGTAAAAGAAAAATGATAAAAAGATTTCACATGAATATTAACTCTTAAATATTTATAATATATTTGAAGTTTACCATTTTGATTACCTTGGTTAACTTATTGTAATTATATATATATATATATATATATATATATATATATATATATATATATATATACTTATTTAGGAGGGATGTAAAAGCTCAACCTTTTAATGCTTTCGATTTAGAGTTCAATATCCATTTTTGCATCATCAATATCCAATATCCCTTATTCAATGTAGGTAAAATGATTTAAAAACTTTAAAAAATAATTTAAGTTTCTATATTTATTAACTATAGCAAATCAGGTGTAAACCTTTTATAATATTTGCTAATATTTTCCTCTGTGGAGATGTATAAACATCCAAAACTCATGGGTTAAGGAAATATATTTTACTATACTGTATTCTTTGTATTGCATACAATAAAATTTCTATATTTGAAATTTAACTTTTCCAAATCACAAATTTTAAATTCCTAAATTAAGATATATATATATATATATATATATATATATATATATATATATATATATATCTTAATTTAGGAATTTAAAATTTGTGATATATATATATATATATATATATATATATATATATATATATGCCAATTATGGATCTACACACTTGAAATTTGAGATGTAGGTTACCTGGACATGAGTCAAACCTTTTATTATATATATATATATATATATATATATATATATATATATATATATATATAATAAAAGGTTTGACTCATGTCCAGGTAACCTACATCTCAAATTTCAAGTGTGTAGATCCATAATTGGCATAGGAGTTTGGTAGAGTCTGCAAAAGTCAACTGTTTCAACTTTAACTTTTTTAAAATTTTTAAATTTTCGCTCGAAAACAGATTAGAAAGCTTGCTCCATGTATGAATTGCCTTAATGTCAAATTTCAAATGTTTAGACCAATAAATTGGCTGAGTAATTTGGTAGAGACCGCAGAGCAATAATTTCAAAACTTTTGACCTTTTAACATTCATTGTTTTGTGTTCAAATAAAAATTCAAAAGATTAATCCATGCCTACGTCTAAATTTCCAAGTGATTAGACACAAAATTAGCGGAAGAGTTTGGTAGAGTTTTCAATAGCCTTTATGTCAAATCACGAATTTGTAGACTGACAATTGACTAAGTATTTTCTAAGTGAAATGTAGACACCTAGACGCACACTCATACACAAAGACATATAATTTCATTTATATATATATATATATATATATATATATATATATATATATATATATATATATAAAGAAACGAAATAATCACTGTACATTGAAATTTACAAGTGAATTTATTGTTCGACAGAATATTCCAAAAACAATTATCAGAAAGTATTTATTCTGAAGAATACTATTCTTCTCTTGAGAATAAAGAAAGGAATTAGCAAATTATTAAAATACACGAGCTAAAATTTGCTGAATGAAACAGCAGTTTATGACAGTTAGTCATAAATTGACTAAAAAAACGTTTGTGTTCATGTCAGTTAAAACCATGGGAAAATATGGAGATTATTGGGAAAATAAAACAAAACAAACATATATATATATATATATATATATATATATATATATATATATATATATATGTTAAGTTTGCAGGTTGAAACAAGTAACGTAGAAAGCAATACAAATGACGACTCAACAAACAAAGGTAGATCAAATAAGAAGTGTATATGGAAAAGGTATATTTACAGGATATTTACATAATCGTGTCAAATAAGAGAGTCTTTGCTGGACAAACATATCTGCTCTCGGCGGCCTTCGGTGGCTTCTGGTGAACATACTCTCAGACTAACTGAGTCTTCCTATTTATGTGTAATTACTATCCACATATGCAAATGAATGTGTGCCACCGCAACATATATATATATATATATATATATATATATATATATATATATATATATATATATATTAAATGAAATGGGTTAAGAAATTCCAACGAAAGAAAGATGTATATTTAAATAAGGGAGTAGTCACCAACAATGTGTATTTTTTAACATTATTTTATTATTCTGTCTTGGTTTTTCATTGAGAATTATGTTTGGATCATTGTAATAATGTTTTAAATCTTTTTTAAGCACGTTTCAGACGTTCTGTGAAGCGTCCTCGTCAGAAATTATTTTCAAATGTGTTGGAGATGTAGAAATGGCAATTTTCGTAGTTCATTTGAAGTGTTTCCAAGGGGTGGAGGCTTGTAAGTGTTTATTATTCATTGGCATGTTCAATTTTTATTACTCTTTCATTGGGCTTGTCCAGGCCGCTGACCTGGCTGTAGTCACTCTCTCTTTCTGCTAGAGTTTTTTTCTTTTCCTTTAGGGTGGGTAGGGTGTGTGTGTGTGTGTATGTGTGTCTGTTTGTGTGTGTGTGCGTGTGTGTGTGCGTGTGTATGTGCGTGTGTGTGTTTGCTTTTATTGGTTTGAGAATGTGTATACTGTTTTATAGTATTATGAGGTTATTTTCTTCCTTAGGAAGATGACTGTGATCCGAGGTCGTTACTAATGTGTATGTGTGAGGAGGGGGGGACCAGCTCTGCTGAAATAAGGGTAGGGTGCTTTCATTCTATTTTGATATTTATTTTTTGGATTCTTGGATTTTAGTATTGTGATTTTTCGTTTTAGTCTTTTCGGGTATTCCTTATTCGTTTGTTTAGATAGAGGGGTGTATTTAAAATATGTATAGGGTTTTTTTAATGTTTCTATTTATTTGTCTCCCCATGTGGGTATGGCCAGACCCAGGATCGGTTCCTAGTGTGGGGGAGATTTTGCTCCCCAGAGGGGGGGGGCAATTGGAGGGGGTATAGGTATGGGAGGGGGATGATAGAAGGGATGATAGTTGTTTCAGTCATGAGGGGGTTCTCCTCCACTGACTGAGAAGGGAGCGAGGTGTTGGAACAGATATTATACTATGGTTCTAGGTGTTTCCTTGTGTTGTTGGTTTCGAGTTTAAGTAGGGTTGGTATTGTTCAGTGTGTTGCATTAGAGATAGGGGTGTTATGTCTGTGTATGATTGTATGCGCTCACGTGTGTGTGTTTTAATGTGTCGGTTCTGATTTATGTGTGGGTGTGTATATATGTATGTGTATGGATGTGCATGCGAGTGTACCTTGCATTTCATGTTTTTGTGTGATGGTATTCGGCTCTGTTCAGTTCAGGAGTGAATCTGGTGATGAAGTTTTTTTTTCCTGTGTAAGTAAATAAAAATAATTGTCTGTTTGGAAGATTGGCATTATTTTGAAACTGTCTCCACTGCATGTGTGCATGTGTTTTGAAACATAGAGGTGTCTGTTATCTGCAATTTTGATGTTGCTCTTATGTAAGGCCACTCTATTGCTGAAATTTTTTGGTGGCGCCTATGTAGGATTTGTTGCATGTTGTGCATATTAGTGCATATACTACATTTCTGGAGGTGCAATTTAGATTCTTTTTTATTTTGAATGTTTGTGTTGGGTTTTTGAATGTGTATGTGTTACCTTCTATTATTATGTTACATACTCCACATCGCCGTTTGTTGCATTTTGTAACCCCTTTTGTAGCATGTGGGACGAGTTTTGAGGAAGTTAGGATGTGTTTTAAGTTTTTGGGTTGGCGTTTGCTTTTTATTATTTTTGTTGTTTTAATATTGTTGTTAAGTTTGTCGTTCTGATTGAGGAGGATAAGGTGTATTGTTATCTGTGTGAATAGTTCTTGGTTGTTTGTGTTGTGTGTAGAGACGTATGCTAAAATTTGTTCTTTGTTGTGTTCTTTTGGGGTTCTTAGTTGGTCTGTTGAATTTTTTTCAGCCAGTTCAATACCTTTCTGTATTAATGGTAGTGGATATCCTCTTTTTCGCAGTGTTATTTGTAGTTCATTCAGTCTAGTTGAACAGAGGTGTCTGTCTGTTACTATGGTGCAGACTCTACGTGCTAGGGAGTAGGGTATTGATTTTAGACAGTTTTTAGGATGGTGGCTTTTGAAGTGGAGGTATTGTTGAGTGTATGTTGGTTTGTGGTAGATGTCTGTGATTATGTTGTTGTTTTTTATTGTTACTAGGATGTCTAGGAAGGGTAGTTCTGTGGGGCTTTGTTCTAGTGTGAAGTTTATTTTTGGGTGTAGATTTTGTAGCAAAGTCTAGAGTTCTTTGATATCCCCCGTGAGGTTCTCCAGAGGATAAAGCAGTCGTCTAGGTATGTTTTCCAAGATTTTATGAAGAGAGATTTTATATTGTGCCCGTACTTTTGCTCTATCCTTTCATAAAGGGTCTCTTCTAGGAAGACGAGTGTAAGGGTGGCATATGTCGGTGCCATTTTGGTACCCATTGCTGTGCCTAGTATTTGGATGTAGTTGTCTTTATTGAATTGGAAGGAGTTGTTTTGAGGATTATGTCGATGCTATCAATCACGAATTGTTTATTACATCTGGGGTGTAAACTTCTGACTAGATTGGTGAAGGGCTGTAATAGTATATCTATTAGGTTGTTAAGTCTGCTTGTTGGGCATGATGGTCCTGCTACTATGGGTCTGAATGTGAGGTCGTTGGGGTTTGGGGTGCTTATGTATTCCGACTTTTGTATTTTGATGGCATGTCTTACCTGGTTAGATTTGTGTATTTTGGGTAACCCATAGATGTTTGTGTTTGTTGTGAAGTTTGTAAGAAAGTTTTTTTCTTTTTTAGTTAATGTACTATTGTATGTTGTGCAGAGTTTTGTTATTTTAGATATGGTTGTGTAGTCTATGTTAGAGCTAATTGGTTTGTAATAATTTTCGTTCCCTAGTGATTCTAAAATGTTTGTTTTATAGAAGTTCTTATTCATTATAACTACTGCACTACCTTTGTCTGCTTCCTTTATAACTAAGTTGTTATTGTGTTGGATTTTTTTAAGTGCTTGATTTTGTTTTCCTGATAGATTACTGGTGGGGTTTTCTTTTTGTTGGGGGTTGAGGTTCCAGTGCGTTTCAAAGAAAGTATTTAGTTCTTTTGTGTTGTTATGTTTGTTGGGGAAGTATGTTGATGTGTTTTTTACTAGAGAGTCGTCTGTTGTGTTATCACTGTCGTTAAGCATATCTATGAGTCTAAATTTGCGTTCAAATTCTTTGAGGTCTTTCTTTAACTCTGCTATGTTACTTCTGGGAGTTGGGCAGAATTTGAGGCCTAGTTTTAGTACTTCAATTTCGTCCTTTGTAAGTGTCTCTGTAGATAGGTTGATGGCTTTGGGTTTTTTGTTGTCTAGTCTGGTGTTGTCATTTTGTGAGGGATTCCTAAAAAATGATTGTGAGGGTCGTTAGTTTCGTTGATTCGGTTGGGAGGTTGGTTGTGTCGTTTTGTAGGGATGTATGGGTTATGGTGGTACCTGGGGTATTCGGATTGGTTGTGTTTGTGTGGGGGTATTTTTGGGGTCAGTTTTGTACTGTGGGGTACTTGGGGTGAATGTTGTAAAGATTGTTTTGTGTTGGGTGGTATCTATAGGGGTGGTTTAGTTCCATTGGGTTGTTACGGTGGGGGTTGTTAAGTAGGGGGATTTTTGGTGGGTGTGTGGGTGGGGTGGGGTAAGAGATAGTGGGTTCTTGGCTGAGTTGGGTGACGTGGTTGGTAGTAACTGTTTTCGTATTGTTGTTGTATATATATATATATATATATATATATATATATAAGCTTGTATATAGATATATAAAGGGCGACAAACAGACAGACAGACCGACAGGCAGAGACAAAACAAAGAGATGGAAAACACACACGCACACACACACACACACACACACACACACACATATATATATATATATATATATATATATATAAGGAGAGAGAGAGTGAGACAGACAGACAGCGGGACAGACAGTGAGACAGAAAAAGAATATACATTGTCAATGGCAATATATGCAGAGTAACAATAAGAGAGGTTCTCTTTCTCTCTCTCTCTCTCTCTCTCTCTCTCTATATATATATATATATATATATATATATATATATATATATATATATATTATACTGTTGGTAGAGTTTTTCAGTAACTCATAAAAACAACACAATATATCATTCCAAAGAGTGATCAATGCATGAAACTAAACTGAAACGAAATATATATACATACATGCATATATATATATATATATATATATATATATATATATAGGTTTCTTTCTAAATGTAACGCCTCCTATTTTTGTATTATAAAACCTGAAACGTTGAACAAAGAGGGGATCCCATTAAAACGGGCAATCTTTTTTTGCTTCAAAATGTATTTTTTCCCACAGTCGTCTATTGTCGGAGCATTTTTTCAAGTATTATTTGATGACCCCGTATTAAAATCCGGAGCGTTTTTTTTTTTTTCACGTACATCTCTGTCGGCAATCGGAAATCGACGAACCCTTATCCTAACTCTTCACATTAAAAGTTTAATAACGACAAAAGAATTTAAAGGGTTACTTTTTAAAAGTATATGCAGTAATAGGAGCAAAACCGCAAGATAAGGAAACCTCATTAAAAAAAATTTCAAATTCGAAAATGAAGAAATATAAATATAATAGTATATATTTGTCAAACAACCTTATCCAGATTTAAAAGGCTCAATATTAGTGACAGAGTCTAATATAAGTAGAAAGAAATTAAGATATGGTAGAATCAAATTTACAATATTTTATTCAAAAGGAAGAATACTAAATAAACGTTAAACGTTCCTTACTCCATGAAGTTTCAGAGTAACGCTCTTCTCCTCAGAAGAAAAAAAGTTAGCAAAAGCATCTAAGAATCTATTTTCTCTTCTTAGCTCAATTTTTGAAAACATTCGAGAAAGAAAAATTAAAAGGGATGTATAAGTCATAGATAAATTGAAAAGGAACATATGTATGGTTGTAAATATCCAATGATATTCAAAAGTTCGTAATAGCTAGGGTGATAAGTAAGTCCATAAAGGATTCCGCAAGATATCCTTTAGAATCTCCTAAAAATAATCTGGATTAGAGAAGGCATGAAAAGTCTGCATAGGAAAATCCAATCCATGGAAATAATAGTTCTTTTGAAGCATAGGGTTCAAATAAAAAAAAAGATTAAAAAAGTAGAGAACTTTAAGCAAGATAGTTGGCAAAAAACACTTCCATGGCCAATATAAATCGCTATAATATATAAGCCGTATATATGCCAAAAATAATTTTTTAAAAAAACGAAAAAGAAAAACGAATAAGAAGTTTAGATACTTTGAAAGTTTAATTTTTGTTTAAGGTAGTATTGTGTCTCACTCGAATTTATACTGCTGTATTTACTTTTTTTAATTTGATAAATTTATTTATTTATTAAGATTTTAATACATTTAATTAAATATTGAAAAACGTATAAAATACACAGTCCGTCTTGCATTTTATGAATAAAATAATTTGAAAAGAAAAGATGTAACTGACGTCGATAAAAAACAAATTTCGTTAATTCATTAGTTCGTGTTCATGTTCGTGTTCATGTTCGTTTCATGTTCGTGTTCATGTTCGTTTTATGTTCGTGTTCATGTTCGTTTTATGTTCGTGTTCATGTTCGTGTTCATGTTCGTTTCATGTTCTGCATCCTTGTACGACATTTGTTTTCCGCATTATTTGGATTCTTAGAACTACTGATCACACTTTGAGTGCTATTATTACAACGTTTCGATTGATGTAACCTTCGATCTTCTTCAAGTGTATTTTGTTGAACGGGAAGGTTTTGTGTAAAACTCTTGTTGCACGTTCTAAATTCCGTACTGATTCTATAATAAAGTTTTCAGTTTTTGACAAAATACACCGTAAATACTTTGAAGGTTACATCAACAGATTCGTTGCAGAAATAAACACTAAATAAAGCTATGAAGACTGGAGAGGTACGTTTAAAACGAGCCGCATTTTGTGCTTTATAATGTTTGTTTTGCACATAGGTACCACTATTCTCAATATACATTTGTCAAAAATTAAACGCACAAGTTCGATTCTTGGAGTTCCACATCGTTAATATCATCAACAAAGATATAAAACTTTCAGGTCATTATTCATTCGGTCAGTCATCATAAAAAAGACAATTGGAATTCCCTTCTAACTGAAAAATAGGAAACATTATTTTGGAACAACACTCGTAGTATGCTGGTTAAAAAGCAAACAATATATCCGTATCGCTTGATAGATTGAACATAAAACTCTCATATTAAAATCTAGATTTAACAATCTTACCTGTTACCATATAAGTGACGGTTAAGTTTGGTAATAGAAGTACGGTAATTTCACGTAGAATTTCTAACCAGCTCTACTGTCAGCCTTGGTAAGAGGTCGTTCAAAGCCAAGCAGTGTCTTTTTTAATTACATTGTCATCCCAAACAAGGCATATTGCCACTTTGTTGTAGGAGGTTACTATCAGATACATAAGCATCAGGGGTACAGTGTAGGGAGTTGGGCCGCAAGATGTCGGTTCACGTTACACTTGAATTTCTGTATGTCAGTAAGTTAGGGAAGCAGGGATCTGGAAGGGAATTCCATAATCTTGCGGTTCTGGGGAAGAAACTACTCGAGTAAAAGGCTCATCTATGGATCTCAACTGTGAAGGGGTGGGATTTTGCTGCTTGTCGGGTTTGTCGGGGGTATTTACATCGAAGGGGCACAAGTGTTTGCAGTTCATCAGAGCATTCACCGTTAAAGTACTTTTCTATGATGAAGCGTCTTTAGGAAGGAGAAGAGAGTATGTGATCGTTTTTGTATTCCATCTGTGCAGGAAATCGGGTTGAACACCATCTGCTCAACTGCATTAACAATTCTCATTTACTGTACATATTTGTTTTCATTTGGATCCATTCACGTGAATTTCTGACGTTTTGGGAAAACTGGACGTCACTTATGTACGAGTGTTGTTACAAAACTTTAAAACTTACAACTTTTTTAGTAAAAAGTTTATCTAGGAAGACAGGAGTAGTACCATTGATACGAGTGACCCCAACAATACATTTTCATACATAGTCAGCACAATACGCAATAAAAATTTGTACAAAAAATTCAATGGCGTATCCCTGCTTTTGACACACGTCCACGAGATGGGTGCTCCATTAGAATATCATACCGTCAATATCTGCAACGAAGAGATAAAATTTTCAAATCATGAATGAATAAGCTCAGTTATCATATCAATGCAATTTGAAATTCTCTCTAATTCATTCGGGTGGAATAAAAATTGAAGGAATGACTTTTGGAGCTAAAAATAAGAGGCATAACTTTTTGAACGACAGTGTTCAACAGTTTGCCTTTTTTACGTCTGTATTAGTTTAGGTGATATTTGAACAATTTTTATTGTTGCAAACTTGCTGGCACGTATCCATATATATGAGGAGAAGCCGAATTTAGTGACCCATCCTAATAACATAGAGTACAACTTATATTCATATTTACACATAAAGTAAATGCACATTTTTGCTACCATATATTAATAGTATGTATAGCACATTTTTGCTATCATATATTAATAGTATGTATAGCAATATATCACTGTTTCTCTAATTTTTACATTAAAATATGTTTCAGCTTGATTGAATTACCGCCCGCCTAATGCTTGCCTCCTCTATATATGTTCTAAAAGTTGGTGCAAAATTGATGTATACAAAACCGGTACCTAATCGACGTTTAATTCATATAGAAATGGGACCCCCTATCTACATAGTGGAACGATAAAATTGACGCGCTAGAAAAAACATGATTTCATTTCCATTTGTTGAAAACGGGTTTACTTATATTTGTTATTGCAGACCATCTACTTGTTGGCCAGTAGTATAGAAATCTCAATGTGATACTTCTATCATGTGTGAAAATGACACAATCTTTAACTGCTAATGATTCAAGTTATGACAACAGGATCATTGCCAGCCCATCAAGATGTAAGTCCGGACAATTCGATGCTTGAGACCACAGCTCAGTGCATCGCACGACCCTTTAGAGGTGGTGGAACGGACGCCCAAGGCCGAGAACAGCGCCAGGAAAGCCCTGACAAAGAATTCTATCACAAAGGTCTAAGCAATCACTGAGGAAACTCTCCAGTGACTTATTTGGCAGATTGCAAGAGATTTAGGCACTGCCACAAATAATAGGGACGTGCCCACGGTGATGAAAAAAAAGGTTTCCGTCACGGTTATGGTCTTTGGTGTGGGTTTAAGTGAGGGCCACATTATGCCACCTCATATCTTTGAAGTCGGCTGGAAGTAACACAAACGTGTACCTGGATGTTCTGAAAAAGGTGGTGATGCCCAGGTGCAATCAGCTGGTCTCTGGCAGAACCTAGGTGTGCCAACAGGACTCGGCGCTGGCGCGCAAGTCCAAAGAAACCCGGGCCTTGCTTCCAAAGTAGTACTACCTTCTCACACTGTTCCACCTCCTCCCTTGACCTGTTGAACGACTTCGTTTGGTCATACGTCGAGAACATCAAAAACATGACTTTCTACAAGACAAAGCAAGCCTGATTGCCGCCATCCGCCGAGTGTTCACCGAGCTCCCGCCGGCGCGTGTGGAAAAGGCATGCTCCCAGTTCTGGATCTGTATCGAGGCGGAGATTGAGGCTGAACAGATATCAGCTCTACTTCATAATCAACTTACCTGAATTTATTTTTCAATAAAAGTTGTTAAATAAATCTATAATGTTGTTTTCTTTAGGGAAACATTTTTACCGTTTCTCCGTGTATATAAAAAAATGTTTGTTCTTATAATTACTATGCGGCAGATATTGTCTCGGGTGATTTACGTATAAGCGGTAGATAGTAGAATCGTATCTTTAATTGTCGATTCAAACACCCGGTTAAATATATTGCTTTTTATATTGTTTTCTAAATCAATAGATTTCAATGAAAGCAGTTAGCTATTGCTTTTTATACACCACCCCAAAATGTTTTTTCTGCGTTTAAAATATATGTACATCAATACATTACACAGCTTAAAACAGATGTAATATATATCTTAACAATCAACAACGTACGACCGCGAGGGCAGTTATGATTAGGGCTATGACAACAGCATATTCTTTTCATTTTCATAACTCTAGTGTATATATCCAACACAGACACAATTAATCAATCAAGAACCACATAACTCTATATAAAAGCATATAAGATATCAACGGATATATAACCACATCACTCTATATAAAAGCATATAAGATATCAACGGATATGGAGAGTCAAATAATTAAAAGAATATGCTGTTGTCCTAGCCCTAGTTATGCTATAGGAAGTGTTGCAGCCTGATTTACGAGAATGATTGACGGATTTACATTTTAAAACATAAACCTCATCGAGTAAACAAAAATAACGGAAGTATGTGAGTTCTGAAAAAAACGATTTCAATCCTTTTCCAACGTGATTGCAACAATCGCTCTTCCCAGTTTAGGATGGCAGACAATGTTAACTAAATAGCGTGCGCCCAATTCTCTCTTTCTTTCTCTGATGAAGTAACCACCATCTAAAACTGTAAAACACTCTTTGGTCTCTGTACTTGTCACTGTCTACCTAGTAAATCTTTCTTTGGAAAAAAGCCTTAGTGTAGCTGATGAGATTACATTGACAACATGTGTAACAGTTGCATGCATGGCAGCTGTATGTAAATGACCGAGCCGTGTGAGAGGAGACGTCACGGCTAAAAAGAATGAAAACCAATCATAAAAAAGAAGAACATGATCGCAGATTAATGATCGAGTTAAAGAGAACGCAGCTGACTCGAGAGTGACATGAAAAGACGCGTGCTGAACATGGCCGGACAGGAAACGAGTGCCACGTGTTTCGACACGGCAGAGTTTTATTAAGCACATTATAGTTCGTGAGGACTTTTGAACAGGAAACACGATGTTATGCTTGAAGAACATATAAATAACCAACCGTGTTGTTTAAACCGGAAAAAACATAAGTCAAATTATTTCGTTGTATTTTTTCCTTGCGACGTGTTAATATACTAAGGACCAATATTACACATGGGAGTGCCAACCGGTGTATATAACAAATGTTTATAAGTTTTAGCCGAGGCCCTATGTATCACTCATATTTGCAAGTATATATGCTACCCCGCTGCGGTTTCATTCGTAGCAGTCTCAAACTCGAGAACCAAAATGGAATTTAGATTAATCAATTGGAAATGTCGACTCAAACAACTTAATTCTAATTTATTTCAAACTCTATCGTAGCAGTATTAAGCACTATATTTACACAAAGACCGTAGACATCGTTGTTTTTCTGACACAATTGTTTTTCATTGATCGCTTTTGAACAGTTACGTCTATTGCCAGAAATATACATATGCGTGTGCATGTGTGTGTGTGTGTGTGTGTGTGTGTGTGTGTGTGTGTGTGTGTGTGTGTGTGTGTGTGTGGCTGGGTGTTATTGAAAGATAGCAGTCTTGATCGATGCGATAACATTAAGAGCTTGACGTCTCTCGAAAGAAAAGCAAATGAAAAAAGCGCGTTGTTTTCAATCGGCAAACGGCCATTACAATCGGGCTCATAGAACGCCTGTCAGCTCAATGAGACGTCGCTCACAATGACGTCCCTTTCTGCTCAGCCCACTTATCGTCTGTGCGTCTCATCGCTTGACTCATTAGAGTTCTGCTTTCCTTTGTCCTTTTCATCCTTTCAGAAGAAAGGAACAACAATAGTTCAGATGCGCTAAGTCAATCAGCGCGGTTAGTGCTGAAAATACCAGGCTCAAAACATAACAAACTGACAAAAATTATATTTAAAACTTGGCAGTGACAAACCTACTAACGGCCAGCATCTCATATAGAACAACTTAGACGCATTTGAAATAAAATGTGTCGATTAACTCTGCGCGGATAGCGAGGGAATTGCCGTTTCATATTTAAACGTCAGTGATGTCTCCGTCCAGTCTCGGCAGACAATGGCTACCCCCTCTGTAGGGGTAGCTGCGTGTGCAAGTGTGAGACAAGGGTTGCGCAACAACCAACCACACTTTTCCTGAATCGACACTGCTTGATTATAGTAGCAAGAAGAAGCCCAGGACGTCTGGTAAAAATGTCAAGATACGCAGAGAGCTCATACAATACCTGGAATTTCTAAATGGTTAACGATTTTAACACTAACCAGGTTCAACGTTGCTTAACTTCAGTGATGCAACGCGAGCCGATGCATGAACGTAATTATGCCGTGCTCTTAAGCGTCATAGATCGAAAAAAATGCTATTTTAAACTTAAGTTTGATAGAGCAATTAACTTTTTTTTACAAATAAAGCTTAGTAGACCAACGAAAATGCTATTTCCAACTTAAGCGTGAGAAACCAAATATAATGCTATGTCAAACAAAACCTTGATAGGCTAAATAAACCTTGATAGATAGACAAAAACTTGATAGATAGACTAAATGAAATGTTATTTAAAACTTAAGCTTGATAGAGCAATATTTTTTTTCAAAATAAAGCTGAGTAGACCTAGAAAATGCTATTTCAAACTTAAGCTTGTTAAATCAAATAAAATGATATTTCAAACAAAAGCTTGATAGACTAAATAAAATGCTATTTTAAACTTAAGCTTGATATCCCAAATAAAATGATATATCAAAATTAAGCTTAGTGGACCAACTTACTGTTTCAAAATAAAACTTGACGCCTCAATAAAATGCTATTTCAAACTTAAGCTTGACAGACCAAATGAACTGCTATTCCATACTTCAGCTTGATAGATTAATTAAAATTTCTTTAAGACTTAAGCATAATAGACTAACTTAGAGAAATGGGTTAAGGCATCTGGCATAAAATGTATTCGTTTAATTAGCGCATTTAGAGATGAAAACCCTGTTACACCTTTAAGTGTGACGGACCAAAGATGATGCTATTTAAAACTTAATCTTTATTGACGGACGAAAAAGTCATAATTTTATCTTGACGGACTAAGATACGAACATAGGGTCTTGTTTATTGCGTGTCCGTTCAATTAACGCGTTTAGAGATGTAAATCAGTGCTATTTCATACAGGAAGCATGACAGATAAGCAAAACGCTATTCCATGACTTTAATGTAATTAACGAACTCAAATTCCGTTTCGTACTCAGATTGGTCGAAAATTGTTATTTCAAAACTAACCGTAGAAAAGAAGTTGACTAACATAGATTTATATGAGAACAATTTTAAAAGGCAGTCAATGCAATGGTATTTTAAAAGCGTGTCAGACCTACGAATCTGTGATATTATAGTTAACAGCGATATTGTACTGACGGGAAAATTAAACACTTTAACGAATTTAAATAATATGTATGCAATCAATGAAAATAATTTAAAAAAATACTTTACTGTTCAAAAGAAACTGCTACTCAAACTAAAGCGTAAAAAAACAATGAAGGTAATATTTTGAACTTTTGCTTCGCAAACCAAATAACATTCTATTTTAAACCCCAGCTACTAGACCATAAAATTCATAATCTGCACTTAAGCGTCTTTGATAAACGAATATTATATTTTAAAATTAAGCGTCACAAACAAAATAAAATTCTATTTAAAACTAAGGTCTCATGGACCAATGAAAATACTGTTGTAGACATAAATGTCACAGATGAATAAAAATGGTATCTATATCAAATTAGTTTATCAGTTGGCTCTTAAATGGTAAGGGGAAAGATGTCAAAAAGAAAAGGTAATTTTGCGATTATATTGTCTTATTATTTAAGAAAAACATATTTAAGTGATAAGGTAAAAATGAAACTCAGAAATCCTCCAGAGCTCTACTGCAAGCCCTAATAAAAATTGATGAGGCCCTAGTAAAATCACTACTAAAACCAAGTTTTTACCTCTCCCCTTTCTTCGAAAAGAAAATATATTTGAAGTAAGGCCTGAACAAAATAAATCGTCAGAATCCACTAAAAGCAGTAAATATGGTAATAAACATAGTTATAGTTGTATAGTGTGTATTTATCTTTAAATTAGTTTTTTTTTCTTAACAGGGTCAAATTACATTTATCTGTAAGGAAAATGCGTGAAAATTATTTACAACAAAAATATTGTTGAGCTTGTGTATGTTTTGAATAGCAGCAGTGGCTTTAAATATCGGACATAAACAAGGTAGCCATGAAATAGATAAGTAGACGAATTTTTTGAAACCGGAAATCAGAAACCGGGCGAAAGGTTTAAACGCTCAAGCAAGCAAGCTGATCTCATGATGTCAAATATTAACTCGTAGTTATGCTGACGTGCAGCGATTCTCCACTGCAAAGAGAAGTTAACGAAACCTTACTTAAAAAAAGCAATATTCAAAAGAAACAGGACAAAACAGAAATTCACTGCTAAAAGGTGTTGTATTGAAAGAATAAATTGATGATTATCTCTTACAATGTGATTTTATTGTTTGTACTGAACTATGTAGCACAATATTAATTTCTGCTTATTTATTAGTTCTTAATGATTTATCTCATTTGGGTCAAATCTATATTTAAAATACAATGAAAACGGTTTTCATGGGAAATATTAATAAACTCATATTTGCTGTGTGTTTTTGTTTTCTATCCCAATTTTTTTGTACAATCCAGAAAATTATCAACTTTTTCTAAATATATTTATTTATTTCTTAATCCGTACATTTTCATCGGATTTATATTATAGCAACTAAAATTATATTTAATTTAAATCCATTTACAATTCAAGGAAAATCCTCATTTCTACTCAGAAGACATAGACCAATGAAAATTCTATTTTAAACTTAAGCATGAAAGACTAACAAACGTGTTACTTTACACTTAATAATATACACCAATTAACATGATATTTTAAAGTTAAACGTCGCAAACAAACAAAATTCTTTTTTTTTAATTTACGTGTAACAGACCAGCGAAATGCTGTAGGCACGACGGAAAGTCTGGTAGGCTTGACTATGTATTGATATAATATGGCATGAGGTGCCTTTATTTGATCAACACGGTTTGTAAATTTGCCGTTATGCTGCAACCATGTATGTAACATTTCAAAACTCTCGGACCCACATGTTGCCTGGTAACGTCGCAGTAACAAACAAACAAAAGGATATAAATAAAAATCTGACTCGGAATTTTTTTTTAATGTGCAAATGAAAAGCATTTATTTCTGATTCTTCCAAGATAATTCATTTTTTTTATCTTTCAAAAGTTTTTTTCGCTTTTTCAGGATGCAGCACATTTTCTCTCTTGCTGCACAAAAATTTAAAAAAAAACGGCCGATAGCTTTCTTTGCTCGACCACGTGCTGCCCTTTTTTCTGCCCTTTGTTTTCCTCCTTGCCGTGACGTCACGAGTGCACAGTTGCTTAATTTACATATGTGCTAAGACGGCTGCTTCGGATTTTCTCACACGCGCGTTATACAATATGTTACAGGTAACCGATGAAACTATTACTTCATTTTCATATTTCAACTTCAAAGCTAATTAAAGTCGCATTTTAAAAAACAATTTACAAAAAAATATTGGACGCCATTAAACTTGCGAGCTGTGCACATATTCAGTGACATCAAAATCGAGACAAGAATTCTCTAATAACTAAACGTAGTATGTAAAAAAAGTATATATACAACCATAACACTGAAGCCGTGACAACTGAAACGTCCGACAGTTTGAGGAACGTCAAATCACGAGAAATAATTGGTACGAACACACACATGATAAGAACCGCATAAAACACACATTCCATCCCTCTTTTTTTGCACTTCTACCGCGGCATTCATCGACGATCCTAAACTCGCGCTAATGATCACTTAATGATCAATAAATGATCACTTAATGATCAATAAATGATCACTAAACAATCGGTAAATGATGAGCCAATTCATTGGCTTCTTTTTTGTGTACGCAAGGCGCCCATTATTGTGCTATTTGACGACAAAGCCATAACGATTTTTTTATCTCGTATCTTTTTCTGTATTATTTTCCGTAAGCTTTTCTTACTCTTTCGACACATTTTTCCAATCTCATTTCATTTCTTTGTAATTCTCTCTGCTGTTCACTTTTATTCCCGCGTCATTTTACACATTTTCTTGCTGATATTTATTGTCACTGTTTTCTCTATTCGCCATGTTTGCTAGGTCTTATCCAATTAATTCTTTCATTATTCCTAAATACACGAGCACACATACACACACGTATGCGTATGTATATGCATACACAGCCTTTGAGACTTTACACGACCGGTCGCCACATTCGATTGAAAATGTTTTGGGGCGACTAAAAATCATAAATCACTCGCCCGCCAGTCGATGAATAAAGGAACGGGAAAAACTTATTTATTTTACGACACACACATTTGTGGTGACTTAGAATGACCTATGTTTCATCATTTGTGAATTCTTTCATCTCTAGCTGTGAGACCGTTGGAATATCGCATTAAAAAAAGAGTGGTCACGCTAAAGGTCAACAAGAGATCAAATTTACACATTCAGCGTGTAGTCGAAATGTTGCGTTCATTTAGCTCTCTGATTTTGAAATTCATTGAGAAAAAATATTCTTCGACGCTACAACTACATACACTTGATGCTTACAAAAGTAAAGACGAACATTTGAAAGAGGGAAAAACGCATCGTTCCGTTAAGCGTCCGAAGAAATGATCTTATTACAATAATATGAATGATGCTATATAAAGAAACTGGTGTTGTATTTTAACGTTTTGTTGAATATTTACTGGAATGTTTGTAGTAATAAAATAGTTGATTTACAAGAGATAAACAAATATTTTCTTGTTAGGTTATACACAGTAATTTATTGAATTGTTGTAAAATTATTTATTATTATTGACTGAAACAAAGACATAAAGTCGGACGAATAAAAATATTTTGGGGCGAGTAAATATCCCCTCACACTCGACCGGCGGTCGAGTGATTTCTTTTTTTTTTTTTTTTGCAAATCTCAAAGGTCGCGGGTCTGAAGAAGGCTACCTATTAAAAGTAAAGAAAAATTGTGTATGCGACCATCTGTCAACATATATATTTAAAATTATAATGAAAACAAATATTAAAAAATCAGAAAAAGAAAAGAAAATCTAAAATCAAAAAATATGCACCTTACAAAAATCAGTTTACCTCAAGGAACGTTAAAATAATTTAATATGCAAACAGTACAGCGAATGTTACACACACAAACAAAAAGAAAATACAAATACACATACACACAGTTTCTATTAATTGAGAGTATTATGCTTCCTCGCAGAAAGCTTGAACATTTACAATGAATTTATTTCTTTTTGAATAAGTACGAAGAACATTGCTTATAATTATTTGATTTTATTTCAGTACATTTCTTATTTGATTCAGTTTTTTTGGAGAGTAATTAAACTTTAAGACGCATGATTTGTTCGAGAAGTGTAGTAATGGTATCATAAGATAAAAAGATTACAAAATTTCAGCAATAGTAAATCGCTGTACCATGATTGAAATAGAAAACCGACTAAGACAACATTGTCCCTTTGAAGCTGTTCCCGCCTAATGACCAACGCCGCTTCGATGGTCAAGTCGGCCTGAAATTTTTGTCTTAAGTTTTTTTTTTTTAATTTTTATGCAGAAGTGTAGGTGATTGAGCTTTAATTGTGTTTTTGCGGTCATAGTATACACATGCGGGAGGATAGATCAGAGAGAGAGAGAGAGAGAAGAGCAGGTCTTTTGTTGAATCCGAAAGCTTTGGCACGCATATTACAACAGCCATTGATACTCAAATTCATAGTATGCTTAAAATGCCTTCGTGTGCTGGATCCGGCCCGCGAGCTATAGATGCCGACCCTTGATCTAAATTTATCGTCAAAAATCTGTAAAAATTGCTTCATTGATTATTTCTTTAAAATAATTAATTTGTTCATGAAAAAGAAAACAATTTATTGAAAACAAAATTAAGTTTTAACTTTCTGCTGTCAAAAAAATGCATTGGTTGTCTTTGATAAAAATAAATCAATTGTCATAAAAATAAGGAGGCGGTGAGTATTTTTCATTCGTTTTTCTGTTGAAAATCTGCTTAGTTTTGATTGTGAATCCGGTTAGTTTTTATTCGTTTCGCTCTCTTTTTTATGTAGTTTTCCATCGGCAAAATACGGTTTAATAAGTACCAAGATAATATTTACTATATATAGCTAAGTTGTAAAAAGAATTTTAACGTGGTCATGTTGCGAAAAAAATCCGTTTCTTTTAATAATAAGTACGTTCTTACAGTTCTTATATTTGAGATGACGGCTGGTTGTTTGTATCAGTTAATTTTCTCATCTCGAGTGTTATTTCCATAACAGAACGGTCGGCGTAACCTCCGATCATTTTCAGATGTATAAGTCGTCGTATAAGTGTTTTGCTTTACATTGTTCTGGCTTAATAATTTTGGGTGAATTTATGTTCAACTTACCTAAATACTAAACCTCAGAAATGTTCTGCTATTTCTTTATCAAACATATCGACTTATGTACCTGAAGAAGGTCGGAGGTTACAAAGATCGAATCGTTATACAAATAACACTGAAGATTGAAACATGTCTGAATCATCCACTTAATATAGGAAGGTGATTATTTATTTATTTAATATTTTTTTACTATTTACAATGTTTTATTTTGTCTGTTGTAAAATTTCAGACATTATATTTCAAAAGCGAACGCCAGGTAGAAAAATTAAGCTTAAAACTACTTTTCTACGATGCAAAACGACAAATAATATTTATGGTTAGAAATGAATTCATTCTCATATAGTTATTTTAAATATTAAAAAAATACTGATGATGTTAAAAAATACTGATGATGTTAATCTCTTTCACAAATTATACTGCATTTTCACCCCAAACAAGGCACAGTGTCACTTTGATGTAGGGGGCTACTATCTGGGGCATAAATTGCAGGGATATTTAAGTAGGGAGTTGAGAAACTGTTTACATTATACTTGAACTTCTGCATGTGCGTGCAGTCAGGGAAACAGGAATTCGGAAAGGATTTTTTTAGAAGGGAGTCACCACTTATCAAGGTCCGAAGGCAACTCGAGGATAAAGATTAATGAGCGTACATTGGTCAATTGGAAAATGTAGTAATCGCTAGTAATAGAAATTTGGTAGATTGAATTAATAAAGGAGGCCGTTCATTAAGAACTTATCCACGTTGTACTTGAAAATGACCATATTGTAGTCAGCTGGAAAGCAGAAAAACGGAACAGAGTTCCCATAGCGTTCAGTTCTAAGAAAGAAGCTTTGTTAATGGCATCTACTTTTAGGTTTATGCACAGATAAATAGTGCAGAAATTATTGATAGTGGTTTCAATAAGACAAGTGTTTTTCGTGAAAGTCAACGGAGGGGGGCATAAATTGGAGCTCAAACGAGTACTTGTCATGAAAATAAAGATGAAGCAGAGATAAGATCGCAAGGATCTTCTGTGGGAAAGAGGTTGAAGGAAGAGAAAAGGGCACCCACCACTAGGCTAAGAAGTCTATTTTGAACTCTCTCAGTGCAAGTGAAGTTGCTTCTAACAGTGCATTCCCGGGTGAGGAAAAAGGACGCTATCTTTAGACGAACTTGGCTCTTATACAGGTAGAGAATTTCATGAGCAGTGAGACATCTACTGGAGCGGTAGGACGATCACACCATTTTTCTACCAGCCTTGATAACGGATTTGATGTACGTGTTCCATTTCAGATCAGGAATAAACGCCAGACTAAGAAGCTTGTCAAAACATGGAGCCTCCCCATGACGAGAGCCACACATTTCACTTGATGTTTGATGGGGATGAGAACGTGGATGATGGAAAGATAGAAGTTAGGTTTTAGATTCATTAAAAGTAACCAGCTACCTCTTTCCCCATTGCGCAAAGTGATCAAGATCAGAGGAGAGAGAATCAGAAATTCTTAGAAGTGTAGCTATAGATGGCAGTGTCGTCAGCATTATGTCTACCAATGATATTAGAATATGGTTTGGGAGATCATTAATGTAGATCGGGAAGAGAGTTGGACCGATGATGGACCCCTGAAGAAGTCCAGTTTTAATACTGTGAGCTTCTGATTTGTGCGCTTCAACCACTACTCTTATGAACCCTTTCGTAGAGAAATGATTTAATAATCGAAAGGCCATTTCTAGCTATACAACAGTTGGAGATTTTGTGAAGTATACCTTTATCCAGTACCCTGTCAAGAGCAATTGCTCTAGAAAGGAAGCTATTTTTTTTTTTTTTTTTTTATTACATTTTCACCCCAAACAAGGCAAATTGCCACTTTGGTGTAGGGGGCTACTATCAGGGGCAACAACTACTGGGGTACTATGTAGGGATTTGGGCAGCAAGGTGTCGGTTCACGTTACACTTGAACTCCTGCACGTCAGTACTGTTGGGGAAGCAGGGACCTGGAATGGAATTCCAGAGTCTTGCGGTTCTGGGGAAGAAACTATTGGAGTAAAAAGATCTTTTACATCTAGGGACCTCTACAGTGTGGGGGTGGGATCTAGTAGCCTGTCGGGTTTGTCGAGGGTGCTCGCGTCGTGGGGGCACAAGTGATTGCAGTTCATCAGAGCATTCACCACTAAAATACTTGTAGAACAGGCAGAGGGATGCAACATTTCGTCGATGGGACAGAGGCTGAAGCTTAGATGCCAGTTCAGGGCCTATCAGATTTGCGACTCTCTTTTGAACCTTGTCAAGGAGCGAGAGACTAGTAGCAGATGCACCAGCCCAGATGTGGCAGCAATACTCCATACATGGGCGAATGGTGGCCTTATAGAGGTACAGAATACTTTCGGGTGTTAGTAGTTTTCTAGCACGGTAGAGAGAGCCTACCTTTCTTGCAGCGGCCCTGGCAATGCCTTCAATGTAATTGTTCCAACTCATGTTTCCTGTGAACGTTAGGCCAAGGAGTTTGAAAGATGGACTCTCAGATAAAGAGTCGTTGGCCATTGCTATTGGTGGTAGAGAGGGTTTCTTTTAATTATTGAATGAAACTAGTTTAGTCTTGGCAGCATTGAACGCGGCCAACCACTTTTGTCCCCATTCCACTACAGATTGGAGGTCTTCCTCTAGTGTTTCTGCCATTTCTTTAGAAATGTGTTCATTCGTCTTCCTGTCGTGTCTGCCATAGAGTGTAGTGTCATCAGCATATATACCCATCTCAGAGGCAATGTTGTCGGGGAGGTCATTTATGAATATCAGGAACAATAGAGGTCCAAGGATAGAACCCTGGGGCACTCCCGCATTTATATCATATTGTTTAGATGTGCGACCGTCGAGGACTACCTGGATTTTTCTCTTATCTAAGAAGGATTTAATTATGTTAAGTATTCTACCAGTGATACCGTATGATCTGATTTTACTGAGGAGACCCTCATGCCATACCCTGTCAAAAGCCTTAGATATATCTAGAGCTACCGCTCTGCCTTCCCCCGCTTTGTCCAGTGATTGGTATATACGTTCAGAGATCACGGTGAGGATGTCTGCTGTGGAACGGGCTTGTCTAAATCCATATTGTTTGTCAGTCAGTAGTTTAGCATCTGTAAGATGATGGACTAGAGCATGGCTAATTATGGTCTCAAATATTTTGGCAAAAAGTGGGAGGAGGCTAATGGGGCGATAATTTGATGGGTCTGTCCTTTCGCCAGAATTCTTGAATACTGGTACAACAGAAGCAGTTTTCCAACAGCCCGGAAAGCAAGCTTCATTAAGACATTTGTTGTAGAGTTTGGAGAGAACTGGAGCTACTTCGGCTGAGCACTTTTTTAATAGCACAGCTGGGATAAGATCGGGTCCACATGCTTTTGAGGTGTCAAGGTTTTTTATGATAGCATGCACCTGAGCAGGGGTGGTTTTCAGATCGTCTAGTGTGGCGTCTGTCCGCATAGGAAAGTCAGGTAGGGGGTGGTTGGAAGGGTCCAGTGTGGAGTTTGAGGCAAACCGACTGGCAAGCATGTTAGCCTTGTCGGTTGCTGAGGAAACAACCTCGTGATTGTTGGTTAGTGGGGGAATTGTTGATTGCCCATTATTTACTACACTGTTGTAGATTTTCCAGAAGTCTCGAGTTCCTAGTTTTTGTGCTTCGATGCGCTTTTTAGTGGTTTCCGTAAATTCTCTCTTAGCTGTCGCTATTTCTTTCTTAACGTTATTTCTAGCTTCTATATACTTCAGTCTGTTTGAACTGGACTTATGTCGGTTAAACCTACGGTATGCATGCTGCTTTTGAGTAATGGTAGTTGCACAAGTCGACGTAAACCATTGGGGAGAGTGGGGCTTACTATAAAATTTCCGCATGGGAACATGCGCTTCGATTGCAGTTTTGAACCAGTCAGTGGTCTCGTTTGCATACTGTTCAGCAGGGAGAGAGAAAATATTTTTCCATGGAGCATCTCTAATTAGTTCCCTGATGGCTTCCCAGTCAGCCTTATTATAATATCTCGTTGTTTTGAGCACTGGCTCTTCAGTTTTGGGTCTAGAGTTTAGGGCGATTTCAACCATTATCACTGCATGATCAGCGTTCCCGAGTGGGCTGTGGGCCTTCGCTATGCAGTCATCGGGAACTGTGGTCAAAAATGGATCTAGAAGTGATGCGTGTTGTTTTTCCTGGTCAGGGAAACGGGTTGGAAACGTAACAATTTGTGATAGGGAGTGAGATATAGCGAAGCTATGGGTTATGCTGCCCGCTGCATCTGTGTGAGTAGAGAATCCAAGCCAGTTTTTGTGGTGGACATTAAAGTCACCTAACACATGTATTTGTGCGCTAGTGTCGAGGGGCAGTGCCGTGTCTATGCTGTCAGATACTTTGTTTATTATGGAGCAGTCCTGAGTCGAGGGAGAGCGGTAGAGAAAATAATAGTAGCTAATACTGTGTTGCACGTTTAGTCTAAAGCACATAAAGGCTTGATCATCTGTTTCTAGGTTTGTTTCTCTAGTCAAGGGAAGGGTATTACGAATGTAAACTCCAAGTCCGTGCATATGTCTGTCAGAGTCCTTACGGCAGAGTGGGAGATATCCAGGCATGTTAAAGTGGTTAGAGGGAATGGAGGAGTGTAGGTTAGTCTCACTTAGTGCTAAGATATCCGGGGTATTTGTTAAGAGAAATGCTTCAACATCAGCTAAGTTAGTTCTAAGCCCACGGATATTTGTGAATGAGAGCCTCAAGGGAGGAGGCAAGTTGAATTTGTTTGTCCCTAATCCTGGTTTAAGCTTATTTTTAGATTGTACTGTCGTCATATTTTTTTTAAGAGTTTCGGTAAGGGGGAGCTAAACAAGAGG
Source organism: Euprymna scolopes (assembly GCF_053919585.1). Lineage (NCBI taxonomy): Eukaryota > Metazoa > Mollusca > Cephalopoda > Sepiida > Sepiolidae > Euprymna > Euprymna scolopes. The sequence goes on along the minus strand of NC_136487.1, from coordinate 159,902,171 downwards.
TTATGCGGAGCTTCAGACATGCATCACAAGTAGACCATCAGCTGACCTTTCTCCAATTAGGATTGTGGCCTCAGGAAAGCCCACCGGGGATGAGTGCAGGGTCCCTTTCCATGCGCGTCATGGCACTGCAAACAACCCGATATTATTCAACTGTTGATGGAGCAGCCGCTCTAAGCGCTACCAAAGAGTTAGGGCTCCTGTACTACCAGTCGGGAACAGCAGCCAGGAACTGTCAATCCGGTACCCTCAACCCTTTAGAAGAAGGTCAACCCAATCTAACCGCTCAGGCATATCTTATACTCAAGCACTCCCAAATGTTCAGTTTTAGGGGTGGGGCATGCTGGGAATGGGGAAGAACGGCGTTCATTGCCCTAGCCAGGAAACAAGATCTACCGCTGGGTGTTTCTGTCGAATCACTGAGATAGTGTCTCTGCGCTTGACTAATAGGCAAAGAAGGAGTATGGAAGCCGGGCGATAGACAGAGCCTATCTACTCCTTAAGCAATTTAGGTTTGCAAACCGGTGAATTTGTTTGAGTCACCAGCTCTAGGAAGGTTGTCATCCAAGACTGAAGAGGCCTCTCTCCCCTTTGGTTTAGTTTCAGAGTTTTCCTTCTCCTAGACGGATGATCTGGGAAGACCTACTGGGTCCGTCAGCCCTGAGAGGGTTTTCTCCGCGCCTAGGTTCTAATCCAGGTATTTCTGCGACCCCGCGTTGTTAGTGTTACTGGGTTAGTTTGTGGGGGATTATATCTACTGATTAGTTACACTCTTCAAAGTGATTTAGGGACATGCTATTTACTTGTTAATGGATAAAGGGGGTGGGTGAAGTTCATGCAGTGTAAGCGTCTATGTTTGTAAGAGGGCTTGTTAGGGAGGAGATAATGTGATTTTAGTCGTACCCTTTTTTTTATTTTATTAATGTTAGCTTAGGTCTAGTATAGTGTTACAGTATGAGTAGGTATTAAGAATTGAGCTACGAGTTGTGCCCGAGCTATTTTAGATGATAGGAGGGTTAAGATGTAAGTGCAATATAGCATGGATAAGACAGCAAGTATTGAGTCATGCGTAATTAGGTGAATAGATATATATGGGCAGGTTTTCAGTAGGTGCGAATAGAGTTGGAGTTGTAGGTATTTTTTAGTAAGAGTCATGGGGCGTTTTGCATAACAAGGATGTCGTTTCAATAACGTAATTAATCGTTGCAAAACTCGAGACAGTTGTGTAGTGCATATCGCTTTGTTTCTGGGTACTTTGGCTGTTAAGTACCTGCCTTTGTGTGCATAGGCTGTTAAGTCCCTTACTGGATAGGAATGAGCTGTAATGCATGCCTTAGAGGTAGAAATGTATAGATGTTTAGTGATGGTTATTAAAACAGTTTGCATGTGAGGGATTAGGGGCTGGAAGTTAGCGATTCAACTACAGATGCGGAGCAATGTGGGAGTTTAGTGGCGGATAGGTTGGAAGGAGTAGATTGTTAGCGTTCAAGAGAAGAGGGGTTATTTATTTACAGATGGATTTCCATTAGGATTTTTGAGTTACAGGTAAGGTTTAGTCTGAAGAAGGGAGGAAATTTTTTTTTTTTTTTTTTTTATGCATGCAGGTAAGACAAACGCAATCGTCTTGGAGGTAAAATGTATAGGATTTCGTAGCTAGCTATTAGGTTTTTCCCTCCCAGTTTTGCTTACAATTTATTTTTTCCTTTGATGTTGATGCCCGACCTATGATCACATGTTTGATGCAAGGCTAAAAATTAAAACATGAACCAATAGCTATTATGTTATGCATGAATATTGGTAATGTTGTCAATCGACCATCACCTGGAAATTCCATTTTTTCTTAATTTTCACTTTTGTATCTATTTTCCCTGGCTAAAACCCAAATATAAAGTTTTGCATGGGTTTGAATATCCTATATATTAAGTCTCGTGTCTGTAGACCAAAAACTGACAGAAGAGTTTGATAAGCAAAATTTTTTAAACAAATTTATATACACATATATAAATATATATAGAAAGAGGTCTGTGTTTACTATAACCTTTTTATGCAAATATTACACAAGTATAAATCATATAGAACAAGCCGCGCATGCGTGGTCACCCTCTGGTGCTGCATGTGAGATGACGCCACAAAAAATAGTGAAGAAATGATGAATGTGAGAAGTGTGAAGGGCCATGGTTGCCTTTACATTTTCGCCAAATTTATGAAAAATCTAATGGATGGGGCAAAAATTATGGGATAAAAAGTGTAATTTTTTGCAATTTGGGGGAATCTGTGTCCCCTTTTGAGCTCCTAGGAACGCCGAATCCCAGTGAAATTGCCGGGAGATTAGCTAATCCTATGAGATATAATTGTTATCACATATTCTGTAGATCTAGCAGAACCGAAACCATATTGCATGTCACCGAGGAGATTAATTTTGCTGAGTGGTTGACTACTTCTCTATTTAACACAGATTCCAGCAACTTACTCATGACGCACAGGAGACTGATTGGTCAGTATTAAGAGGGAGATGCTCGATCACCTTAATTCTTAAATACAAGACATACTGATATTGTTTTCCAGGGTGCTGGGAAGCAATTCTCTTTAAGACAATGCTGAAACAGATGTCTCTACCATATGGAAAGTCATCACTATGAAGGCACATATTTCATGCCCATGGCGATATTGGAGGTCAGATTTAGATATTCAATTAAAATATTCTTTAACTATAAACTTATCTTGAAAAATCGTGGATCCAATGCCAGTTTCGCTTAGGAATAGTAGGTCAGATTTAGTCTCCTGTAATTGGATTTCAACCTCTGGAAGGTGTGAACGTAGGCCCCTCATGTTAGAGAAGGAGATATAGTTTGGAAGATTTACATTGGAAGTAAGAGTTCTAGATTTAATCGTTTTAATTCCAAACTCTAACAATTACGGGGAATAAACTATTAGAGTAAAGGAATTTCTGGCATTTGGGGATCTCTACTGTGTAGGGGTGCGATTTTGCTGCCTGTCGTGTTTGTCGGAGTATTTACGTCGAGGGCGTAAAAAGGCTTGTAGTTCGTCAGAGCATCTACCATTAAAATACGTTAAAGCAGGCAGGAAATGCACCATTTTCGTCGATGGAACAGAGGCTGAAACCTAGCTGACAGTTCGGGGCCTATTAGTTTCTTTACTGAAATATTCTTCATTTAACTTAATTTTCTAACAAGAGAAATAATTTAATACAATTAATTAATGTCAACCCACAATTCAGAAATAATTTACAAGCATAGTAATCGTCAGTGTTAGAATTTGTGAATGATTTGACCGACAGTTATAGCCACTGACCAATTATTGTTAAAACAGCCAATGCGAAACATTTATCGCAAATAACCGTCTCAAAACAACAATAAGCGTGTAAGAATAGTAGTGCCCGCCAGTACCGCCATTGCCCTCCCTGCTCATAAAGTCACACTAACCACCTTAAAAGAACAATCACTACCATGGATAACGGTACCCACCATTGGATGACAGTGCCCAACAATTGAACATAGCCGACCCCCCTATTCTCCGCCACTTACAGGAAATTACAGTAACTACCTGAAAATAGCACTGGTCATCAGTCATCACATTAAATGAACAATATAATAACATGTAAGCTGGGGAAGTTGTCAGAATAATTCAAAGATTATCAATATTAATCTAAAAATATTCTGAAATACATAGATTGTTGTTTTCACTTGCAACGAATTATTTGTGACAATCTCGTAGGTTTCGTAAATAGAGAAAACATGATTTAAAATTCTCAATTGACGTTAAAAATAAAAAAATAACTTAATCTATATTTTCCCAGCGTAGAGAAGTGACAGAAAAGATGATTATTTTTATTTATTTATTTGATAACGAATAGACCATCTGGCAGAAATGAAGTATTTAATACGTTTAAAGTGTATGGTTATATGGCTGGGATCGCTGAGGAATATATATTACTCGAATATTCGCACGCAAGCAAATTTATTTGTATATAGATGGTTGCGCGCAATAGTTTGTTTTCATATATAGGAAAAAGATAGAAGGGAGGAGGCAGAAAGAGAGTGTATATGTGTGTGTATGTGTGGGTGTGTGATAAAGATCGGTAAAGAGAAGAGAATGAATGTGTCTGGGGATGTATGGGTTTGACAATACAAAATTATAGCAGGTTTGTTTTTCTAAATTTCGATGTTGAATGTAGCCAAGTTTTGATCAAAATTCGTAGGAAAGATGACAATGGCTACATGGTTAGCAAAACGGACTAAAAACGTAGGTGTGTCAAGTTCGTATCCATTGCATTAATACGTTCACTAAGAATGTTGACAACCTGATCGTGCTCCATCCTGTTGGTATCCGATCTCTTTCGTGAAACTATACTAACTAGAAAGATATCGATGAAACCAGCGCCAATAATAAAATAATCTGGTTAACATGAAATAAATGAAAAAAATTACTACATTGCACTGTAAACGGTTACACTCACATATAGAATCAGTTTCTGGACATTTTCCTTGAAGTTCTTTGCGCAAATTGTTATAGGGTTTTTATCCATGGTTTTGCAAAAATTGAGTGTGTCGTTTATATTATTTTACATTATCTATCTATCTATCCATCTATCTATATATATATATGTCTCTCTCTGCATATATATATATATATATATAGTCATCCACATACATATAATTACATATATCTACATACATACATATATACATATACAGCCATACAAATACATATATAAACATATATATATATATACACACACACACACATATATATATATATATATATATATATATATATATATACATGATTGTAAAGATGGATTAAATCCGACTATATGAAAAAATAGATTGGAGGTGGAAGAACCTGAACGCTGAACGCTCATTGACCATCCCTCTTGAAAAAGCCCGCATAAATTTTACGAAACGTTGTGTGTTCAGGTCCTTCTACCTCATCTATTTTTTCACACGCACACACACACACTCACACACACACACACACATATATATATATATATATGTGTGTGTGTGTGTGTGTGCGTGTGTCGTTTAGCTTTTTTTACCGTTTTATCTGTTTGGTACATATATTTCAGATGTTAGACCATGTTTACGATCTATCAGCCTCGTCAGACCTTACAGAATACTAACAATCACTTCTGTAAGGTCTGGCGAGACTGTTAGCTGAAACATATGTAACCAAACAGATAAAATGGTAATAAAACACATATTTGCTCTGCAATAGTATTGCGCACTCTCTTCAGATTTTTACTAATTACCAGTTTTAACATATATATATATTTCAAACACTACATACTATTCGGATGCAAAGCAGAATCTTTTAAATACATGAGAAAACTGTAAAAACTGGAAAGATTAAAATTAGCATATTTCAGCATTAAATCACAGGGAAGTTGTTAATACGCCGTAAAAAGTGATGTAAAATTGTTCTTAATACGAATTTATTTACAAAGACAACATTTTCTTTTAGTAATACATAATTCGTTTTACAGTTTTTACATGTTAAATAAAATAAGCAAAGTGTCATTTAATATGATGAATATAAAAAGATAATGTTATCCAAAGGATTTTGTTGATCACATTATTTCCTATAATTCAGAGGGGAAGAGGAAGCTTATATTATTTAATCGACCAATATAAGCAACCGATTCCCAGGAAATGATGTCAGATTCGGAAAATGCGATAGCTTCCACTTCCTTTCTCCCCTACCTCTGACTCTGAGACTCTTGCACTGTTGTGCTTCTGTGCAATCGAGGGACGCCATATCCACAGCCGATCAGTGAAATATGTTGAACTATGTAAAATAACGACGGTTACATACTTTCGTTTTTCAGAAGTATGAAGAAACCTATGAACCATAAAAAAATGTCGTTGTCACTTGCTAAACCTTTGTTGCTGGAAGACGCACGTGCATTCACAGTTAAAAATAATTTAACAACAGGGTCAACCTTGATCATCGTCATTATCAGATAGGTGGCAAATCATAACATGGGACCAATTTGCTCTTAGTTATAACAACAAATCCAACAGAATGATACGAGTGCTAAAAACGATAAATAACGTACAAACAAGGTGAAATCCAAATGATTGTGAAAAATGGAAGTTACGAGGTGCCGGGAATAAGGTCCTAGACAATTTTGTATATGCATTTAAAATTGTTGTAGACCCTTAAAATCGGTATGTTATTGCTATACATCTAATGAGATAACTGACCAATAGTTATTATATCAGGTTCAAATGAACAGCTACAGCAGGAATTGGAATACACTCTACAAAAGCCTGATTGTCGCAACTGATGAATTTCAAAAATACAATCTGGACGTGAGGACGATTGAGAAGAGATGAAATAAAATTATCTTTTAAATTAAACTGCAGAAACGTATACAACATATTCAAGGTAAACAGTGAGTCTGTGAGGGATGATATGAGGTGTAGAAGGATTGGGGAATCAGAACACCAGAGTTTGTTTGCATAATAAAGAATTACATGAATAACGGCCGTTGTGTGTCCATAGAGACTATAAGTGTACAGTTTGGTTTTGATATAGGAACTGTACACACAATTATTCGGAAGGAACTAAAGAGTTGCACAAAGTTTGCCCCAAGGGTGCTTCGTCCTTGTCACAGTATATTTTAAACTCCCCGGCCTAAGGTTTACAGGGAACATGAACTGGAATATATACATTGAAAGCATTTCCAAGCCTGAAGAAGGTGGGCTCTCTCTAGCGTGCTAGAAAATTACTTACGTCTGAAAGTATACTGTACCACTATAAGGCCACCATTCGCCCATGTATGGAGTACTGTTGTCACGTGTGGGCTGGTGCATCTGCTGCTTGTCTCTCACTCCTGGACAGGGATAAAAAGAGTCGCTAACCTGATAGCTGCTGAACTGTCATCTAGGCTTCAGCCTCTGTCCCATCGACGATATGTTGCACCCCTCGTAATGGTGAATGGTCTAACGAAGTGCAAGCACTAGTACCTTTGTGAACAAACATTTTTCTACTCATCTCCTTTACAAATACCCCCGCAAATTATGTCCCCCGATAGTGACCCCCTTCTTCAAAGTGGCACTGTGCCTTGTTTGGGGTGAAAATTGAATTAAAAAAAAATACTCATCAAAATAGTTTCCCACACTGCCTATAGTTCAGACCTTGCTCCCGGCGACTTTTGCTTATTTTTTAAGCTCAAATAAAAACTTTCGCGGCTGTCGTCATGAGACTATTGATGAGATGGAAGAAGCTTTGACGAAGATCATTTACAAGCTCACACAAGAGGATTTTCATGGGATCTAGAAGTTGTTGGAACGATACAACACGTGTATTGCAACCGAATGAGATTACTTTAAAAGGGAATAGAGTTTTAAGTGTATACTATTAATAAAAAACAACTCATACGAAAATCAAAATCTGGAAAATTATTGATAGCACCTTGTAAATTTCATTTACTAAACGAAATACTTTTATAAATTCACAAAACAAAAATATCCAGTACCTGCTCTCGGTAACGAGTTATCATCAATTGGACACCGATATATACACACCTATCAAAGTCATGCCGTGCCTATAGCGCCATTTTTTCAAGACGTAAAGTATCTTCATCCAATGACATTGCATTTGCGCTTATTTTGCTTCGCAGACAAATTAATCTAACGTGACTTAACATCATTGAACTGAAATAATTTATTTGAATTGAAATTCTAAATTTTTTAGATGAAGTCAGGTTGTTTTAATTATTTGTATTGATCGAACTATTATTCTCATCTCGAGTGTTATTTGTGCAACGTTTCGGTTGGATTTGGCCTTCGATGTTAGTTGTTGTTTGGTAAAGAAAAGAGAAATATTTCTGGCTCCGTAGATATTTTCGTATTCTGTGAGTTTGTCTCTATTTTCATATTTGTGAAACGTGTTTGTTAACAAAGCAGAGCAAATATAATAAAGATCGGCAGGGGATTTTCCATCGCCGAAATTTAAGATGTATGTATTTTTTTTCTACTTTATTTTTTTCTAGAAGCTCCCTAATTAGAGGGTCCCAAATTAGAGGTTTCCAAATCTCTAGGTTTGGTCTGCTTAGTAATTTTTTTTATTTTAAGAGCATATGTGTTGCCCTCTGGAACCACCTGACCGTCTACCTTGCATCTCTGTCAATTATCTTGCTATCGGCCACAAGGGGAAGTTTGTTCTTTTGTACTTTCAAGCTGGTCCTGAGTTTTCGACTTTTTCGCGTCACATCTTTACTAAGAACACCGAAAATCGCTAACCTTCTTCGCAATTCGTGAACCTTTATGTCGGACATCTCAACTGTATTTCGGACTGAAATCTTTACTGAATTCGCAGGTTAACTTACTTCCATTCACCCATGATGGGAATCTTGTGTAATTCTTTGTTGCATTTGTAATATCGCCCGTGCTGAGGATTGTACATTCAACCTCCAGAGGAGTGACACTTAAAATGCATTACTGAGCACTTTTATCCATTACGCTATCATCTTATTAACGAATACAATCAGGACGGAAGTAAATTAAGACAATAAGCCTTGGATAAAACATGCGCGTTATCCTATCGAATAGATAAAAAATACATAATAAAATGTAAACTTAATACTTGTTACGTGTATAGTTGAGAAAATGTCACTAACATTATATATATACATATGTGTGTGTGTGTGTGTGTGTGTGTGTGTGTGTGTCTTTGTGTATGTCTGTGTGTGAAGGTTTTCGTGTTATTAAATGTTTTAAATATAACGCTCACAAAATTTTCGCCAATATTTATGTGATTAATAACTGAGAATTTATTATTATTATTATTATTATTATTATAATTATTATTATTATTATTATTATTATTATTATTATGAAGTTTCTTTATTAGAAACAGTATTTTTATTGATACACTGTAATATATTTATATCGTCCGCATTTTTTTTTTTTACGGTGGCTGAAACCGGCGTAGTGATAGTTCTTTGTTAGTTACACTAGACTTGTCGTGTTAACATTATCTTTTGCTTGAATTTTATTAGTAGACAATAAATTGGTTTCAGATAATGGTTCTTATATTGTTCAGGAAAACTTGCTGAAATTCCCCTTGTAACGAATGAAACGATTAAGCCTAAAACATAAATTCTCACATAAGACACCATAGCGTGATGCTCAATATTTTTCAAAACCAACTTTACTTAAGAGCTGAAGGGTATCATAATTGCACAGTCATTTTCGGATCATTGTTGATATGAAACCGACGGTAGCGATGTTATTACAATCTACTGTAATGCACGCGGATCAACCATAATTTGCTCACGGGATTTGAAGGTCCCGGGTAGATCCGTTAGAAAATAAAAAGCGATTGATCACAAAAATCGGAGGCCTGCAATATAAATTCTGGAGTCCCTAGGGGTCAATCCTGGGCCAAACTCTCTTCCTGATCTACATCAATGACCCCCCTAAACACATACTTAAATCATTCGTTGACATCTATGCTGATGACACGACCATCTACGGCAACACATCAAAGGCTGTAAATGAAAAAGTTCTCTCTGATTCTCTCTCCTCTGATCTCGAGCGCGTGGTTCAGTGGGGGAAGATGTGGCTGGTTACCTTTAATGCATCCAAAACCAAACTCCTATGCTTACATCATCAACGCTCTGATCCCCATCTGGAATCAATTGTGATGGATGGCTCTCGTCTGGGTGAGGTCCCGTGTTTTGACAAGCTTCTGGGCTTGACCTTTACTCCTGATCTGAAATGGAACACGTACATCAAGTCTGTTGCCAAGGTCGCTGGAAAGATGGTGGGATCCTTCTACCGCTCCAGAAGATATCTCACTACTGATGCAATCCTCTATCTATATAAAAGCCAAGTACGTCCAAGGATGGAATACTGTTGCCACATCTGGGCAGGAGCTGTTAAAACAGCCTATCTTTGTTTTATCGTTATTTCCATGGCAGGTTCTCCTCTGAATTCCAATCTCTGGTCCCCCCTCCCCAATCTTTCACGAAAAACACCCGTCTAGCTGAATTCACTGTGAAAAATTTTCCCCACTCTATATCTGTGCCTAAATCAAAACGCGGATTCCATGAACAAAGCTTCTTTCTTAGAACTGCACGCCTGTGGAACTCTGTTCCGTCTGCCTGCTTCCCACCGGACTACAACTTGGATGTCTTCAAGTCCAACGTTAACAAATTCCTAATGAACCGCCCCATTAAGTAAACACTTCATCAAATCTCCACACTAATGTAATGTACTTGCAATAACCCTTATCCCTGAGTGGGTTCTGTGTAAAAAAAAATCACCATAAACACTTGCAATGTTTATATCCATTTATTTGGAAAATATCTACTCCAATATCAAGTACTTTTGAAAAAGTGCTGTATTTTTGGTTTGTTTTTGTTCATGTTATAAAGAAATTTGTACTTAAATTGACATTAATTATTAATTAAATTTACTTTAATGTCTGTTTACCTATTGATCTTTCTCATTCTCTCTTTCTCTCTTTCTCTCTCTCTCTCTCTCTCTCTCTCTCTATATATATATATATATATATATATATATATATATATATATATATATATATATATATATATATATACACACACATAATGGGCGGAAGTCTTTCGAGAGCTCTTTCAGCTATCAACTCATCAGGAGAAAATCGATAGCGTAAAAATAATACTATGTCGAAAGTAAAGAGTTCTGATGGGGAACTATTGTATGTGCGAAAAATTACGGGGACACTACAATAAAGTTTATTAAAAAACGATTAAAATAATGGCGCAACGAGAGGGAGAAAAAAAAAACGGGAGAAAAGATGCACAGTTCCCCAAAGAGAAACAATGTATTATGTTTCTTTCTGCCGGCACAAAAAAATGTTTCCGCACCGCAATAGAGACAGACTCCAAAATCTTTAAATGATTTCTGGAGTCCGCTTTAAAGATTTTAGAGACTGTCTCTATTATATAACTGTAAAACAAACTAAGTATTATGGCATCTGTTATCTTTAAGAGAATAATAGGGATCAATATTTATACAATCATATTCAACCATGAATTTGGCATAAAAACTCATTCAAAGTCAACAGACTATAACTTTTGCCACTTATTATCGGGGTAAAATGCCTAGTTTATTAATACACACACGCGCACGCGCACACACACACACATACACACACGTGTGTATGTGTGTGTGCGTGTTTGTGTTTGTTTGTGCGTGTGTATTACTATGATCTTTTATATCTGGAAGTATAAACGTTTTTCTGTAATATATTTAACATAAGTATACTATATAGATAAACAAGTGTGTATATTGAACGAAATAAATCTCTCAGTAGACTTATCTTTATAACTGCTTAGACCATAAACATAATAATCCTTCTTAGATTCCTGTAAAACGGATTATACATCGTTATATTATGAGCACACACGTGTACACACATATATGTATGTATATATGTGTGTGTGCGCTTGTATGTGTGTATGTGTGTGTGTGGTGTGCGTGTATGTTTCTATGTCCATAAGAAATGTGCTTATGTATATGTGTCCGTGTATAGTACTATATATATATATATACAAATTTACATATATATATATTTATGTATATATATATATATATATATATATATATATATATATGTATATATGTGTGTGTGTGTGTGTGTGTGTGTGTGTGTGTGTGTGTATACGTAATAGGACTATTTTATTTTCACATCGCTATATGTATTTGTGTATATGTCCATAGGCATTACACATTTTGGCAAGTCATCATCCGAATGCGCTGAAAGTTTTGTTTGAACATGGCAATAAACAAAACATAATCTTCTTTCGTAAATATTATGTATTTGCGGATTAATACAATCAAATCATTCATTTGTTTACGGCGTTGGTTCGCTGTGAGACGCGCTGATCAGATTGCCGTTGTAAATTTTACCAGTACAAATATGTACATTGACTTCTTAAGACAAATTCTGCCGATGTTTGAACGGGAGAGTGTGTATATAGCAGCCATAAGAACTGTGTTTTCGAATGAACGTGAAATATTATACTCATGCACACTAAATTATATTTCCAAGCATGTATATGCTGATGCATTAGTAGAAACGGGAAGTAAAGTCTTTTTTATATTGATATAATGATGGACATTTTTCTCTATATATTGATGTAATAATAAATATTTTGCCATATATTTTGGAATAATGCATGCATATAAACTATAAAGTATACTTATACATATAACATAAGTATTAAATATCCATATGCGTATCTTTATCTCTACCTGTATCTCTATTTATATCTCTATCTGTATCTGTATATCTACTATTATATAAACGTTACTCTTTGTGTGTGAGAGAGTGTTGCTTCCTCATAGGTTCCGAAACGGCTGAACCTAACTTTTGCAAAATTTATACAAAGCTAAGTTATATGTCTGGCAGTGTTCTTAGAAAAGCTTTGTACAGAAATTTTAGTCCGATAAGTACCGAAAATCGAAAAAACTCAGATTTAAAAATAGCCTTTCTTGTTTTATAGATAAAAAAGAATAATTTTAACAGAATAATATTGTACGTTACACTGGTCAGGGGAGATAAGAATAAGGATATATAGTTTAGTGCTAAAGCAGTCGACTACGGATCGAACGATCTCCAGTTCGAGCCCTGGTGTACCTCACCATTTTATTATAATATTTTCTAATTAATTAGTTCAATTTACGATGAAAGAAGAGGTGCACGTTAGAAACGTTGCCCATCATTAAGCCCAAATATCAGCTGACGTTATATTGTAAACAAACTGACGAAATTTTATGAACGACATTATTTTTTTTTTAATTATTTTTTTATTTATTTATATTTATTTTTTGCAAGCTTGGCCTTTGGGCCAAATATTCCTCGTAATGTATAATAATCAACAGAGGAATAATTCTGTAATAATACATACGCAATCTGCATAAATTAAAACATGTTTATGTGTACGTCCGGGCAACGTAAAGTTTCCATAGTATAGTATATAGTATATAACGATTCCTCCGTTCAGTCTCGAAAGACAATAGATACTACCTCGTAGGGGAAGCTGCATATGTAATTGTGTGGTAAAGTTTGCGCAATTTCCAACAGCACCTCTTCTTAATCGGCATTGTTTGAGTCCAGTGGCAGGGGAATCCAGGTCGACTGAAAACAATGCCGAGTTAGCAAGAAGCACATACAACAGCTGGAAGTCCCAAATAATCGTCAATTTATTACTGACCAGGTTCAACGTTTCTTAATTTTGGTAATCCAGCGGGAAACGGTGTGTCAGCCTATATATATATATATATATATATATATATATATATATATATATATATATATGCTGGGTGACCCTAAAAAATGGGCCCCGACACTAATTAGGCCCCGTTTCTTAGTGTTTCGTCCGAATGAAATGAAACTTTGGCCATAACTAATTTATGATATTCAAAATATTACATAAAAACACTAGTCTCTTTGGCTTTTTTTTCTTCGTTCTACATCATATCTTCTAGATGGCCTCCATTTAGCTTTTGTTTTTTTGGTCACACTGTTTGTTTATATATATATATATATATATATATATATATATATAATATGCGTATATATATATGCAATATATATAAATAATGTATGCATATATATATATATATATCTGTATGTGTGTACGGAAATGTATATACATATTTATGAGGGGAAGTAGTTTGGTTGAAGCATTGCTGGTAAATAAATATGGAGGAATATAAGAAGGCTGCATAAATGCAAGGAACAGGCTGTCATAATGTAGTGACTATGAACAAAAAGGGAAAACAAAAGAGGGATTGGTGGAGTTTGTTTTTTCGATTATCTTCGTATATCGATTTATTTTTAAGATTAATCTCAAACACAACTCAGTAAAATTGACTTGTTTGAAACTTTTCTCTTCCCTGCAGCCTCTCTCCCACAGAAGAGACGTTGCGAGTTTGTCTTTGTTTTATCGTTATTTCCATGGCAAGTGCTCGTCTTAGCTCTAATCTCTGGTCCCCCCTCGCCAATCCTTCCCGAGAAACACCCGTCTAGCTGAAACCACTGTCAATAATTTTCCCTATTCTTTATCCCAGCCTAAATCAAAACGTAGATTTCATGAACGAAGCTTCTTTCTTAGAAGTGCACGCCTGTGAAACTCTTTCTCGTTTGCCTGTTTCTCACCTGACTACAACTTGGATGTCTTCGAGTCCAACATAAAAAAAAATCCTGATAAACCGCGCCCTTAAGTAAGACACTTCATCAAATCTCTATTACTAACGATTACTACGATATTATCCCATTGACTACTGCCCACGCAATAACACTTATCCCCGAGTGGCTTCCGGTCCTAGATATGTGGTGTCTACCATATAAAAAAAACAATCTAGCTGGTTGAAATCTTTGATATTCTAAAAAATAAAGTGACTAAAAATGTGTTGTTAAAAAGATTTTTTTTTTCTTTTTTAACGATATTCAAACGAAATGGCACTTTACGATGAACGGACATCATTGCTGCTCATTTTCTAAATCTTGCTCCTTGATTGGTACAATTTGCTTACAATTGTTTTGGAACAATGTTGTCATATAAGTATATAATTGTTCATTAATTCTAATTTTGTTCATCTGGTCAAGCTTATTAGCACATAGAAGAAAAATGTACCAATCCTACGAACAGGACGCTCTTATAAAAATGTCGATAGTTAGTTTTTATTCACAAGCAAATATTTCAACATTTTATAATAAAGCACACTTGCATCTTAGATCCTCTTAACATCTGTGCGACTAGCGACTTTTCTTTGTGTTGCTTTTGACAATGGTTTAGCTCTAGTATTGCACTATTGAGCTATCTACATAAGAACCTTGTGTAATATATAATTACTATCCCTAGTAGTAAATTTACACACACACATCCATATACATATATATATATATATATATATATATATATATTATATATATATATAAAGAGAGATAGATAGATAGATAGATAGATAGATAGATAGATAGATAGATATGGAATTTTTAAAAGCCGAGAGCAATGTGAACAAATCCGGAGCCACAAAAGGGTAGGTAATTTCTCCCGAAATTAATCAAAGTTCTATACCACCAACGGACTTTATGTACACCGGATATACCAATAATTTGTTTGCAAATGATTATGTAATGAAAGGAGGAATGATAAATGAATAAATAGTTCAACATTTCTCTACTCGAACATACGCGTCTATTTGTTTGTTTGTTTTTCCTGTTTTTCCTCTTGTGGCTCCGGTCCTTTCCGCATTGATCTCGGCTTTTAAAATTTCAATATATTCCTTTACCAGCAATGCTACAAGCAGCCTACCATTTACTGGTCGAAATTACATTTTTAGACATAAATAATTATGCATCTGTCGTATCGATATTACCTTCTGACGAGCCAGTCATTCTAATCCAATTCATCGATTACATAATAAATTCGGAGTGCTATTGACTTTTAGCAAGCATATTTTATAACCCAACGTAGCACTATTTTTCTTGATTTTATCACTACGCATTTACCAAACAAACTGTGGAATTTTTAATTTGTCATCCAAAATAATACATATTGCTTCAGAAATTACTGTAATTAATATCGAGGTTTATGAGTGCACACGTGTATTTGTTCATCTTGCTTCTGTGATCGTTACAGTTGGGAAAATAGGTGAAATAGAAATCAGATAGGAAGTCTAATAAAAAGACGTGTGAGGAAAGGAGACATTAGAGTATTTAATTAACACCTCTCGAAGAGGTTCAGTTCTGAATTTGACAAAAGTGTTTCGTGGAACGAACTGGATTCGGTCTTTGGCACACATAGGTTATCACTAAATACCGTTAACAATTTGGATCCTGCTGCTAGACTTAATGATCGAGCGCATCTAGGCAGATGGTGTCAAATTCAGTAACTTCATCGGAGCACATTCCGTGAACGTACTTGTAATAGTTGTATAATGATGTAAAATAGGAACAAGGGATGGGGTTTGGTAGACCAGGTGGAATCTATTAGGTGACAGACATACCGTCTTTCCTTGTACCACTGTTAAATCTGGTACGTTTTCTAACTTGGTAGATGGAGAATATCTCTTATTTGCAGTAGACTCGGTAATCTCGCGTAATCCCGCCTATTTATTTATACCAAATTATTTTTCTCTGTGATACAAAGCCATTCATAAAAACATAAAGGACACTTAGATAGCCGATACTTTTTTCACATAGAATTGTATGATTTCCCATCCTTATATGTTGTGAGGATGATGTGTATTGTTGGATAAACGGCCGGGTCTCAATCGCAACATCTCTTTAAGACAATATTTAAGAACTGTGATACAGTGAAACAATCCATATGTATGAGCAGATATAGATATAGTTTACATATTAATGTGTACAGATGATATAAATGGTATATATAAATGGTATATATATATATATATATATATATATATATATATAACGAGGATAGAAGAAGAGAGTAAATTCAGTTCTATAAGAGGAGACTTATCGGGATAATATAAAGCTCAGCGAAGTTCAATGGAGCTTATATAGGAGACAATAGGAGTGGAAGATGAAGTGACAAAAACTATATATTGGAAAATATAGAATGAGTCATTATTTTAATAAGGATATACATACATTTAGTTGGGGATAAAGATGAATCTTTATACCAAGGTATTTCGAAGCCTAATGCTGCTCAGAAGAGTAAAGAAGGTGTTAGGTAACATACTGGGTATATGACGTCTAGCGAAATAAATTAAATAAACGAAATAAATTAATAACATTATTTTATCTATCCGCTTGTCAACGCTTTTGATGAGAAGCATTACGTATCGAAATAATTTGGTGTAAAGAGTCCTCTTAATCTCTTAACAAAATGTACGTATATTTTATTAAATAAATGACTCATATTGTCTCATATATATATATATATATATATATATATAAGTAGAAAGACCATATATATATATATATATATATATATATATATATATATATATATATATGGTCTTTCTACTTCTACTTTGTTTTAGAGAACTGCATCTAGATAGTTGAAATCTACATTTTCAACATTTTGATTGTTCCAAATTAGTTTTTCATCATTTGGTGTCTGTGTTACGTTCATACCTTCGTTTTGTTGACGTGTAGAAAGAATCCTGCTGCTTCGCTGGCACCTTGTTGGTAAAGTCTTGTAGTTTCTGCTTACTTGAAATCAGAACGACATAATCAGCATATCTCAGGTTGTTTATTGTTCTCTCCCCAATTTGGATTCCAGCTGTGTGATGTTCAATTATTGGCACATGTGGCCAGAACAGGCGGCATTACTAAAGACCTGCACGTAGGTACAACCTCTGGCAAAAGAGGATATAGGTGACCAAAAACCAAAATGTCAGAAAACGTGAAGGACATTGCGAACATTAGCATGGCTATGATGCTCAGAATGACGCAGAACCGGAGTCAATGGGGGCGATAATAGACTATTTAAAAAAAAGTCGATGGGTTATTGTCGAAATACGGCCTAATTTTATTCATGCAATTTGTGTGCATTAGACTTTTAGATATCAGCATGTTCGCGCGAGCCAAAAATGTATTTAATTTATTAAATGCCAAACATGAACCTTTGGAATAAACCACATAAAATGAAAGTGTTTTTCTGTGATTTATTTTAAATCAAATTCGCCGTCTCTAAAAACAACTCCAGGAAAATGCCCAACTCGGATCATTACATTGTGATATGATATGGATTACCCAACATACAGTTTGGATCATTTTACCACACTGTTTCAAAGACATTCACCTCGGATTTTACCGTGCAATTTGGATGTTAACTTTTATATATTTTTCTTTAACTTCCCTTACTCTATGACTTTTAATTACTCATTCAATTTTTAATTATGATTTTCCATGTCTCATTCATTTAGCAAATAAGATGTATACCATTATAGCTATTTGCTAATATTTTCTCCTCTTAAGATGGTTGATTGGTTGTTTTTGTTTAAGGCATATCAACCCATTCTTGGGTTATTTAATGCCGTATCCGGTGATTTTGAAGAATTTTTCCTAATAGAATATATTTGTTTTTTGCAAGTCGGTTTTTATTTAACCCATAGTTGGGGTCCAACATACTACCACTCCGGGTAAGAGTGGACCTGGAAGCAATGGCAATTAAAGGGTGGCTCAACACTCCCCAGAGCCCGCAAGCTGGGGCCTCACCATCGGATATAGTTTAAGGTCATATCCAGGACATCTCCTCTGAAGAGATGGTAGACATCGAAATCCTTTAGGATAAGGAGTTAAAATATTTCTAATGCATTCTTTGTCTTACATAGAATAATAAAAATCTTCATTTCACGTCATGATTTTTTAAATTCATTGAATCGCTTGAATTTTATATATATATATATATATATATATATATATATTATTTTATTTTATCAACAATTCCTTTCTGTTGCAAGTTTAGAATATAATTGTCAATAATACCAACTTAATTATAATCTCAGCTCAATGAATTTTCAAAAGAATTTTCAGAGCATATATACGTAAATCTAATAAAATCACAACCTACATGAATAGAAATTCACTTTTTTTTGGCGTTAAGCTCTTACAGCTGTTTCGTGAAAGGATGGACAATTAACTCTCGTCCATAGAACTGTAAATCATCCATCCAATCACTCCTCAGAGACGCTTACAAGTATTCCCAACAAGTTCTTCAATCCGTTGTGAACATTTTTTTTTTTACATTTACAGTTCTATGGACGAGAGGTAATTGTCTATCATTTCACGAAATAGCTGTAAGAGCTTAACGCCAAAAAAGTGAATTTCTATTCATGTAGGTTGTGATTTTATTCAATTTACGTATATATATATATATATATATATATATATATATATATATATATATATATATATATATATATATATATATAATAAATATAAGGATAAAAGAAAGAACAAACAAAATTATACGTCCGTCAGTGTTTGGCTTTTATTTCAAGTACAGATAAATACTCTCGTTAAGTTTGCGATAAAAACGAAACATTATTAAAAATATATTTGGGGTTGTTCTTTTTACATTTCTCTACATTAGAATATTATTTTCATAATTGACAAACGTTTATATTGAAAATTTTAAAATGTTGATCATCTTACTGTTTATTACTTTAAGTACGTTGACATGCATAATTCGTGAAAACACCGTTTTTGTACCGCAGACTTATTCATATAATTATTAAGGCAAATTCTTTTAATTATTCTGGCGGTAACCTCTCATAATTGCATGAATGATTCTGCGCTACGAAACAGGCGCTGACAATA
>NC_136487.1:159870351-159880351 GCF_053919585.1 Euprymna scolopes | reverse complement strand
TTATTATACTGCCCCAAATAACTATAATGCTGAAAACAAATGTTATTTACATTGATTTCAGTCAGTATATACCATTTGTTCAAATAGTTGTCTAATTTATCTTGTACATTAAAGAAAAGAATATAAAGAACTCCAACGCACACGACAGATTCAACCTCTCTATATGCAACATGATTCAATTTAATATTACTATCATAACATTTGTGCGATTTAAAAAAAGAATACTTCAAATAAATTAATATGAGATGCCAAACAAACAAAATGTGAATGTAACCGCTTCAGCGCTTAGGCAAACGAAAATTAAATAAATAATTGGTTATATAGCGAAAAATATAACCAAAAGATATTTTATATATGTGTGTCTATGTGCGTGTGCGCGCAGCTTAAATACGTTAATTTAAATACAACATGATAATTTCGCATTCTCAGTAATGAATTCGACATTTAAGTTGTCAAAACATTGAAGGGTGAACATTTGTGTCGCATTACAGAATCCTGCTACAGCTAGTCACACTAACGAATCGACAGTGAATTTGTGCTCTTATGTTTGCGCTATTACGATAATTACGACAAGCTGCAAAATCCAGTTTCTGTCACCGTTTAGATGGTTAGATGACGGAAGGACTTTTACTCTAATATTTTTTCCATAGAACTGCTTGTCTTTGGAAATTAGACCCAGTTTCTTTCTACTATAATTTTACTATACTGCAGAAATGTTAATCTTATTTGAATAGACATCTCGCTGCACAGCTCCCTATATATATATATATATATATATATATATATATATATATATATATATACATATATACATATATTATATATATATAAATATATATATACATACATATATATATATATATATATATATATATATATATATATATATATATATATATATACTATGGTTATGTAAAGACTAAATTTAAACTTGTTCGAAAACATAATTTATTTAAGATTGTAAAATTAAAAAATAAAAATGAATGTGTAAGCTGACCGGTTTCGAAGCTCGCTCAGCAGAGCTAAAATCGAGCTTAATTACGTTTTAAAAAGAAAAGGGGAGAACAATGAATACGAGATGAAAAAGTAGGGGGAATATATGTATATAAAAAAAGAGGGGGATGAATTAATTATTAAATAGAAACTAGATTAAGCCCTAAGAGATTCTCTTTTTGTTTATATATATATATATATATATATTTTTTTTTACAAAGGCATCACCACATTATCAAGGCCCAGAGGCCACTCAAGGATAAGGGTTAAAGAGTCTACAGTAGAAGTTGGTCAATATAGTAATCATTAGTAATGAAAATTTGGTAAATTTAATAACTTATATGGAACGGCTCATCAAGAACTTATTTACCTTAGACTTGACCACAACCATACTGTAGTCAGCCGGAAAGCAGGAAAACGGAAGACAATTCCACAGGCGTGCAGTTCTAAGAAAGAAGCTTTGTTCATGGAATCTATGTTTAGGTTTAGGCACAGATAAAGAGTGGGGGAAATTATTGATAGTGTTTACAGCTAGACGAGTGTTTCTTGTGAAAGTTTGGCGAGGGGGGACCATAGATTGAAGCTCAGTTGAACACTTTCCATGAAAATAACGATACATCAGAGACAAACTCGCAACATCTCTTCTGTGAGATAGAGGTTGCAAGGAGGAGAAAAGGACATCTCCTACGAGGCTACGAAGTCTATTTTGAACTCTATCAAGGCAGGCCAAGTCCTTTCTAGCAGCTCCTGCCCAGATGTGGCAACAGTATTCCATCCTTGGACGCACCTGGCTCTTGTATAGATAGAGAATAGCATCAGCAGTGAGATATCTACTGGATCGATAGAAAGATCCCACCATTCTTCCAGCGGCCTCGGCAACAGATTTGATATACGTGTTCCATTTAAGATCAGGAGTAATGGTCAAGCCCAGAAGCTTGTCAAAACTTGAGGCCTCCTGAAGACGAGAGCCATTCATTTCAATTGATGACAAATGTGGATTAAAATGTTGATGATGTAAAGAGAGAAGCTTGGTTTTAGATGCATTAAAAGTAACCAGCCACTCCTTTCCCCATTGTACTACATGCTCAAGATCAGAGGAGAGAGAATTGGAGAGTACTTGGTCGTTTACTGTCTTAGATGTGGTACCATAAATGGTAGTGTCGTCAGCATAAATGTCTACAAATGATGTAAGGATATGATTTGGAAGATCATTAATGTAGATCAGGAAAAGAGTTGGGCCCAGGATGGATCCCTGAGGGACACCGGCATTAATAATGAGCTTCTGATTTTTGCCCCTCAACTACTACTCTTATGAACCTATCAGAAAGAAATGATTTAATAATTGAGAAGACTTTTCCAGCTATACCATAGCTAGCGATCTTATGAAGTAAACCTTTATGCCATACCCTATCAAAGGCTTTAGATATGTCAAGAGCAATTGCCCTAGAAAGATTGCCACCGTCGAGAGATTTGCTAATCCTATGCGATATAACTGTATATATATAGGTTTCTAATAAAAGGGTTTCCACCAGACTTTAAAATGCTTTTCACTGGACCCATAAAGAAGAATTTCTCCAGGAAGATGTCCGACCCAGATATCTACTCAGTTATGCGGACTACCCAATATACAGGTTGGATCTTATTAACTCACTGCTTTAAAGAACAGTCACCTTGGATTTTACCACGCAATTTGGATGTAATATTTTTATATCCTTTTGGTCAATTTCCCTTGTTATATGATTTCTGATTAATCAATTATTTTGATTTTGATTTTCCATCTATCACTGACTTTAATAAATAGGGTGCATACATTTATAAATATTTGCTAATATTGTCTCCTCTGAAGAGATGGTAGACATCGAAACCCTATAGGTTAAGGAGATAAAATTTCTAAAGTATTCTTTGTCTTGCTGAGATTAATAAAAAGCTTTGATATGAAACTCAAACATTTCACTTCACAAAATGTTTTTTGAAATTCATTGAATCACTATAATTTAATATATATATATATATATATATATATATATATATATATATATATATATATATATATATATATAATTTGTGTTCGTTCAGTCATAATCGAAACCGAACCAAAACACATGAAAAATTTCTCATATTATTTATAAAAAATAGTGCCATCAGTTATAATCGAAACCGAAACCAAAACTTACGAAGACTTCTTGAGTAAGTCATTTATATAAAACAAATAGATTACTGAAATGCCATCTGTTATAATCAAAACCGAAACCAAAACTTATGAAGAATTCTTGATAAAATATTTATAAACAATAGATGTAAGTGCTATCAGCTATAAGCCAAAGCATATGTATAATTCTTGGTAAAAATATTTATGACAAGAAGTACATAACAATTAAACGACCCGGATGTAAACGTGACACAGAAAATAACACACACGCTATAGTATTAATATATAGAGTTTAAAGTATTTTCCCTTATTTTATGTGCGTGTGAAGAGCGGGATACTGAGACAGACTTGAAGAGTAAAAGTACGGAGGTTACACAAGAGCGTTAAAAATGTACATAAATTGTTTTCTCGTTCATAGAGACCCGTTTTTTTCTGTTATTGTGTTAGTCTAAAAGATTATAAGGTTGACTGGTCTACGCGTTTTTCGGGATGATACGGCGTACTATATTTCACGTTTGTGCGCCGGAGAGGCGTGAAAGAGTCGACAAAAGTCGCCTACCGCCTCGACTAATGCTTGTATCAACAATATCTCGTAAGCGTTGCATGTTTGTTAATATACTTAATTCACTGTCAACGACTGAGAATTAGCAGAGCGTACAGATACGGGTATTACAGACACATTTTCAAGGAAGTGGACATACGCGTGTATATATATATATATATATATATATATATATATATATATATATATATATATATATATATAATAAAAATTACAATTAAATTTACCAAAATGATCCAAGATGGTAAAATCAAAGTATTTTATGAATATTAAATAATTAATATTTGCAAAATTATCTCATCCAGATATAAAAGCTCGATAAAACCAAATAGGAAATAGAGCTTATAATATGAGCAAACAATTAATAAAATATGTTAAAAAACACATTGAAATGAGTTAAAAATATATTTAATCTGAAAGGGAAACACTAGGTAAATGGATAGTCCTTAATCCGCGGAGTTTCGAAGAAATACTTTCCTTCTCATCAGAGGGTAGGAATTAGCAAAATGCGGGATCGGATTTTGCATGCAGAAGTATTTGATGAAACATCAAGTAAGTCAAAGACCTTACTTGAAAACAAAAAAAAAGTGAAGCAGAGGGAACATGGTAAAGAAAAAGGTGATTACACATGAATAGATAGTCTGATGGAAGATAAAAAAATCCAGTGACGGTAAAATCCAAATGTAAAACTTCAAGAAAGTTAAAAGAATTTCCATTTGTACAAGTAAAATCTAAGGAAATCCCGTAATTGGAAGAAGATGGTCCATAATAATCCAAAGGCAGGAATCCATGGAATAATTCACAAAAATGTGTACAAGGAAAAAAGAAAATATTCCAATAATATTAATAAAAGAAAAATATGATATGCTTTTCATTCTACTTCCGAGACATAAATAAGAAAGATCATTTTTTCTCTCTCCTCTTTCTCTTCACTGAACTTTCTTATTTATATTTAATGAACTTCGTGTATGTGTGTATGTGTCTGTATAGGCTCGAAAACAACTGGACTAATTTTTATAAAATTTCACGCATGTTACTTTATGTGCTTGGCAGTGTTGTTAGATATGTCTTGTATCGGAATGTCTTCGATAAGTATTGATAATTGATAATCGAAAAATCCGATGATTTAACATGAAGTTAACAGCTTGTCATAACTATTTTTACCAAGAGTTGTTCATAAGATTTGGTTTCAGTTTCGATTATAGCTGATAGCACTTAAGTCATCTATTTTTTATAAGTAATTTCATCAAGTATTATGGCTGAAGGTACTCAAGTCATATATATATATATATATATATATACATACATATATATATATATATATATATATATATATATATGTATATATATATATATATATGCAGTGTGTGGCAAAAGTATTTGGTACATTGATTTTTTTTCGGATTTCTCAAGAAATACCAAGTTAATTTGAATGAAATTTACACTTAATCTTTGAACAGATATTATCTATTAAAAAACAAAACGGAAATAAAGATATACTAAGTTGACAAATATTCATTAACAAAAAAACAAATTACACATATGTAAAAGTTTTTAAAACATTGTCAAATTTCATTCTTAAACAGTCATTTCATCTTGCTACAATATTTACAACCAATCAGAAAGTTCATTCTTAAGTACATCTTGCTACAATATTTTACAAAATCAAAAGGCAGCTTAGGGGTTTGGCTCCTTATATATCAGCGGATAACAGCTCTCAGACTGCGCAGATTGTTTCTTATGACAAGAAATGGAAGTACATAACAATCAAACGACCCAGGTGTAAGCAAAACACACACACACAGAGCAAATAACACTCATGTTATCGTATTAATATATAGATTTAGAATTATTTTTCCTATGAATATATATTGCGTTTACACATGTGTATAAAGTGTCTATGTGTGTGTGAAGAGCGAGAGATTGGGACAGACAGGGAAAGTATAATTACGACGGTTATACAAGAGACTTTAAAATGTACAGAAATTGTTTTCTCTTTCATAAGGACCCGTTTTTTGTGTTGTTGTT
This sequence comes from Euprymna scolopes, assembly GCF_053919585.1. Classification (NCBI taxonomy): domain Eukaryota; kingdom Metazoa; phylum Mollusca; class Cephalopoda; order Sepiida; family Sepiolidae; genus Euprymna; species Euprymna scolopes. The sequence continues at coordinate 159,874,619 of NC_136487.1, read as the reverse complement.
AAAAAATGAAAAAATCGAAAGAAATGCTACGAACTTTAAATTTTTATTAAAAAATAAAATAAATAATAATAACTGAAAGAAATACGAGTGTGAAAAAAAACTTAAAAATAGAAAAACATTCAACTATATTAAAAAAGGTTAAAGAAAAAATAAAATAATGAAAGTACTATTAGTAAAAAAAAATAGAGGAATGCACCAACTTTTAAATAAGATAGAATAAAATCAAGCAATTATAAAATTGATGAAAGAAAACGTGTGATTAAAAGAAATTAAAACTAGGAAAAAAAAAGAATAACGAAAAATATCGTAAATTAAAGAATATGGTTGGAGCAAAAGAAAGAAAAATGGTAAAAAACATTTATAAAAAAAGAATGAAACAAAAAATAATGAATAAAAAAAACAAATGAACATTTTTTTTGAGAGAATGTGATAAAAAGCATGGACTATTAAAGGTGGAGGTTGAAAATAGACGGGGTTTGATTATTTAAGAGAAACACCCAACGCGACGTTGTTCAAGTCTGTTCTAATGAAGAATAATGCTTGGAAAGAAACGCTACTCATAGAAGGTGCGTTCCATAGCTAAACAGAAGAGAAAATGAAAATTATTTGATAGATAAATGAAACTAAAAAAAATCAATATATCAGCTTTTTATAAAATATTAAGAACCAAGCAGACAACGAAACACGGATGTAAAGATAGATATCAAAGAATACATGGCAAATTAAATAAATCTATATACAAAGAAAAAGCATATGCGTCATCATATAAGTCATCTTTATGTAGAGACTAGTGGGGGGGTCGTAAAATACGCTTCAATATGGTATTTTAATTTGTCCAGATTTTCTATCCATTATTATGGAGTCGTGATTTCAAAAATAAAAAAAAAATGTATGTAGCTATAATCGAAACCGACAGCAAAACTCTAGCATTCAAAGCTGGTGACGTTACCACTGTACCAATGTGACCTGCATATCAATTGATTAAAAATTAAAAATAAACTAAAATGAATGTACAACGTGCGTAACGATTCTTTCAATTTTTACCCCTTCAAAAGGATTTTAACCGCTAAATGTCTATAAAAGACCGTCAAAAAATATATTTGAGGCCCTCAGCGCTGCTGTGTGGCTTTTCGTTTTGGAAGAGATAGAGTTTGAAAATATGGGGACAGACAGACATAGTGAGTTCTATGAATTAGATGGACAGATACATACGTACGTACGCACATTCATACTTATAGAAAATACTGAGAAAATGATTAAAAAATAAAGATATCAAAGTGGTAGAAAACAGGGTTGAGAAAGATAGATAGATAGATAGATAGATAGATAGATTAAATAGAAAGATAGATAGATGGATAAATAGATCGATATATAGATAAATAGATAGATAGATAAATAGATAGATAGATATCTAGATAGATAAATAGATCTAGATAAATAGATAGATAGATCAATATATATATATAGATAGATAAATAGATAGATAAATATATATAGGTAGAAAGATAGATAAATAGATAGATACATAGATAGATACATAAATAGATAGATAGATAAATAAAGAGATAGATAGATAGATAGATAGATAGATAGATAGATAGAAAGAAAGATAAATAAAATAAACTCCTTTCAGTCTGGAATGACAATACACATTCCCTATAAGTTTCACCTGCGCAGTTAGTTTTATAGTGAAACAGTTTTTACAAAAAAAAAAAAAAAAGTAAAAAGAGCAATTTATCCTTGGTTTTACTTTCAACAATCTTGTAACTCTCGCGATATTTCTGATAAAAGAAAAAATAATTACTATTTTATGGGTGGAATCTCACTAGACGAAACCACAGCAATGAACTATAAAACGGCGATATATATATATACTAGACCACCCGTGACCCGTTGGGTCAGTACGTTATATTAGCTATGGAATTCATGTATGAGCGTGACACTTGTGGCATAAAGAAAATAGTTTTTTTTTACATAACAGAAGCATTTCTATGAAAGTATATTAAAATGAAAAAAGAATATAGATAGATTTCTATGAGTCGTTCTGTTTATTATAATTGTTATTTTTTTTTAAATTACAGTTACTGAATTATAAGTGGTTGGTCATACTTATAGGTAAATATGCACTGAACAGGTATCATAATCCTTATTATAGTTAAATTAAAATTTTGATATATCATCTTTTAAATGAAATTGTTAGTTGAAAGTACAGAATAATAAAAAAAAAACACTCTCCACATGTTAATAATGGCTTTTTAAATAGAAAATGAAAATAAAATGTAACTTTTTTCATTTAATTTAAGCAAACATTCAGTACCCATTGTGTAAAATATTTAATTTGTATGTTAATAATAAGGTCTCTAAACTCTCCCTTCTTATCATTGGACATTCGTCCCAAATAATAAGTTTTGCTGCCCTTATCAAGTTGGCTGTTTCTGATTGTTTATCAAAATTACAAACATCATGTTCTCTTACATTGAGAGGAAGCTTGAATCTGGAATGAGCAGTGCGACCACCAGGCATCAATGTTGCAGCAATACCTGATGATGCTACAGCCAGTGCAATTTGTCCTAAGCTCCTTACCTTTGAAAGAAGAAGTTTTATTAAGAAGGTCTTTCCTGTGCCTCCTGGAGCATCGATGAAAATCAATGAAGAAGAGTCTGTGTTTAAGCAACTGCATATAAAGTTGTAGATGATCGATTGTTCGTCATTTAATAAATGCTGATGTGTCTTTACATATGTCATTTGCTCTGCTATATTGTAACTTTGCTAATCCATTATGGCTCTATTTATGTGAATCACATTAGGTAAATTCTGAGGCAAAGGCAATCCAAAATCTTGCAGTGATTTGTCAGCAGCACAAAGTTTATCATTTATGTACCTCAACGTGTTGTTGATGGCATTTTTATTGACCATGTTCTGATTGTTGACTTGGATTTGCATTGCATTGTAGTAATCCATTGCCATGGAGTTGGAAAATCTTTCCCACAACTCAAGAGGATTTGAACATTCTGTGTTTAAAAGTATCACAATGAACAGATCCCTTATCGCTCTTGGCATTCTCGTTTTAAAAAACATGGGAAGAAGAAAAAGAAATTTTTTTGTAATAACGCCCTCTAGTAAAAAGGTCTGCATTAGTTAAGGGGGATAACTCTATCCAGTTTTACATCGCTCCATTTTTCTCTCTCTCACACATACACGTAACTATTTCTCGCGTACGTAACGAAAACAGAGGGAGTAGGAGTGTTGAAATCTATTAGAGGGAAAGTGAGAGGTGTTTTCTTTCACCGCCGCTGCTTCTATTAATAATGAGTGTTGTTTTTCTTGTTTGTTTACTTTTGTTTTTTAAAAGGGAGAAGTTTTTTGAAACTGCGACAGACTTTACGAAGTTGAATGTTTTTAGCCGTTAAAAAAAAACAAAAAACTATTTGATCAAATTAAATGAAATTGTTTGTATTAAAAGCGATATAAAAATTCCGGAATTGGAATAACGGATTGAAGACGTTGCTATTTACGCATGCGCAACCGGATGTTGAAAACCGGAAATCTGATTGCAAACATACAAGATCCATAGAGTTTTAGTATTATATAGATATATATTATTTTTTTTAAATATAATTATACACTGAAACGTGTTTCGTCGTCTACGACTCATCAGAGTGGCTGAATCTAGCGAGATTCGAAATCAGGACCCCATAATAAAAAGCCTACACCTCTACCACGGGACCACCTCGCTCGACTACTGAATGTATCGCGTTTTTATGTAGATGTTTTTATTTGTTTTTGTTAGCGATACTCATTGAACGAATTCAATTATTTATACGAAAGTGCATTTTTACCTAAATGCGTGTTGGGATTAATTTTCCCTTCGACCAATTTGGTACCCCCTAAATGGGGAGCGGCATATATATATATATATATATATATATATATATATATTATTTTTAAAATATAATTAAACATATATATATATATATATATATATATATATATATATATATATATATATATATATATGTGTGTGTGTATATATATATTCTTATGGCAAGTTAGCTACACGGAAATATATATATCGAAGAGACTTCATTACAGCTCAAATGCCTAGAACATAACAAATTTCTCTTCAGAAAAAAAACACATAATACACACAAACATACGCATGATCTCTGCTTTGTCGTTCTTTCACTGTTATGTCGGTACTTTCATGTCAGATGCTTAACTGAGCTTCAATTCATCGTCCGCGTTTGTAAAATGTTCGTAACTAATGC
>NC_136487.1:159852851-159867851 GCF_053919585.1 Euprymna scolopes | reverse complement strand
ATGCTCTTCCAGGGGTGCGAGGCTATGCATGAATGGGTGTCTCGAATAAGTGGAATATATGTATATATATATATATATATGTATATATATATGTGTGTGTGTGTATATATATATCTTATAAGCAAGATATATATATATATATGTATGTATATATATATATATATACATATATATATATATATATATATATATATATATATATATATATCTTATAAGCAAGATATTAAAGCAACCCTTTTTGGGTTGAGCACTTTGTAAATATATTTTACCCCGACGCGTATTTAAGCTATTATGTGAAGCCCATCGAAACAGTACTGTATGTGGATGATATATATATATATATATATATATATATATATATATATATATATATATTACATGGAAGTCACCACTTATCAAGGCCCAGAAGCCACTCCAGGATAAGAGTTATTTCGTGTACAGTAAACAATGGGACAGTGTTGCAGAATTCATTAGTATTGGAGATTAGATAGAGTGTAATTACTTAAGGGACGGTTCATCAGGAATTTTTTTATGTTGGACTTGAAGACATCTATGTTGAAGTCAGGAGGAAAATAGGCAAACGGTAGAGAGTTCCACAGGCGGGCAGTTCTAAGTAAGCAGCTTTGTTCATGGAATCTACGTTTTGATTTAGGCACAGACAAAGCGTGGGGAAAATTATTGACAGTAGTTTCAGTGAGATGGGTGTTTATGGTGAAAGATTGGCGAGGGGGGACCATAGATTGGAGATCCTGTATATATATATATATATATATATATATATATATATATATATATATATATATATATATATATGTGTGTGTGTGTGTGTGTGTGTGTGTGTGCTTTTATATGTTTCATTTAAAATTATGTTTACATTTTTAGAGCTAGTGAAGCGTCTCGTGTGTAAAAAAGCGTTTCTCTAATTCCAGAAAGTTGAATATAATATTATATATATATATATATATATATATATATATATATATAATTTACATCTCTGTCTCTTTCTCTTTCTCTCTCTCTCTCTCTCTCTCTCTATATATATATATATATATATATATACATAATTTTATGAAAATATATTGCAATTAACCTACATAAAATTTGTGCCACTTCAACGTCGTGTAAAATCGTTAGGATTGTCTAAGAGTGATGATTCTCTACAAGGATGAAAAGGGGAAGATTATGTGTAGCCTTATTCCCATGTATATATTCATCACTTTCTATCTAGATCTACTCACGAATTAAGCACTGTTGAATAAAATAGTAAAAATCGATAAAGAAAATATTATATCTTCTTTTTACGTGAATATATGAAATAATGTATATGTGTTTGTGTTCGTGTGTAATTTTTCTTCAGAAGTTTTTTTTTATGCGTTATATAGAGAATATCGGACAGAAGCAGTAATTCATTCCTTTATCAGTCTATGTATCTGTTTATCAAATTATCTGTGTATCCATCTATTTGTCTATCTAGCTATCTATCTATCTCTTGATGAGTGGACAACTGAGATTGGAAGCAATGTTTTTACAAGTTGTTAACTATGTTAGCACGTCAAAGTATCCAAACAGGTGAGTGGACCTGACGTGTCGCATGTACTGTGTTCCGGTTTGCACAAGCATTGTAGAGTTGGATTGGAGACGTCGAATAAACAAGATGAGCAAATGTAAGTCTCCCTATAGGGAGAGAAGTCTCAGAATAAAGACGTAGAAGAACCACTCAAAGATCGCCGATCACTCCTCTGCTGTTAAGAAATACCTGGGCGTGAATAAAAAAAAATATATATATATATAAACAATCATTAGTCTTGGGTCCGGTCGAAAGCGTCTTTGTTACAACAGGTTCCAGCTCTCCACAAAGGTGATTGACCAATCGCCTAGTCAGGGTTAAAAAAAACAGCCAACAGTCGAAACAGGTATGTTATCATTTTATGCCACGCACACACCAACACCTATATGCATTACGGCCGCTAAAATAGATATTTAGAACAAAGACAACAGTCCGTTTCACAACAAATACAACGTACATAGAGACATACAGATAAGAAGGCAAAAGACATTAATAGTGTTAATTTATACATTCAAACACCACGATTTCACTATATACAGACGTAAATTAATGTGGTACACTATATACTCGGATATATAAAAACCCCACATAGGTTCGGTTATGAAATTGTATTAAAATTAAAATAATTAGTTATTTTTTATTATCATTTCTATTTATCATAATTATAGTTTACAAGATATCGTGTTCTTTCGGTGTCTTAAATTTGCTCTCATAATTTCAGTTTTGTTCCGATCATTAGAGGTTGTTTTACATGTACGTGTGAATATGTTTCAAGGAGAATGCCCATATACTAACGTAATGATCTCTCTGCTCAATTTGGTGCAGCTAACCTCTTGCTTATAAGATATATATATATATATATATATATATATATATATATATGTATATATACGCACACAAATTTATATATATACATATATATATGTATATATATACATCTATATATATTGATTCGTTATCATTCCTATCTGCTGAATGGATTCTTCAGCAGATAATGTTATTTACAATTAGTCGATAGTTTCGTCTGTCTAAATAAATCAATAATTTATTCATATATTTTATATTTTACTAATCCGTACACGTACTCTATGATTTAAGCCTAAATTATAGTCAAATGTAATGACCCAATTAAAAATAGAAAACTTGACGTCTAAAAATCTCTTCGATTCAAATATAATCTGTTACTTAAGTGCACAGTAGTTTATTTAGATCACCAGAAAATGCATACTTATAAATTGTTCTGCGACAAATAACCCGGTCAGATAAACTGCTGATTGCATTAATTTAATGTATATGTCTATTCATATTCCAGTGATGATATCGCGCACAGAAATCACTTTTTCCATAGCTACGAACGTAATAGATGCACTGAGACTAAAGCTGCTTTCACGAACGCCAGCAACCACTGTAAAATAGTAATAAAAATGCAAGAGAGCTATATGTCCAGTCTGTTAAATCCAAAGTAGCTGATCAGCGACTTGGTTCCCGCCAGTTTTGGCAAATAACAAATAGGATCCTGAACAGAAGTGTCCGTTATATGCCAATCATTATCAACGGACCAGAGGTCATCTCGTCAGCTTCAGACCAGGCCAAACTACTTGCCAAGAACTTTGCAGCTAATTCTACCCTATGCAATGAAGGCCATCAACTCCCCATATTTCTTCCTATAACACAGAACACGCTAGGTAACATACAAATATCTGTGCATGAGGTCGCCAAGCTAATCAAGAACCTTGATTACAGTAAAGCTACTGGCCCTGACGGCATCCCAATTATAGTGTTAAAAAAAGGTTCAACCAGAACTTGCTCCCATACTTACGAAACTGTTTAAACGTTGCCTTAAGGAGAAGTTCTTTCCAACACAATGGAAACCCTCATCAGTATGTCCTGTATTAAAGAACTCAGGTCATAAGTCATTTCCGTCTCAGTACAGACCAATAAGTCTCCTGTTTGTCATGAATAAGTTGCTGGAATCCATATTAAATAGAGACATTTTCAACAACCTCAGCAGAAACAACCTTCTTAGTGACACGCAATATGGTTTCCGTTCTGCAAGATCTACAGCAGATGTGCTAACGGTTATATCTCATAGGATTAGTGAATCTCTTGACAAAGGCTTCCTTTCTGGGGCAATTGCTCTTGACATATCAAAGGCCTTCGACAAGGTATGACATAAATGCCTACTTCACAAGATCTCCAGCTACGGTATAACTGAAAATATTCTCTCTATCATTAAATCATTTCTCTCTGATAAGCTCATAAGAGGAGTGGGTGATGGACAAAAATCAGAGACCCGCAGTATTTTAGCTGGAGTCCCTCAAGGGTCCATCATGGGCCCAACTCTCTTCCTGATCTACATCAATGACTTTCTTAAACACATACTTAAATCATTCGTTAACATCTATGCTGATGACACGACCATCTACGGCAACACATCAAAGGCTGTAAATGACAAATCTCTCTCTGATTCTCTCTCCTCAGATCTCGAACGAGTGGTTCAGTCGGGGAAGACGTGGCTGGTTACCTTTAATGCATCTAAAACGAAACTCCTACCTTTACATCATCGACGCTCTGATCCCCATCGTGCATCAATTGAAATGGATGGCTCTCGTATAGGAGAAGCCCCATGTTTTGACAAGCTTCTGGGCTTGCCCTTAACTCCTGATCAGAATGGAACACGTACATCAAGTCTGTTGCCAAGGTCGCTGGAAAGATGGTGGGATCCTTCTACCGCTCCAGAAGATATCTCACTAATGATGCAATTCTCTATCTATATAAAAGCTAAGTACGTCCAAGGATGGAATACTGCTGTCATATCTTGGCAGGAGCTGCTAAAAACAGCCTATCCTGCCTTGATAGAGTACAAAATAAACTTCGTGGCTTAGTGGGGGATGCCTTTTCTCTTCCTTGCCACCTCTCTCCCACAGAAGAGACGTTGCAAGCCTATCTTTGTTTTATCGTTATTTCCATGGCAAGTGCACGTCTGCGCTCCAATCTCTCGTCCCCCTCGCCAATCTTTTACAAAAAACACTCATCTAACTGAATCCACTGTCAAAAACTTTCCCCACGGTGCTATTTTTTTACTAATCTCTTAGTAAAAACAAGCGCCAATTTTCGGGGGAGCTGAAAACGAATATCACAGTTAAATTTGTTTATGATATAAAGAAATTACTAGGTGAGTAGAAAGTCGGTGCTCATTTTACGTTAAATTCATATAAGCTAGTGATCCCTCACTTTTGGAAAAAATAATTTTTTCATATCATGAAAACTACTTATCTGTCCCAAATTTAAACGTAATATACGTTTTCAGCACCACCGAAAACCATTAAAAATCGTCATTTGAAAGTTTTAACGGAGTTGGAAAGAAACTTGACTTTGAGTCCAAAAATCAAGACCTTGTATTTTGTGGCCTAATCCGTTTAAGGCGTCTTTATAAATAATATGAAAAAAGAAATTTTGAAAAAAAAATTAACATTTTAGCGTAGGTGATAACTTTTCTGTGTAAATTTAACGTAAAATAAGCACCCACTGTGTGGCCACAAAGCGTTCCACTAGACATGTCATCTAGCATTCTTTTCAAGTTTGGCGATCGAGGGGGGGGGGCAAAACATGACACACACAATTTTTTTTATTTTTTTGTGGTGGGGTGGGAATTACATTTGAAACATAAAATAACGATAAATTGAATTAATTTTTATGAAACCATTCTGTACTTTCACCTAACAATTTTATAAGCAGAAAGAACCCCAAAATATGACAAATTCATTTTTTCGGGGTGTGGGGGGAGGACTACATAAGAAATATAAAATGACGAAAAATGTCATTTAATTGTTTTTAGAATTACTTTTTGGTAGATCTTTCTTTTTTTTTGAGATCGCACGGGCATTCACTGCTATATGTTTTTAAACAAAAGTTGTAATGATTTATTTTTAATTATCTTTTCTTTTGGGGGGTCTTTTCAGTTCTCAATATCCGGAAAATAGTTTCTTCTCTTTCTAACCCTTCTGCCGAAATAGCTGACGGAAAGGGTATCACATACTTCTTTTTTGGGGGCGATTATATTTACACGTTTTCATCCGTTCTTTTATTTTTGTTGTGGGGGAATCCACGTTGACTATGATGAAAATGATTAGTATACCGGTGTGTTTCAAAACCCTGGGTACCCATGCTCGTATATATATATATATATATATATATATATATATATATATATATATATATATATATATATACGTATATATATATATGTGTGTATGCATGCATATATATGAATATATATATATATATATATATATATATATATATATATATATATATATATATATATATATATACGATTATGAACAGGGTTGAAAATCCGATACTTATGGTATTAAAAGCTGAGGTGGAGAGACTTAAAAACTCGACGACGTTTCGCCCGTTTAGTGCGATCTTTTTAAAGAGAAAAAATGTTCGTTGACGAGAAGGTAGTTAATTAAGGATATATATAGTAAGAGGTGGGCGAGATCAGCATATTTATTTCCTTGTAAATAAAAACACATTTTGTATACGTTATATATTTGACTATTTTTAAAAAAATGGTTTTAACCGTTGTGTAAATTATTTTCTTGAATTACTATTTTGGATTGGTTTGAAGATACATACGTCATTTTATTGAATTCGCTTTTATTTCCCATTCATCCAATTCAATAAAACCAAGAAAACCTTTCTTTCACATCTCTTCATATTTATCCGAAATACTTTAAGAAATAATTAAAATTCAACATTTTTAATGATCATATATATTATATGTGTATATGTGTATATATTTACTTATTTACATGCAAATAAATATGCTGATCTACCCCCCCAGCATCTTAATATACATAACCCTAATTAAATAACCTTCTCGTCAACGAACAATTTTTATTCTAGAAAAAGCCCGCACTAAACGGGCGAAACGTCGTCAAGTTTTAGGTATCACCATCTCAGCTTTTAATACGATGGTAGAAAACTAATAGTTCGAGCACTGTTAAGCGATGGGCAAGTGCTTATATCAGTCACGTGATTAGAGACATTCGCAGGCACCGATTCGTGGTCCTGTAGGCAGAGCTGTCAAATTGATAGTTGTAGGTTCGATCCACAGCTGGGAAAAAGTGCTGGTCTAGCTGCACTAATGAGTTGTGATACATCGAAACAGTACTGTACGTGGATGATACACACACACACACACATATATATATATATGTATATATATATATATATATATATATATATATATATATACAGTATATGTATATATACACTAAATGGACTAACAAATCTGCAAATAATTTTGTTTTTATAGAGTAAACTTATCAAGGTAGTAGAAGCTCTGCCCGTCTAAGAGGGACAATTCATTAATTACTTTAAAAAGATAAGGAATAAAAGTTGCATAGAACTTTATAAATCATGAGGTCAATAGGGACCACAACGAGAGGAAAATGGGAAAGAACCACTTTAGTCAATAACACTCCATATAGCCACAGATATTATAATCCTGATTTCTCTCTTCTGATTTAGTTTCGAAATGTCATTGGCCAAAAAATGTTCACCTGATTCACTTCATTATAAATGGGGAATACTTCCGATAACCGGCTATTGAAGTTGACGCGACCTTTCATACTATAATGAAGTTGCTTAAACTTTTCCGTATAAGCGGGTGTACAATCGATTTTTTTCAGCACTTTTCCGAGAGCCTCAAGATTGAGGGTGTAAAAAGCCTTGGTTAAGTCCCAAAACACGTGGCAAAGAGGCTGCTCAATAAAAATTCTAAAATCTATCTAGCAGAAAACACCATACTCACATTCCCTCGTCCACATCTAAACCCAGACCGGAAGTCCGGAAGGATGTTGGGACAGATAAGCCTCCCCAGTAGGTTCAGAAAGAGCCGTGCAAATACTGTCCAATAACAGTCAGCAACGAGATACCTCGATAATTTCTACAAACATACCTTTTACCCTTACCTTTGTACAACATAATCAGAATGGCATCTATTTAGTTTAGGGCAGCCGGGTCACCCTGCCATACTGACAATATCAAAGAGTGGACCGCCATTGACACCGCCATCTACATTGACACCACCATGTTTCAGCAGCTCAACAGGAATGCAATCTAGACTGTGGGCTTTGTTCGAGATGGTCTGTTTTATGCAGCCAAATATATCCATGAGAGTTGGTTTAGCACCAGGTTCCGAACTTAAGGAATACTGATGGATACTTTCAGTTTCAGCAATATCCACATTGGATGGGTTGTGAAAGAGATCACGGAAGTGTTCATGACATCAATGTATAATTTCATCTGAGGTTTTCAATCAGGTTCTCTCAATCGTTCGCCAGGAGTGGCGTAGTTGAAGAGGATTTCGGACAATAGGCCTAACGAAGCAAAGCATAAAATTTCAACATCTCTATGAACGTAATCAGTCTGTATCTCCATGGAGAGGTCAGATTACCATTACTTTTTTTAATTTGGCGCACACAACATCACTTTGTAATAAGAGAGGGGGAAAGCGAGAGCTAGCCTGTTCAGAAGTAATCCATATATATAAAAGCGAAAATGTGTGTATGTTTGTTTGTGTGTATGTATGTATGTTTGTGTGTCTGCTAAAAACTTTCGACAGACACAACAAAAATTCACAAACCTGGTCTCATATTAAAGCCCGACCTTCTGGACGACAAATATCGAAAAATTGGCCCAAAGTGACCATCAGAAGTGCGTCAACTGATCGATTTTCTGCAGGGGGCCCCAAAAAGTGACATTTTAATGTTAAACATTACATATTTTTAAATCGATTTATAACTGCCCCCAAAAATACGGCCGCCAACTCTTCTGCATAAAGTATACACGCGGCCGTTTATTTTGGGTCAACTTGTATTTAAAACCCGCTGAGTCATGTCACGTGATCTTGACGTCAGCAAGCTCTAATGGCGGTCTTAATTTACAATTTTAAAATGTTGTTATCGGTAAAAAAAAATTAATTAAAGCTAAACTATGAACTTCTACGCTATGGCAACGTTACCAAAGTTATTACCACATTCAAAATATGTAGATACGATAGTTAAACGAAAAATAACAAGACAAACATGTGAAGTAAAAAAAAAATACGCTTACAAAAAATATTAACGAACGAAGTTTTTAAATATAAAAACAGCCAGACGCCATTTTTCAGTCTTTAGAGTAAGGAAGACGAAGTGAGAGAGAGAGAGAGGGAGTGAGAGAGAGACAGACGCAAACAGAGAGAGAGACGCAAACAGAGAGAGAGAGAGAGAGAGATGTCTAGACAGAAAACGAGAAAAACGTTAACTTTTTCACCCCGAAATCGACAGGGGGGAGGGTCAACAATGCATGCGTCAAATGACGTCATGACGTCGTCACCCGATTTACTTTAAATAGTTGATAAACCGAACAAACTTTATATACGCCGCTTTAGCGGAGGTAGTTAAGACCTTGGTTCATTATCTGAAGGTTTAGGGTTCGAACTGTGGTCTGATGTTCCTTTTTTTTTCGATTGTTTAAATTTAAATATTGAACCCTGTATTATTTAAGCCATTTTTCACGTAACGTTCATTCGCTTCTGTTTTAATCGTTCGTTTGCCTTACGTTATTTTTTGTGTTTACCCCCCCCCCCGCTTAATTAAAACGTTGTTTTCTTTTCTTACTTCGCTTATAACAATGCTTACATCGTCATCGTCGTCGTCGTAACGCTCGACGACTTTCAAATATCTTTCACTTCTGGCTGGCCGATTTTATTTTCAAACTTCGCCTCAGGGATTCGGCTTCAATCCTACCCCCCTTTCATTTTATTTAACATCACACACCCCTACAAACACCCGGGCAACGCCGAGTACCCCTCGCTAGTGAGTTGATAAGTCTCACACGAGCTTTCCGCTTTCTATCGATGTATGGGAACCTTCAATCCAAAGGCTTCTATAGCTTTTAGGTATAGTTTATCACTCACTTTCTCCCAATCACAATATGATAAATCCACATGGCTAGAAGCAGATTTCAAGGAACTTGTACGACTGGACTTTCAATTTGGAGACATCAATACGCTTACGAACTTTGTCTCCATTAAAACAGATTTTCTTGTGAATGGAATTTTGAGTTTATTGCTGACAATAAAATCATCAGTACCACAGTCGGCACCACCCATTACTCTGATTTTGTAAAAATTTCCGAGATCACCACGTCTATACTGTATGTAAAAAAGCAAATGACAATGATTAGACTGAGGATGGAACCCGGTCTCCTTGTTTTCCTGGTGGGGAAATGTGTTCAGGATAACAAAATTTAGTTCACTGCAGAGATTAAGGATCAGCAGCTATTTGAATTGACTCTGGCAATGCCATATATATATATATATATATATATATATATATATACGCACACATATATATATATTGCACAACACACACACACACATATATATATAAATATATATATATATATATATATATATATATATATATATATATATATATATATATATATACAGTATCGCCCATAATATAAGAAACAGAAAAAAATACAATTATTCATGTATATTTAAAAAATTAGTGCATCGGTTTTTCTGAAATACTCAGAATAAACAAATAGAACCAATGTGTATAAACTAGTACCCAAAAAAAAAAAATTACGATTCAATATTTAGAAATATTTTAGTTTTAAATTATATCTGTGGATTTATCCTGGCCAAAAGTTAAGGACTGAAATAGAAAATGTATGTTTTTTTTTATGATAATGTGTTAAAAAAATAAATTCATTCAATATTTAATGAACATCCCTTTATTCTTTATGACCTCACTGCATCTTCGACCACAAGACTGGATTAGTTTCTTGCAAAATTCAGGATTTCAATTTCCTTCAATAAATCCGACAGATGATTTTGATTTTGGGGATTCCTCGTCTGTGCTTATACTCCAATCATTTTCCAAACATTTTCTATCGGATTCAGATCCGGACTCTGCGCTGGCCAGTCGATTACTATTATTTCTTCTTCCTCGAGGTAACTTATCACTTTTTAGCTTCATGGCAAGGGGCGTTATCTTGCATAAAAATGCTTGGCTGATTAGGTGAAAGGCGTAAGCTCTGAATGACATGTTGTTGAAGGAGCTGCTTATAAGTCTCCGCATTAACCCTACCATAAATTCGAACAAGAGGACCAACTCCTTCCGAGGATATCATACTCCACACCATTACACTTCCCCCTCCGAATTTAAGTGTCTTTTTAACACATTTGGAGGATAATCGTTCACCTGCTTTACGCCGTACATGCTTCTTTCCATCAGATCCAAAAAAAATTGAACTTGGATTCATCGCTGAAGTGAACCTTACCCCATTATTCATCAGTCCAGACGACATGCTCATGGCCAAACTTCAAACGGCTATTTTTGTTCTTCTGTGAGATCAAGGGCTTATATACTGGCACCCTGGCATGCAATCCGGCAGCTGCTAACCGTCGAGAAAGTTTTTCTAGATATATTTTTCCAAGTCTGTTCAATAAAATTACGAGAAATTGATGTTGCGGATTTGAATCGGTCACTAAGGGCCTGCCTTTCCATAATCCTATCTTCACTTTGAGACGTTTTAGGGGGTCTGCCGGTTTTAGGGGATGCTTCTAATGTATTTTTATTCTTATATCGAGCTATCACACTTTTTGATCTTCGAACGATATTAGAAATTGTTGAAATTGATTTCTTTTCTTTGTAATTGCCTAAAAAAATTTTTTTTCTCGGAGAGACAGAGTTTTGCGAGTCGGTGATGCCATTTTTCTTTGTTGTGCTTATCAGCAGTTCCAATATTAAAACTAGCTATTTTTATGTAAAGTTTAGTCTCTTAAAAATAAATTTTCTATTTCGTTCCTTAACTTTTGGCCAGGATAAATCCACAGATATAATTTTAAACTAAAATATTTCTCAATATTGAATCGTATTTTTTTTTTTTTGGTACTAGTTTATACACATTGGTTCTATTTGTTTCTTCTGAGTATTTCAGAAAAATCGATGCACTAATTTTTGAAATATATATGAATAATTGTAAATTTTTTTTCCGTTCCTTATATTATGACCGATACTGTGTGTGTATATATATATATATATATATATATATATATATATGTGTGTGTGTGTGTGTGTGTGTGTGTGTGTGTGTGTGTGTGTTGTAAGAATAATAAATAATTGTTATTTGTCTACATTCAAATAAATTAGAAAAAACGAGCTTCTGGGCGAGGACGAAACTTATTATACGTTCAAAAAAGGTAATACGTAATGTATATATATATATATATATATATATATATATATATATATATATATATATATATATACATTCCTATGATTTTTTTTGATTTTTTTCGGTTTCATATTCATATAAAAATCCTCATTTTCTATTTATTTAAAAAGAAAATACAACTTTGTTATATATGGGTCATGGAATTGCATTAATCTGTAAAAAATCTAGCTAATTTTTATATTCTTTTAAACATTCATTTTAATTTATTTCATATTGTTTTTTCGGTTTTGTTATGGGATGATCATCTTTAGTTAACAATTACGTGTAATTATATTCATGCAGTGATATTTGAGTAAAAATGGTTATATTGAACATAAACTTATTTTAATATATATTTATGTATGCGTATGTATATTTGTTTAACAAATTTTGCTTACCAAACTCCAATGTCAATTTTTTTCTACAGACATGAAACTTAATATATAAGGTATTCGAAGTTATGCTAACTTTATATTTGGGTTTTACCAAGGAAAATCTGTGCAAAGTGTAAAAATTAAATAAATGGAATTTAGCAGGTGACGGTCAAACTACACCATTCTGAATATGCACGCGAAACGTTATAGATTTTGGTTCATGTTTTAATTTTTTTCCTTGAAGCAAACTTGTCTTTTTAGCTCGAAGCTCCGACATTAACGTCAAAAGAAAAAATTAAATCGTAAGCTAAACGTTTTTGTTTTTCAATTCTTGGTGGTGGCGCACGAGTCATTTTTATAAACTTTTTAAACCATCACTATATATTGGGCTCAATATATAATTTGATAATAAATACGACACTTGTCTTAATTAAACTATGATATTTACGCGTATTTTTAACGGGGCAATGCTGCATAATAATGAATACGAAATCTGCATCAATTAAAATATCATATTTATACGTATTTCACGACAGGGCAATGCTAGGCATCCTGCTAGCATATATATATATATATATATATATATATTTATATATATATATATATATATAGATAGATAGATAGATAGATAGATAGATAGATATTCATTTAGAGAGAGAGAGAGATAAAAATAGATGGATAGATAGATAGATAAGTATTTTATTTAGAGAGAAAGACGACAGATAGATGGATAATTATTCATTCAGCGAGAGATAGCCAAACAGACAGACAGACAGATAGATAGATAGATAGATAGATAGATAGATAGATAGATAGATAACTGGAGAAATATTTTGAGAGAGAAAGAGAGAGAGATGGATTAATATATAACGTATAGAGAGATACTATTAAAGAGTGAAAACGTGAAAATAAAAATAGACTCAGCAAAGTTTGTTTTAGTGAAATGTGTTAAAGTGTTTTTTTTTCTGTATGTCTTAGAATCCATCGTGTCTCTAAAATTCAGCTCATACGTAAACTCAAGTTAGATTTGGAGCAAAGAAAAAAACTGTTGAATTTTGAAAACAACAAAAAAAAAAAGAATACAAAAAACAATTTGATTGAAATGAGCATTTTACTTTCGCCGATTTTTATATTGATTTTTTTTTTATCATTGCTTTTTCAGCCCAAACAATGCACAGTGCTACAGGGCAGGATTTGAAAGTACACTGTGTAGGGAGTTGAGCAGCAAAATTTTATTCACATTACACTTAGTTTCAGTTTTAGGGTGAGTGATGCTGACAAAGGGAACGTGCATAGTACTAAACATGCCCAACCCCATCCCCACCTGAAATCCCCCGCCGGATATGAATATATGCGGGACATGGTCCTACAAAAATCCCGCAATTATATATCTGATGATAGAGCAGCCATCTTAATCGCTACCAAAGAGTTAGAGCTCTTGTAATGTCAGTCGGAATACAGCAGGCAGATAAATTGTCAAATCGGTACCCTCGACCCTGTCAGACAAGACTGGCATGTCCAATCACGTGAGCGTATATCGCAAGCAAAGAGTTTCAAGATTTCCAATCTAAGAGAAATAGAATAAATCGGAATTGAAGGACAGAGTTTATTGCCCTTGTCAGGAAACAATGCCCTACTAATGAGTCCATCTGATTGCACACGTGTACATGGTTAATAAGCAAAGAAGTATGAAAGCATGGCAATAAGCAGATCTTGCTTATTCCTTAAACAAGTTTGCTAACCCAGTTCTAGAAAGTTTGTATACCAGAACTAAAAAGCCTCTCTTCCCCCCGTGATTTATAGTTATTCCGAAATTACATATTAAAACTTTAAGATCGCCTAATTACATTTTAGCTTAAAACACTTCCATTTCATCATCCAGCTTATACATCTATATATATAAAAGCGAAAATGTGTGTATGTATGTATGTTCGCTTTTTGTGTATGTCTTTAAAGGGTTTTTCCAGGCGGATTCTTGAGGCCGTCGCTCATTTTTAAAACTTTTTATATCACGTCTAAATGATAATATCTTCGACTTAACAAGGGGGTTGCGTCTCTATTTAATTTGCCCGACTTTGAAACGTTAAATATTCGACATTTTCGGATAGGCGCGGGTAGATTCGTCTTCGTGCTAGTACCATATAATAAATATATATATATATATATATATATATATATATATAGAGAGAGAGAGAGAGAGAGAGAGAGACAGACAGACAGACAGAAAGACAGAGACAGATACAGAGACAGACAGACAGAGAGAGAAAGAGAGAGAGAGAGAGAAGGAAAGAAATAGGCATATATATATATAAATAGACAGATAGATGGATAGATAGATAGATAGATATATAGATAGATAGATAGATAGATAGATAGATAGATAGATAGATATGGGTGTATGTTTATGCATGATGAAGACGAGATAACGTTCTAGGTATGTTGAGAGAGATATATTGACAGTGAATAATGTCCGAAACTACAAGAGAAGCGTCGGTAATATTTGAGATGTGGGTGACATTACGGCTGTACCAATGAGGAAATAAATGTTATTGCTAAAAACAACAAGAGAGTTGGAGTTATTTCTTATTCTTTTTCTTGTCCCCTTTGCGATTGAAACTGCACACAACGTGTGTTGCTCAGCGATAACGGTGCATAGACATGCTGTCCAAAAAGTGACTGAAGAGTTGAAAATCTTTGTCATTTTACTATTAATTATTATTTTTTTCTTTATTTCAGATATTTTATATATATAGCGTGGGTAATTATAGCATT
>NC_136487.1:159832851-159850351 GCF_053919585.1 Euprymna scolopes | reverse complement strand
AATAATTGTACGCAATACTCGGAACAAAAACTTCTGAAAATGAGTAAATTCTTGTTGGTTTTCTCCTATTAACGTATCTTAAGAGAAATATATTTGTAGCTCTAGTACTGCACTACATTTTATATAAATTATGTTTATTTTTATTAATTTATTCCATTGTTTTCATTTGCCCTCCTTTTTTTCGCTTTATCCTTTTCATTTTTTATTTTTTCTTTACTTTTTTTCTTTCTATTTTATTCTCTTCCTTTCTTTTTTTCTATTTGTGTTATTTCCTCTGTTTCTTTTCTTCTATTTTGATACAAACCTTAATTTCCTTTACCTTTTCCTCTTTTTCACGTGCAGGGTGTTGCAAAAAAAGTTGACGTCATTTCGCAGACCAATAATTTTGGTTCGTTGGAATGACCTCAAATTTTTGCAATGTTCCTTGAAATGACCTCAAATTGTATAAAAACAATTTCAGATTTTATGTTCAATGTTTGACATTTATCTCTTTTCTGGTTGAGAAATGTCGTTCACTTCAAAAGAAAAGCAATTTTGCGTGTTTGAGTATGCTTGATTACAGTCACCCAAGAGCTAGCAGCGTGTCTTCTTTGCAAAATTTGCCAAATATGCACCAAATAGAAAAGACATTTGGACCTGACACCAAATATTTACAGAAGAAAACTGCTGATGCAGGGCAACAGCATCTTGGCGGCTATGTTAAACATAAATTCCGTGCAGTTTCATTAAGATACTGAGTAGTTTCCAGGAGAGTAAAAGCAGTTTTGGATAATGACGGGAGAAGTTGATAGGCAATTTTAAAAAAAAAATATTTATATGCATACATGAATATATATAAAAAGAGGTTTATGTTTAGTATAAGCTTTTTACACAAATATTATGCAAGTATAAATCATGTAGAATATCTGCATGAATATAATTACACGTAATAGTTTACTAAAAATGATCATTCCATAAGAAAACCAAAGAAAACGTAATAGGAAATCAATTAAACTGAATGATAAAACAAATAAGCTAGGACATTTTGCTAGTGAATGTAACGACCCATATATATCAAAGTTTTATTTTCTTTTTAAATAAATAGAAAAAGACGTTTTTAATATAAATACACAAAAAAATTATCGGTGTATATATATATATATATATATATATATATATATATATATATATATATATATATATATATTTATAGGAGCAAATAGTTAATAAAACATGTTAAAACACTTTGAAAAAGAGTTAAATACATATTTAATTTGAAAAGGAAACACTATATAAAAGGAAACACTATATATATATATATATATATATATATATATTAGTGATAGGACGATTAATCGGTATTGTCATCTTAATCGGAAAATGTTCTGCCGATTTCTCGATAACAAAATCGATTTATTAATTCTTCCGTTAAAAAAATGAATGTTTCATTGTTACTACTATTGATGAAATGATAAATATTTATTGATTTTAAAAGATCAGTCTGTAAACTAAAACCTATTGATCACTCTCAGGAGATTTTTATAGATTTTTGAAATAAAATGTAACCGGTATATAACACACTTTCCAGCAGTCGACGACTCTCTTATATCCGGGTTATATTATATCCAGGGTTCTTATATCCCGGTTACATTGTATATTTACACAGGCTAAAATTTGCAACTATGGGATATCTCTCCTATATTCGTTTTTCTTATATTCTCGTCTTTTATATGCGGGTTGCACTGTATATACATACAAGCTGTACCCGGCCACGCGTGGCTGTGGCTGAAAACAAACAAAAAACAGAAAAGACAAAATATATGTTCCTTATGTTTATTTTCTCAATATTAGTAGATATTGCTTTCAAATATAATTTTGTTGTTTGTTCGGTGATGTACTAATAAAAATATTGATTTTTAAGTGAAACTAGTAGTATTTAATTAATACCATGTTACAGTAATGAAAATATCCAAAATGCAGTCAAAACGATAAGGTGTACATTAATAATTAAATGAAATTATTTTCGAAATAATTATAAATTTAAGCTATTTCCTATATTATTACTGAACATGTCACGATAATATGCATATATATATATATATATATATATATAAAATTTTCTCAAGTTGGATTTTTTATTGTTCATTTCTATGCAAAGAATTTAACAACAAATGTGTTTTTCATTTCAAACGCACGCTGAACCAAACACACGCATGCAAACACCCCAATTTATTATTTTGCAATTGTTTTAACAATTAACGGTGTGTTTTTTTTGTATCAGCGACGTCACTGGGCCAAAATTTATGTCTGACACCATGTTTTTTTTTTAATTTCATCAGCGTTCATTTTTGAAGGCAAGAATAGAATCCTGGTATATGAAAATTGTCAGAGCTTTGCCAGTCAGAATAGACGGAATTTGGCAAGGGAGCCGTTATTATTTATGAACGGAAAACCGGAAAGATTATCTTATGTGTATGCATGTATAGGCCCATTACGATCGATGTAATCACACTATCTGCGAAAAATGTAGAATTGGCCCCGGTGAGATGTGGTAGCAGTGTTAGGACTAAATATTTAGATAGAAATATGTCGACAGAATGTGTCTATAATTGTGCTCGATAGCTACATAAAAAGAATTTATAAATTTATTTTACTTTTCTTTAAGTGTTCACTATAAAACAGTTGAGTAAAGACGATACCGGTCGACTGTTTTATTTGTGTCTACCTGTGAGCGATATATTATACCTGATCTTTATAGTTACAAGAATGCACATGTATGCACACAGACATGCACACACATGCACATACACGCACAAACACACACACATGCACACACAAACACACATATATATATATATATATATATATATTGTTTCAACAAGATCAAGATAACAAAGATTGGATTGATAGCAAAAAATATTTTCATTGTTCGTTACAATTGTTTCGCGACTATTCGGATAATTGCAAACCTTATATCGTTTGAAAGAATTCACAAGAACCGCCTCTTTTCAGACGTTGAGAATATAACTTTCTAATGCACAATATTGAATCTATTTCCATTTTAAGTAAAACTATGTGATAAAAATGTATCTACATTTGTTTCTTCAGAGGTGAAGGAAGAAATGTAGGTAAAATCTGTTTTCGGAGGTCATTGAGGTGCTGCCTATATATAATTTTTCTATTTCATGTTTTTTTACAGTGCATATTCTTGCCTGGTATTCCACGGAAGATGGGAGAAAATAATTGCTTAGTGGGCATTTCGTCGATCTTTAGCAGTTGTACGTCTTTCAGTTATCACTATTAT
The DNA here is from genome assembly GCF_053919585.1 of Euprymna scolopes. Lineage (NCBI taxonomy): Eukaryota > Metazoa > Mollusca > Cephalopoda > Sepiida > Sepiolidae > Euprymna > Euprymna scolopes. The sequence goes on along the minus strand of NC_136487.1, from coordinate 159,847,068 downwards.
AAATGCCCGTAGTTGTATTATTTTTACTTAATATTTTATTATTGTGCTTTTTATGATCTTCTTAAGGTTTTCAGTGCAGCTGTAGCAAAGTTGTAGGGTGTTTCTCCTTAAAATTGTATGTAGTGCACTGCTAGGAGGGAAGTGCTTATCTATAAAATGAAGGGATCTATTACCAAATTTCGTTTTCATTACCAGGTTGAAGGGGAGTGAACCAGATTATTTTTCTACTTCAATTATTAGATCTAATCGTATTTATGTTGCTTCTATTGTATTTAATGTATCCGCTGTTTTAGTGCATTGTTATAAGAGTTTTTTTTTTATCTATTGAATATTTCCTCATTAGAGGAGGTATTATTTATTCTACGTTCGATTTATTTAAGTATGTGCTTAATAATAGAGGGTGAGCGGTTAGAGTGTAGGTGGATATATGTGCTTTTTTGCGTTTTCCTTAATGTATGGGTTGTAGGTATTGGTAGCTAAATAAAAGGTGACGGCCATAAAGTTGACTTGTTTAATTTTGCTAAGACAGCTTAACGACGTGAAATCGTACTTCCCCTCTTCCCTCACCATTACTCCTTTCTTTCACCACACCTCCCTCCAAACTCCTACAGCTCACATTCACAAAGTATACATCCCACTTACTTCCAGAACATAAACCACACCTTAATATCTGATACAAAATATTATGATTTTGACTCACGTGTAAATGTTGATCCTTTTTATCTGATGAAATGTTATCCTTGAATTGGGATTCCACTGAAACATGTATGCACATATGTAAACAATAATGTATTGCATAATAAACAAACTATATATATATATATATATATATATATATATATATATATATATAGTAAATCTGGCAATTAGTAAAAACCTGAAGAGAGTGCTTAATACTGTTGCAGAAAAAATATGTATTTTATTTTTTTATTACCGGTTTATCTGTTTGGTTACATGTTTCTCTCTCTCTCTCTCTCTCTATCTCTCTCTCTCTCTCTCGTCTACTTCATATGCCTGGCTAAACAACCAAAAAGCAGTCAAAATTTTGAATCCTAAAAATTGAAATTCTCCCCCTTCTCTCCTCTCCTCTCCTTCCCCCCACTTTTTACCATCCTTTCTTCCCCCCCCACTCTATATCCATATATCTACACCCACGCCCAGCTGAATCTAAATACTAACAACCATTCCTGTAAGGTCTGATTAGGCTGTTATATCGTAAACATGGTCCAATATCCGAAACATATGTAACCAAACAGATAAAACGGTAATAAAAAAATAAAACACACACATATATATATAAAGAGAGAGGAAGTAAGAGAGAGTGAGAGATAGAGAGAACTAACGAAGCAATGAATGTCACGAATCTACAAGTATTGTTTGCTTATTAGGCAACATTATGTGGAAGGCGGAATGAAACACACAACTAATAAATATAACCAATAAACCTGATCATATACAAGTCAACAAGATTTTTATATTATTTTAGTTTTAGATTTTGAAAATCTTTTTAATGAGGCTTATAAGTTGTGCATTCATTCTTTCGGACTCTTATCCTCATCTTCATAGTTGTTGTTCCGCCACGTTTCGGCCAACTCATCCTCTGGCCTTCTTCAAGGGTTTAACCACGAAGTGTGTGTGTATGTGTGTGTGAATGTGTGTGCGAATGTGTTCGTGTTTTTGTATGTGTTTGTACACATAGAGAGAGTAAGGGAGAGAGATGGGGTGGAAGACAAGGAATGCTATCGAGAGCTACAATTTAATAGAATGATGTAGATACCTAGGTTTACGCAAGCACGCTGAAACTCATCAATACTGATTTCTTTTGGCCAATATTTTCATCAAAATTTAATGCGATTAATAATTTTTCTCTCGCCTCTTCCATAGTTTGAATTAGAAATAGTGAACTTGACCTCCCCGCCAATTGCGAGCGGGCACTCAATCAATTGCCAGGTCAGCAAGGTCTGTTTATGCGGTAAATTTGATTGTACCAGCAGTTTGCTGTTCGAATATATGTTTCGTTATTTCTCCGCTGAAGTGTTGATGCCAGCCCTATTCGTAATACCCGGATGTAATTACTGGCTTTTGGGCTCGAGATAACTTTCTCTTTATCTCATAATACTCTTTACATGTCCTTGATTTTGAGATCTTAAGTTTACCCCAGTGGTTCCCAACCTGGGTCCGCATAGAGCTAAGGGGCCATGTAATATTTCTGGGGGTCCACAGGCAAAACATGTACTTATGCCAAATAGCTCTGAAGAAGAAATAAAGAAGAGGAAAGAGATCCATAGATAAAAAAAAAACAATTAAAACAATGAGAACCAGTGGTTTACATTGTCAAATCTATTAACCAATTAGGTTATAAGAAAAATATTCACCAATATATAACTGGTATAAGTATGTGTGAGAAGACGATTCCAATACGTTTTCCGATTCCGCTAAAATTACTGATTCCGTCTTTAATTCTCGATCCCGATACAATTACAGATTCCAATTCTTTTTAAATATCTAAATATTTGTGTATAGTTAATGTTGCTATTTTTTAAAGTTTTCTGATTTTCGTAAAAGCCCATGTAATATGAGCGCAAATGTAAAACAAAAATACACTCGTGGGATTTTATTTCATATTTTAGTTTAACTTTTATTTTAAAATTAATGAATATTTTACGTTTTAGAATCACTACTTTTAATAGAATTTTTTTTTTCTAAATCTATACTACTAATAAAATTCTAAATCTTTATTTATTTATGTGTGTATATATATATATATATATATATATATATATATATATATATATATATATATATATATATATATACCAATAAAATTTTTAAACGCATGCACCGAATTGTAAAAATTATTTTTTTCCCTGAAAGGTATGAGTCCCTAGATTGTTCTTATCTAAATATGGTTCATAACGAACAACGCTGAATCACACAAATAGGCCGAAATAAGGTTCCTAGGCCGTTTTGTGCAACTTACGAAAAAGTCGCGGTAACATCTATTGGCATACAGGCAGGACTTATTGCAGAATGTATAACGCGTCTGACTATGGATCAGAAGATACCCGGTTCGAATCCTGGCAAGTTCGTAATAATTTTAACCATCATTTTATCCAACGTTTACTCATTATCCTTACCTTTAGGGCATTTTTATTTTTTCAGTGATTTTATTTCGTGCATATGGGAATTCCCCATACTCCGAGTTCATAAAAAAAACGTTTATGGTAAGGCGATGTTGAGTGTACTTGATGTTGAGTGTACTCGATTTTGTGTTTTACTCGGCGTTGTGTGTACCGACGCGGCGCAACCGCTAGTATAAAAAAAAAACAATTAGAAAACTCATTTTCCGACTCGAAAAATAGGGACACATTTACGATTTTTTTTCATTTCCAATACCAAAACTGAGTTTCATCGCTAATAAAGCTATACCAGCATGTAAGTAGATAGATTGACATTAACAGATATAAATTTAAATACATTTATTTATAAATGTTTTTGTTTTAAAATTAAATTGTATGATTTGAAGATGACGAAACCGGTATCTTTGAATGATCATACCACCATTTATATAATAGGATAAACATGCAAATATGTTTATTTGTGTTGGGACGATTGATCGGAATCGGGAATCTAAAAAATCTGAACTTTTTGAGTTGTCGGAATCGATATCGGAATCGCGAAAAAAGTTGTGGCTATTTTCCGAAATCAAAAACGATCATTTATTCATTAATTTTCGGACTATTATCCTCATCTTCTTTTATTTTCATAACATTTCTGCCAACTATCTTCCTGGCCTTCTACAGGTGGTAATCCGAGACAAGATAGTAATGCTGAGTCTCTTAACTGTATCCTCAGTCATTACTGCCTTCCATAGTTGTTGTCGTCTTACCACATTTTGGCCAACTAAGAGTCTGGCCGTCTTTGGGTAGGATTGAAACCACTATCTTTAGACAATGCTCGCCTGGAAAAGGTTCAGCATCCCTCTCCCGTTGCGATTTACCACCTGATGAAAATAATAAATGTATTGACTGTTCATCTCAAAAAGATTCCTATAATGAAAATAATCAAAAATCAAAAACGATTCTTTAGATTTTCTTGTTTTAATGGTCTTTTGCAACTGTTATGTTGGAAAATAATATTTGTTGAAGTTAAACTATCGGCAAAACTGAAATCCATACACCCTCTCCAACACGTTTTCATTCATTACACGTGTTATTTTTAATTGAAATCAGAATCAGAAAAACAAGATACAGCGACTCTCTATGTAAATACTTGACGTTGTTAACGAATCAAAATCGTTAATTGCATCGAAATCGGTAATTTTATTTAAATCGGTAATTTACAATAGAATCGGGAATCGTAGCGGAATCAAGAAAAATACTGAAATCGCCCTATCACTAATGTTTGTATATTTGTATATATAGGAATATCTCGTAAACATTTTAGTATGAAGTTTAATTTAAATGTCTGGCTTCATTACGGGCCATATCAATCGTTTTCATTTTGTAGAAAGTTTTATGCTTCAAGTTCTGTATATCTTAAAATATTTATTAATGGTGTTCAGTTTAGTTGGTTTTTAGAAAATGTATTTTTTTTTGTTTTGCCTTGCAGAACAGGATTGAGTTTTGCAAAAGGGAAAGGCAAAAAAAAAACAAACAAACAAACTAATAACATCAATGTTTGGCTAATTTTAGTCAGGAAGCCGAATTCTTGAAACATCCTGACCTCGTAGCGCCAGATATGAAATTTGGACAACATGTGATAGGTGCATAGTGCGGTAATGTGCATTATATTTAGTTTTATGCTGACAGGTAGATAACCCTCGTGAAAATTCAGAAATATTTAATGCGATGAGGTTTGTTGTTTCTGATAGGTACGCTTTACTTAACCAGTTATCAAGTGATATTTTTTGTTCAAGATGGTGTATAGTTTATTTGTATACGTTTATCTCTCCCAAACAGCCTAAACTGAAGAGACATAAATTAGACTTGAACTCAGACGTCGGTATTTTATATAAATTCTATTTATTAATAATATTAGTGTTCTCCACTGCAAGTATTATATTTTGTCTATATATTTTATAGACGCGTTTTACAAAATGTATACGCTCTGGCGATTTTGGTTTTTGTAATCAACAACTTGTAACATAAACAAAGTTTATTTATTTTACAAAATGATAACTTGACAGACGTGAAAATTTGGATCAGTAGGGGTGGTGGTGTATGGCGGTCGACCGTCTGAGCGCAGAAGTGTATCATCGCTGCTTCGCTCTTCCTTGTCTTCGTTTTTGAATTCTATTTTATGTGTTGTACTTTATTGTATGATGATTTTTTTTTCTAATATATTGTGATCCTAAAGTAAATCTTATTCGGTGTATTCTGTTTATTTGCTATTTAACTTTTATAGTTTAATAGTTTTTTTTTTGGGGGGGAGGGGTCTTTAAAGTTTATCATTTTAAATGTTACATTCTGCCATCATTAAAACGGGATTACTAAATTTCTACATATACGAGCCTGTCGTAATATTTTTGGTCAACTATTGGCGAACATCCGCTATTATTAAAATCTCAGTAAGATATACATAAACACACACAAACATACATACAATATAATACGCATAGTTTTTAAAGGTTATATGTATATATAAGCCTGATGAATCCTAGCGTTGATGAAACTCGGAATATTCTGTCCAGCTTAATCGCCATATATATTTTATAACTTACTACCTAGCTCTACCTACGTATTGAGCACTGTTGAATACTTAAAGTTTGCGTATAAATTTATACTTCCGTATATAAATTTATGTGATTAAATGAATTATATATATATATATATATATATACATATATATATATATAATATATATATATAATATATATATATCCCTCTTGAATATTTTTAACTTGTCATTCATAGGTGTTAAATTTCCTTAAATTCTGGTTGTAATTGTTAGTGGCTTTGAGGTAAAATCTTAGCAAAAGCGATTTGTAGCCTAATTTCCTGCACTGATGATTATGAAAATATCAAACTCTAGTGCCTGTAAGAATAAAAATAATCACACACACACACACAAACACACACACACACATACACACACACATATATATATATATATATCAAAATATCATAGCTAAGTGTATTTTACGACCAGGCAATGCTAGGCAATCTGCTAGTATATATATATATATATATATATATATATATATATATATATATATATATATATATATATATATATATATATAGTGAGAGGGAGATATAGAGATAGTGCATTAAGAGAGACAGGATGAAATTGAATAAAAGGGAAGCTTCAATATTCTTTGATAAAATTCTTAATAGATTTACTTCAGACACAAGTAATTTCTCATTTTATATATTTTCTAACTTTTCAGTCGCAGCATTCTTTTTTTGTTGTCGGAAAAAAAAAATATCTGTTTTCGTCGATTTACGAATGCAGTCTCACACACACGCTCTCACAAACACGCGCAAACATGCCGACGCTCACTCGCACGCACGCCTCCGTGTGCGTACATACTAACATTGATAGAGTTAAGACGCACAGCGACACAAACAGACTCGCTAAATACATTATGTTCAACATGATTCCTATACATACATGTTATCACGACCTTTTCAGACATTCAATAAATAGAAGCTTTCATATTTCACAAAAAAAGAAGACAAAAAGACATACAAAATGAAAAAAAAAGAATGAAAAAAAAAATAGAAAAAGAAAGAAAGAAATCATCTTCTGCTTTTCGATCTGAATATTTCCACGATTCGCGAATTTCCCACTAATGTATTTTTACTATCATAAAATTGTGTTCGCTTCTGAAATAAGAATGCAAAGTCGTTATTCTAATTATTTTGCCATTGTTATTGTCCTTCTTCTGATTGTCGTTGCTATTACTCTTATTATCTATTAAGAAAGATTAATTGCTCTTGTTTTCTCGTGTGTTTTTAACCTGTTTTCTACTTTTACTTCTTTGGTTTGCTTTCTGGCTTCATTAACATCAATATTAATGGCCGCTTACATCATCAATGCACTCAACGTATACGCCATTTGCAAAAATAAATAAATAAATAAAATAAAATAAAAACTCTCTTTAGCTAGAACGATGTTTATGACATCCTCGTTAATTTACGTGCAATCTGCAGACAATGTAACGAGTGCTCGAAACAGTGGACCGACCGTAATTGTCAAACAGCACACCGCCGTTACTATTAAATCGGTTATACCGAGTTCAAACCCCTTTTGTATCGATACGTTCAATTACGTGCTCATAGCTTTTGGAAAGAAATGAAACCCCAATTCCAAATCAATCATTTCTAATAAGTATTGTGTTTCCGTATTGTTGTAGTGAACTTGACCACGCATTCTTATATGAATTAGAAAATACTACGAATAACAAGAGCATCTTTGCTGGCTGCAGTTTCTCCTCGGAATGACCTCATTAAAATCTGATCGGTCCGGTCATTGACCATTATTGAACAATCTTTAATAATTACTGCACACCACATTAAGTTCAACTTTTCAACGCATACAAACCTCATAAAGATGTGTATTTTTTTTTCAAGGAGGGCAGCACTTCTAAAATCTCGCTCGAGGAAAAGGACTAAAAGTGTCAGGTAGCCGGTGAGAATACACCGTGATTATTATTAATAGAAAAATTGGAAGGATTTGATAATTTAATAGGTAGTTGTTTACTTTGAACTTGAAAACGATTGTGTGCATATACACTCCGCAATAGCTGCGAAGCATCGTTGTGGTATTGTGTGCCACAGACGGACAGTTCAAAGAAAGAAACTTCGCTCATGGAATTTCCGTTTTATTTTAAGTACAGATGAAGAGTAAAAAAATATTGATAATTGTTGTAGATAAGCGAAAGCTTGTTTTGAGTGTTTTATGGAGAGGAACGCAAAGGCTGAAGCTCAGACGACCACATGCAATGATAATAACGACAGAGGAAAGATAGGCTCGCAACGTGTTTTTTGTGAGACATGTATTAAGAATAAGAAAGGGACTCCATTTCAAAGTCGGTGTTCTACCTTGAAACACAAAATAAGCGTTTTCTGACCAATTCTTTTTCAGATGTAGCAATAGTACACAATCTTAAGACGTATTTAGCTTTTAGACATGTAGAAGATTGTGTCAAGAGTGAAATATCTTCTGGGGTAGTTGTAATTATCTAACAAATTTTTCAAGCGACCTTAGCGGCGTATTTCATTTAAGTGTTCTATTTCAGGTCAGAAAAAAATGTCAGTCTCAGAAACTTTGCAAACAAAGAGTGGTTTCTCAAGACGAAAGCCATGCATCTCAAATGGTAGCAAGCACTGGTACTAAAAAATAAAAGCTGTGTTTTGGGATGCATTAAAAGTAACAAGCAACTATTTTCCCCATCGGTAAGTTAATTCACAGATTGGACTCATAAATTAGACAGGATGAGGGTTGTAGAATGTCAGCTGAGGCGACCTTAACAAGAAATCCCGACGTGGTTTATAAAGACAATTTGCATCATATATAGAAGTATCGACCCATTAGAAACTCACACAGATTGCAGTTAACTATTGCTTACATAAAGATAAATTTAACCATAACGTAATCCTGACAAAACATATGGTTAAATAGGATTTCCGGGAGTAGGTCACGGGTGTGTGAAGCCGCCGCTCATATTTAACGGAAATATGTTCTTATTGAGTATTATTTTATATTGGCGAAACTTTTTTTTTTAAATAGTATTTCTGCCGTTGCTCGCCATGATCTCAACTCTCAACTTTATTTATTTTCAAAATAAGAAACGTCCGAAAGTAAGGGACAAAATTGAGAAAAAAACAATGTAAACAACCAAAAAACAATAAAAATACATGTACAATCAATATTTAGTAAATGAGCCCTTGCTCTCAATGACAGAACGAATCAGTTTTGACTATACTCGATACTAATTTTAGACCATTCTACTTGAGGCTTTACTCACAAATCATTCGTGTTAGTGTGATTTCTTTCCATAACTTTCACTCCTAAACTCTTCCAAAGATTTTCTATTGGATTTAAGTCAGAGGTTAATCCATAATTTCGGTTATGGTGGTTAATCCATAATTTCGGTTATGGTGGTTAATCTATAATTTCGAAATCTTGCTCGCTAAGGTAACTCATTACCACCTTTGCCTTGTGACATCTTGCATAAACCTAACCCTATCGAAACCTTAATTCTGAATGATTGACACAACGTGATCTTGAACAATGTTTTAATAAATCTGAAGTTTTGCGAGGTCTGCCAGTTTTAAAAGCACTAACTATTTTGCCAGTAATATCATTGTAGGATTTAACAACCCTGCCTACAACACTCTTGGAACGTTTCACTTTCTCTGAAATCTCTCTAATTGTGTGATTTTTCCTTGTGTAGCTTCACAATAGCTTGTCTCACAAAGTTATCAAGTTTTTGGCGTTTCTCCATGGTGCCGGCTTATGCAACGTTTACAAATTACTAAATAAGACTTACTCTTTAGAGGAATATAGCATACTGTTTGCATTGTTTTTCTCAATTTTGTCCCTTAGTTTTAGACGTTGCTATTTTGAAAATAAATAAATAATTGTTTTAATTCTTTTTGTATCCTTTGTAAATTATTCAAATTTTAGTATGTTATTATGGATGATAACGACTACAAGTAGTCAAAATTTTAGCTTTTCACAGTCGTTATTTCTAACAAATATTAGGTTTTGAAAGTGTGTCCCTTAGTATTGGACTCTATTGTATATATATATATATATATATATATATATATATATATATATGTGTGTGTGTGTGTGTGTGTGTATATATATATGCATGTATATATATATATATATATATATATATATATATATATACAAACATGTACATATATATGCATATACAGGTATATATATATACAAACCTGTATATATATATATATATATATATATATATATATATATATATATATATATATATATATATATATAAATAAAATTACATTTTACGTTGATTAACTTCTTTTTATCACTGGATTTTGGGCTCAACTAACATGGAACACCATCTCACGTTAAGCCATTTTTTCCCCTTTTTATTCCACTCAATCTGTTTCATTGTTTTATATTTCAGTTTTACGCTAGTATGATCATTTTCATCCTTAGTTTCTTTTACTATTTACAAAACGAATTTCCCAATTTAGCTAACTCCTCCCGTATGACGAGAACGAAAAGTATTTCTTTGAAAGTCTCTGCATTAAAAACATTCACACCATTTGTGTTTCTTTTTTTTAATAATAAATATGTCTTAAACTCTTACTAAAGTGTTTATCAACTTATTTTATTAAACCTATGTCGTTATGCACACACACACACACATACATATATATATATATATATATATATATATATATATATATATACATCTTCTATAATATAAAGCTGAATGACTGTGTGTGTGTGTGTGTGTGTCTAGTCACGAATAGGCTCCTATATGGTTGACTATTTTAAAAAATTGATTACATATAATGATAGAAGATTATCGAGACACAGGAATGGGTATGTTTGATCTGGCAGAACGGTGGTCTATTAAAATTGTGGGGTCTGCGTTTGCGCCTGGTCCCCAAAGTATGGAAATAAAAAAAATTAAAAATTAAAAAAAAACGTTTACAAGTGTTTTTGATACAGATATACATAATAATACTTTGATAAGTATGTTTCAACTTAAATAGGGATAGTATAATAAAATTATGGGGTCTGCGTTCGCGCCTGGCCTCCATAGAATGGAAATAGGCACACACTTTAATAAAGACTTTTCATATCTATCTGCGTAAGTATACTTTGATAATTATGTTTCAGTTTGAAGAAATATGGTATAATAAAATTATGGGGTGTTCCTTCATATCTGACCTCCATAGAATGGAAATATTTCACAAAGTTTAACAAGGTTTTTTAATATAGATCCACAGAATATTGCGATAAGTGTTTCAGTGTGAACGGCTATGGTATAATAAATTATGGGATTAATCTATTTTATTTTTACTTTCATCATATTTTGCTTTGGTTTTGATACCCCCAAATTCGAAGCTATCTCTTTACAACCCTCCCTTTTCATAACCTATCATACTTTCATAAATCAGAGTCCATTTTCCGTAGGCTGTTTTTGAACCCAGTCAACGACTGGTACTTTTGCTAGTATATATATATATATATATATATATATATATATATATATATATATATATATATATATATATATATATATATATCCTAAATCCCATCGAACTCGTCATGATGATCCCAAAATAAGAGTACACCAAGAAAACAAATAAGCATCCAACTCTTGTATAGAGCAGTTACGTTGAATTTAAGAAATACTAGGTTATCAATGAAGTCAATACATCCTAGCACGGTTCATTTCTACAATGAGACACCTGAATGAAATCACTGGAAAATGAACACGGTGAGTAGAACTGTGAGTTCAGTTTTTCGGACTGTTTTCATGATTTTTTTAACCGTTTTCATGAGGGTGTTTTCTAATCAGTAAATGCCTACCTGTGTCAATGAAACTATCGAGAACATACAATTTTTGAATAAATAATTTGTATTTAACAATCGAGTACTTTATAAACCCCTTTTCAGTATAGCGTAATACCCACCATATATAGCTATTTACCATCTTTTTTTCACAAGGGAATCGCTACATATTAAGAACCGGAGGCCACTCGAGGATAAGAGTGAATGAGTGTACGGTAGTCAACGGAACCATGTCGTGGTAAACGTTAGTAATGGACATTTGGTGAATTGGATTACTTAAGAGGACGGCTCATCAAGAACCTGTATTCGTTGGGCTTGAAGACAACCTATAGTCAGTTGGAAAGCAGGTAAACGGAAGAGAGTTCCACGGGCGTGCAAATCTAGGAAAGAAGCTTTTTTTTTTCATGGAATCTACGTTTTGGTTTAGGCGCAGATATAAAGTGGGGAACATTATTGATAGTGATTGCAGTTAGACAAGTATTATTCGTAAAGGTTTGACAATGGGGGAACTATTGATTGGAGCTCAGACGAGCACTTGCGATAAAAATAACGATAGAGCAGTGACAGGTTCGCAAGGATTCTTCTGTGGGGAAAATTGCAGTGAAGAGAAAAGGCCATTCCTTCGTAGGCTATCTGCATTATATATTGTGTATGCTGCTAGTATATATATATATATATATATATATATATATATATATATATATATATATATATATATATATATATATATATATATAATGAAAAGTTTTGTAGAAAATTCAAAAACTCATTTTCTTTATTATAACCTTCGTTTATTTCCTGGATGTTTCCATTACAGCCGTTTCATTAATGAGTGGCAATTTTACGATTTAGGTTTCCGTAAAAATATCCTGTCCCCACCAACTTCTTCAGATGTTTATCCATTAGATTTTTACAACAAATGGTATATTTTTAACATGCTGGACATCGTATTCGGGTAAAAAGATTTCCACAGCAATGCTTCCTCACTTCCTCCATCTATTGGTGTTATATATATATATACATATATATATATATATATATATATATATATATATATATATATATATGTATCTGTGTGTGTATATATATACATATACAAACATGTACGTGCATATACATGTATATATATACAAACCTGTATATATATATATATATATATATATATATATATATATATATATGAAATAAAAATTACAATAAGTTTACCAAGGTAATCAAAATGGTAAACTTAAAATATATTATAAATATTAAAGAGTTAATATTTACAAGTAAAGTAATCTCAACCAGATGTAAAAGCTCAATAAAACCGAAAAGGAACTAGAGCTTATAATATGAACAAATGATTAATAAAACATGTTTAAAGACATCTTGAAAAAGAGTTAAAAACATATTTAATTTTAAAAAAAGGAAGCAAAATAAAAAAGCAACAAAAATGCATTTTTTACCCTTCATCGGATTATCCATTCATGTGAAATCTTTTCATCATTTTTCTTTTACCTCCTATTCCCCTTACCTCACCCTTTTTTTAACCAAGTAAGATCTGTGACTTACTTGTAGTTTCATTAAATACTTTTATATGTAAAATCCGATCCTGCATTTTGCTAATTCCTACCCTCTGATGAGAAGGAGAGTATTTCTTCGAAACTCCACGGATTAAGGACTATCCACTTATCTTGTGCTTCCTTTTTTAAAATTAAATATGTTTTTAACTCTTTTTCATGATGTCTTTTAACATGTTTTATTAATCATTTGTTCATATTTTATGTATATATATATATATATATATATATATATATATATATATATATATATATATATATATATATATATATACAAGGTTTTCACGTGTGAAGATACATATTTTTTATCGGAGGGTTTCCTAAAATAGATAATTTAAAATAGAAATATGTTCACAAATTTAAACTTGAATGAAAAAAAAACATTTACAATAGGAGGCCAAATAATTTAAAAAGAACTTTTTGTGCAATGAATTTTTGAAGAAAAAATAATTTTAGTAATGACAAATTCATTTATTTATAAAAAAAACTACAATATTTGATTTCAAAAAAATGTTCCTGTAACACGCATTAAATTGCTATAACTAGTTCTTGCAATAACCCTTATCCCTGAGTTTCTTTCCGGACCTTGATAAGTGGTCAGCACCGTGTAAAAAAAAACTAGTTCGTTGATATTTATTGTTACTGTTAAATATACTAACAAAATAATTATATTTCTGAATCTTTGAGATGAGGATTGATTATTTATAATATTTGGATTCGTCACACTATTATTCTAATCTTTAGTTCTATTATTACAATGCAATTGCGAATTATTTAACGTTTCTATCCAGCCATGGTTGATGAAACGATAGCATGCTGCTTCAATGGATCGAATAAAGGGTGCTGTTCGAAATTTTATTCAGATTCGCAAGTTCGATGGAAAGATTCCTGAGTTAGACAAGATACGATTAAAGAAAATTGGAGATTATATCCACCGAAACGAAACTGGCCTTTACAATTAGAACATCGATCCGAAGAATCCAAATGATGTTGACAAAATGATATTTTAAATTTAAGTATTTGAAATTATTATAAAGTTTAGTTAAACTTTTTTCTATGAAGTAAAAGTTGCATGATATTGATATATGGTGTTCTTTTTTTTACATTTCACCAGCTGAAGCGCATTTTGCACTAA
>NC_136487.1:159735351-159822851 GCF_053919585.1 Euprymna scolopes | reverse complement strand
ATATATTTCCGCGAAAATTATCATTACTTTCATCATATTTTGCTTAGGGTAAAATTTTTGAGTATCAAAACCTTGCTCTTTACAACCCCCTCCTTTTCATAACCTATCATACTTTCATCAATCACAGTCCATTTTCTGTAGGCTGTTTTTGAACCCAGTCAACGACGGGTACTTCTGCTAGTATATATATATATATATATATATATATATATATATATATATATATATATATATATATATATATATATATATAGTTCTTAGAACTCGTGGATATTGTACGACCTACGCGTTTTAATGTAAACGAAGCCATTTCAGGGTTAGTTCCTTTTGCGTCAGCAACCTAACAAGAAGGAAATGTCTACTCATAGAAATATTAAGATGTTTTTTTATTATTATTTAATGTATTTATTTCAGCATCATTGTATCTGTACGTAATTCCTTAAGTTTAAACATCATTCAGAAACCTGAGAAAGCGTAAAAGCAGAAACAAAAATGCATGCTGGGATAATCTAGTTTCTTCTCCTGCTTTTTTTAGTATATATTTCTTAGAACTCGTGGATATTGTACGACTTACGGGCTTCAATGTGAACGAAGCCATGTCAGGGTTCGTTCTTTTTGCGCCAGCAACCTAACAAGGAGGAAATGTCTACTTATAGAAAGGTTAAATTCTTTTTGTTACTATTAATCATACCTGATACGTAATTTCTGTTGATAAAGTCTCAATTATACGCATTAATATGGGAGGGGGTGACTATTTTCAAATATCTTTCTAAATTTGAAATGGAACAACGGACTTATATTACGTAGATATTAATACTCCCTCGTACCTAATATTTAAAAAAATTTCTAACCTCTTTATCTCTAACCTCTTAATCTCGAACGTCCTTATCTCTAATTTTTTTTTTAACTTTTCCTTTTTTTTTTAAATGGAGAGTAGATAATGAACTGTGAATATGTTTTCAGCAGCTCCAGTAACTCTCGCTTCTCCTTATTTGTCCTTCAGTACTCATTTCCAATGAGTGATTTTTCTGATAAAAGGTGAAGAAAAAGCTGCTTTCTAGGTCATCAGTACTTGCATGAAAAGTAGCCTGAGATGTCGGAAATTTACTGTTTCTATGCCTATCCTTGAGGCCATGTCACTATTAAGTGTGCTGGAGGTAAACTTTCCATCTGGGTTGACGTTATCCGCCAGATAGTCAGGGACCCGAACCTTGGATTAACCACTAAGAATGCTGTCCTATCAGCAAGTGCAAAGTACTGGGGCTGCTGTATTGCCATTTGGTGCATGGATTCTGGACCATGGAGTAGTTTCTGGTGGGGTCTCTCGACGCGATACTAGTGGGTAATTGTTACGGCTTTACCTTATCATGTGCTACAAAAAAAATTCCTGTCTTTTTCTCTTAACCCTCTCTCTCCTCCTCTAACAGAGTCTGTTTCACAAATCCAAAAACCTCAACAGGAAATATCTAAAAAAAACACACAAACAAACCTAGAACGCCATCCTCCAACGTAGACCCCTACTACCATGTCTTGTCCTTAACATCAGGGGTCTGCGTTCCAACCTTCCAATTGCAGGAGACGAAACTGGACATATTCTTCCTATGCGAAACTGGCATAGGGGCGACCATTTCCCTAGAGGAGTTCATAATTAATAGATACTCTAACTTAACATCTAAATCTGATTCCCAAGATCGCCATGGGCATGGAATATGTGCCTACATTAAAGATGGCTTTCCGTGTGGTAGGGATATCTCGAGAGAAGACCCTAATTTAACTTATATGTGCCTCCGGGTTGCACTTGCTTACACCACTGCATGTATATTTGCCCTTTTTCGCCCGCACAACAGCGGAATTACAATCTTTAAGGGCATATCTGAGAAAGTGACCACATCCTGTCTGCTCATCCTTCGGCTAACATCCACATCTGTGGTGACTTCAATGTCCACAATGTGGAATGGCTGACCCATTCAAACAAGACAGATGATGAGGGGAGGTTCTGACATGATTTCGCCATTGCCTATGACCTCACTCAGACTGTTCACGAACCCACCCGTGTGCACGATACTACTGGTCAGTATGCAAACCTTCTAGACCTTTTTCTCACAACTTCCCCTAAGCTATGTTCATGTTCCGTTCTATATTCTCTGGGATTCTCCGACCACTCCTTTGTACCAGTTGATCAAAATGAAATGTAATAAGTCTTCAGACATACCTCTCCACCGTACTGTATATCGATACTCTATGGCTGACTGGGATAGTTTCCTTACATTTATCTACCTCCATGTTTAAAAAGGGTGTGTCCCTCATGTTAAATTACATTCCATGTTTAAAAAGGATGTGTCCTCTACAGTATAAGACCTGACCGAATGGTTAATTGTAGGTAGAGACTGATTCATACCAACCAAACAATTCCAACAAAAACTTAACATCTAGCCAGGGTTCTCCCCAAAATGTGATTCTGCCATCGGGCACAGAAATCACTTTTACCATAGCTACCAACGTAATATATTCTCTGAGGCTAAATCTACTTTTAGGACTGCCAGCAACCACTGCAAAAAAGAGTAATAAAAATGCAAGAGAGCTATTTGCTCAGTCCCTTTAATTCAAAGTAGCTGAGCAGCTGTTTGGTTCCCACCAGTTTTGGCAAATAGCAAACAGGATCCTGAAAAAAAAAACGCGTGCGTTCAATCCCAACCATCATCCATGGACCTTAGGTCATCTCGTCAGCATCAGACAAAGCCAAACTATTTTCCAATAACTTTGCAGCTAATATTCCCCTATTCGACGAAGGCTATCAACTCCCCATATTTCCTCCTATAACAGACAACACGCTATGCAACATACAAAATCTGTGCGTGATGTCGCCAAGCTAATCAAGAACCTTGATTCCAGTAAAGCAACAGGTCCTGACGGCATTCCGATTATAGAGTTTAAACATCTTAAATCAGAACTTGCGCTCCATACTTACAAATCTGTTTAAGTGTTATCTTCAGGAGAATTGCTTCCCAACACCCTGGAAAACCTCATAAGTGTGACAGGTCATCTCCGTCTCAGTACAGACCTATAAGTCTCCTGTGTGGTCTGAGTAAGTTGCTGGAATCCATATTAAATAGAGAAGTAGTCAACCGCCTTAGCAGTAATAACCTTCTTGATGGCATGCAATATGGTTTCCATTCTGCTAGATCTACAGCAGATGTGCTAGCGGTTATATCTCATAGGATAAGTAAATCTCTCAACAAAGGCTTCCTTTCTAGGGTATTTTCTCTTGACATATAAAAGACCTTCTATAAGGTTTGGATTAAGGGCCTACTTCACAAGATTTCCAGCTATGGTAAACTGGAAAAGTTTTCTCAATTATAAAATCATTTCTCTCCGATAGGCTCATAAGAGTAGTGGTTGATGGGCAGAAATCAGAAGCCAACAGTATTAATGCTGGAGTCCCTCAAGGGTCCATCCTGGGCCCAGCTCTCTTATTGATCTACATCAATTATCTCCCAAAGCACATATTAAATCATTCGTCGACATTTATGCTTATGCCACGACCTTCCATGGCAACACATTAAAGGCCGTAAATGACAAAGTTCTTTCTGATTCTCTTTCCTCTGATCTTGAGCGCGTGGTACAATGGAGGAAGAAATGGCTGGTTACTTTTTATGCATCCAAAATAAACGTCTATCTTTACATCATCAACGCTCTGATCCGCATCTGGCATCAATTGAAATAGTTAGCTCTCGTCTTGGGAAGGCTCCATGTTTTGACAAGCTTCTGGGATTGACTTTTACTCCTAATCTGAAATGGAACACGTGCATCAAATCTGTTGCCATGCCAAGGTCGCTGGAAGAATGGTAGGATTCTTTTATCGCTCGAGTAGATATCTCACTGCTGATGTAATTCTCTATCTATATGAAAGCCATGTACGTCCAAGGATGGAATACTTCTGCCACATCTGGACAGGAGCTGATAAAAACAGCATATCCTGCCTTGAAAGAGTACAAAATAGACTTCGTAGCCTAGTGGGAGATGCCCTTTTCTCTTTCCTGCAGCTTCTCTCCCACAGAAGAGACGTTGAGAGCCTGTCTTTTTTATCGTTATTTCCATGGAAAGTGCTTGTCTGAGCTCCAATCTCTGGTCCCCCTCGCCTATCTTTCACGAAAATCACCCATCTAGCTGAAACCACTTTCAGTAATTTTCCTCACTCTTTATCTGTGCCTTAATCAAAACGTAGATTCAATGAACAAAGTTTCTCTTAGAAATGCACACCTGTGGAACTCTCTTTCGTTTGCCTGTTTCCCACCTGACTGCAACTTGGATGTCTTCAAGTCCAACATAAACAAGTTCCTGATAAACCTCCCCCTTAAGTAGGACACTTTATCAAATCTCCATTATTAACGATTACTACGATATTGTCCTAGTGATTACTGTACACGCAATAACCCTTATACCCAAGTGGCTTCTGGGCCTTGATAAGTGGTGACTTCCATGTAATATATATATATATATATATATATATATATATATATATATATATATATATATATATATATATTGAATTAATTTTTTTAGGCAATGTCTGTCAACATTAGTGGTGGGACAATTAATTGGAATCGGCAATTGGAAAAATCGGAACTTTTTTAAGTATCGGAATCGGGAAAATTTTTGCCTATTTTCCAATGTCTAAAACGATTCTTTTGATTATTATTTTTATTTGATTTTGTTTAAATCAAAATCTTCCACTGCTATAAGTAATAATAAAATAAAAAAAGGATTTATTGGTTTTAAACTACCAATAAAATCTAAATCTATAGATTACACATCCCAAGTCTGGTTTTACCTTTTAGAAAATATACGCGCATTTTACATGTGTTTTTACGGTAATCGGGAAAAATAACAAATTTTGTAGTTAAATATTTAGAAATTTATACGGAATCGGAATCGGTCATTGTATCGGAATCGGGAAAATATTGGAATCGTCTCATCACTAGTCAACATACTTTCATTTTCATCCTTTCTAATTTTCTAATGAGTTTTCTTGTTTCTCGCAAGATCTGGCGGTTGTAAACGCCATATTCGATTTCTATTCGAGTACTTTCTGATCCGCCCCGATTCATCACAGGGATGATGGAGTATCAGTTAAATTGTTATTATATCTTCAAGGTTGATTTTTCTAGAAAATAACATTATTTATCAGGTTGACAAGAATCTTTTCGCGGTTTTAAACTCTTAAATTCAAATGAACACATCTCGGCTCAAACAAAACTTTGTTGATCGAAATAATGACTATCAGAATTAACACATTTTAGACAACGTAAAATATGGTATTTAATGTCAGTAACATAAAAATCGTGTGTTCTGATAGCGATTAAGGATTGAGGAGACAGAACTGACCGGACCTCCGCTAAACAAGGAGCTTTGGATATCACTTAGGTTTTTGAAAAATTACTCATATATGTAATTTCCTGCTGCAGCTAGATGCACATTATAATATTATAACAATTAATTAAATTTATTTTATCGATATTTCATTTATTTTTGCGTAGAACTTAGTGGTATATTTAAGAGTAAATGTGTCGTCTACTAAAGGTTTGCAAAATTTGTAGCTGGAGCAAGAATTGAAGGTTTTTGCAGTAGCGTTGTTGTCAGAAATGTGCATTGTTTATATTTTGACAAGGTTTTGCTTTTCAAACGTCCATATATACTCTCTTCTTCTTTTAGGGACAAATAAAGAGAATACCTAAGAAGAACAAGAAGACTCCTCGAAAGTAAACCATATAGTAGTGACCTAATTAAAGAAATAAAGACGTGGGCAGTGTCACTAGTAAGATACTCTGGACCGTTTACAGAGTGGACTAAAAAGAACTGAGGCATCTCGACCAGAAGACTAGGAACCACATGCCGTGCACAATGCACTACCTCCAAAGGATGATACTAAACGACTCTATGTGAAAAAGGAAAAAGAGAGGAAAGGGTCTGGCTTCTGTAGAAAGACTGTGTAAATGATACAAAAAAAGTATTTTGAAAAGAACACAGAAAGAATAAGTACCACAGCAAATATACGGAAGCAACAAACAAAAGAGAAAAAAGAGACGAGGAAAGAAAAATTGGATGCTTAACAGCACGAGGAATGATTAATACGGATTACAAAAGATGACACTCACGAAAACACTTAAACAGGAAAACTAAATCCCTAATAACAGCCGCGCAAGATAAAACAATTAGAACCAACCGTATCAAAACAAGGATCGATAATACACAAAAAACAGCAAATGTAGATTCCGCGGACAAAGAGACGAAATAATAAACCACATAATAAGTGAATGCAACACACTAGACCAAAAAAATATAAAGATAGGTACGATCGAGTGGGGAAGCCAGTACACTTGCAATTATGCAGACGATTGCATGTTGAACATCCAGACTAATGGTGCATGCATACACCGACAGTAGTGCTAGAAAATGAAAATCACATGATCCAATGGGGCATAGAGATTAAACGGACAAACCTCTCCAAGCAACATGACTGAATATCATAATCATTAATAAGAAGGAAAATCCCTGCAAGATTGTAGGTTTTGCTGTCCCAGCAGGTCAGAGAGTGAAGATCAAAGAAACGGGGGCAGAGAGCTCAAAGGTATCTGGAAATTGAGGAAAGTAACAATAAAACCGCTAAGTAGGAGCGCTAGAAACAACATAGAAAAACTTTGAAAAAAAAACAACGAGAGCGATTGGAATCAGAGGGAGATCAGAAAAGATGCAACAAATAAAAATCAAACCGCATAAATATTAAGAAAATCTCTTGAATGTTGAGACTAACACACATGAACTACAGACAAACTGGACACACATAAATTGCTGCAGAAATAAAACAGAAAGGAACACTCCATGGAATCATGAAAACTGAAACGGTATAATTGTAAGATATTGACCCCCCTTTGTGTCAGTATAAACAGGCTCCACACCAAATAAGTGAAGAGAGGCAAGGAGGATAGAAGAACGAAAAGAGAAAGCATTAGCCAGGTATCCGCTAGTTGGGTGCAAGACTTATTGCCACTCAAATACAAGTTAAAATCAAAGTCGCTACCAACGAGAAATCAATGGCAAGCAGCTGTTTCGACGACGTAAATTTATTTGCAAACGTTATCGAAAGAGGTGGGGAGTACTGGAAATCGTGGGAAACTTGTTGTTACTCAGAATTCAGAGAACACTACAAGTTATCCTCAAAGAGCAATCGTTGATAATGACTAGTGTGACTTATCCTAGTGATAAATAATAATAATAATAATAATAATAATAATAATAATAATAATAATACTAATACTAATACTAATAATAATAATAATAATAATAATAATAATAATAATAATAATAATAATAGAAAGCCACGTTGGGTAGATGGAAAATTGATTATGTGTCAGGAAATGTCCTTGGAAATGTGACTGGCAGGGAGAGGCTAAACAAGAAACATGAACAACTGAATTAAAAAAAATAGAAGCAAAAGAATAGATGTTGAGGCAATATAGATATAAGTCTGAACTATGCAAGCAAAACAGGGCATGTGAAAGCGATGAAAGCCAATTCTACCAGAATGTGAACGGAGAAAAAAACAAAAACAGAACAAAAAAACCGGCAGAAACAAAACGTTGCTAGATTAATATATGCGAAAAACGACGGAACTACAATAGAAATGCCGAATGATTGAAACAGGAAAGAAGAGTTAAAACAAATCAAAGACAAAAGAAATCCATAGAAAAAATGGCAAACTTGAGAGCACCAGGGACGGATGGGATACATGCATACTGGCTTTAAAAATTCACGCTATTACAAGAAATGGCAGCTCAAAACCTTAGAAGATGTATACAGGAAACAAACGTGCCAGATATGATGACAGAAGGTAGAACCACACTGATATAGAAGGACACAGAGAAGGGAACTGACCCCAGAAGCTATAGACCTATCACATGCTTTCCCACTATGTGGGGCATACTAACAGCACTACCAAGGGAACAAATCTAACACTCCCTGAATAATCGTGGACTTCTTCACGATGAAGAGAAAGCATGCCAAAACGGAAAAAGAGGAACACATGATCTGCTATGTATAGATCAAAAGACCATAAAGGAGGTCAAAAGAAGGAGAGAGAATTTAGCCATGACATGGATCAACTACAAAAAAGCGTAAGACAGGACCCCACAAGCATAGATTATAGAATGCTTAAAAATGTATAAATATCAAGCAGGATTATCAATGTGATTGGAAATGTTATGAGAATATGGAGACTGGAACTGACAGCTGATGGACAAAACATAAATGAAATTAACAAAAAAAGGCATCTTCCAACTACGCATCATCATAGCCATGATGCACATGAACATTAAAAATGAAAATCTATAAGTTATCTATCCTTTCCCCATCGCCTCCTATTGCTCCATCACAGCCCCCAAAGAGTGATACCGAATAGAATGGAAACATCGAGGAGAGAGAACTGACCGGACCTCCGCTAAACAAGTGCGAAAATAACCGGGACCTTAAGGAGGTTTATTTCCTCTCAAATTCCAGTGAAGACCAATGGCTCCTGCAAGCGAGAACTCAGTCGTAAGTGGCTGTTGTGATAACGTAAATTCATGTTCAAATGTTATCGAAAGAAGAGGAGAGTATTGGAAATCTGGAGAAACTTGTTGTCACTCAGCTTTCAGGGAACACCGCGGGTTGTCTTAAAAGAGAGATCTTTAATAACCTTTGTGAAAGCTCCTTCTGAGACAATAATCATAATAAGATCTACCAAAGTTTCGATCATAAGACAGAAACTAAAAACAGAAAAGATCATTTCCCCATTTAATTTTTTATAAGTTTATTATAATCTCTCGTTACGCAACGGAGAATGCTCGTAGCAGTGCTTTTTTCAGATGTGCTAAGAGTAGTCAATCCCAGAAGTTTCTCGACTTTTGTATAGGTATAGAATTATACTACGTGCCAGGTATTATCAAGAACGGTAAAGGATGCACATACCTTTCCAGCGACATTAGCAACACGTTGGATGGCATTTTTAATTTGCAGTGGAAGTCATTTCCAAGAGATTATTAAAACAGGGGCTTCTCCAAATGTTATTCACAGGAAAGAAGCTTTGTTTTAGATGCGTTAAAAGGAATCAGTTAGTTTTCCCAATTGAATTATGTGCTCAGCAGAGATATTATCTGCAATATTCTACACACACAAGAATTAGGTTCTTATTGTTGAGCACTTTCTGTCCAAATCAACAAAAGTCAGTCACTTAAGCCGACGTGCGCAGATCGTAATGTTAAACCTATCGACATTCTTGATGACATTTTCGCATTATATAAATGTTAATTTCAACTCGAACAAAAAGTTATTGACGGAAATAAGCACCGTTAGAAGCAACACACTTTTGCCCACGTAAAACAAATGTATTTATGCCAGTAAGATAAAAAAAATCTTGCGTTCTGTTGGCCATGAAGTCGATGAATGTGTTTTTGATATCGCTTAAGTGTTTTAAGCAATTCCCAGGCAGAAAGTTGTCGAGATGCTTTAAAAAGCGGTAGTCGGTTGGTGAGAGGTCTGGAAAGTATGGCGAATGAGGCAGAGTTTTGTAGTCCAAATTGAAACCGCTATCTTCAGACAATACTAACCCGGAAGCGGAGAGAGTCAATGTATCTATCCAATGCGCCACAGGCCCCGAATGGCGACCAAGTTTGGATTGTTTGGTCTTATAAATCCATGTTTGTTTATTATTTGTTTGGTCTTATAAATCCATGTTTGTTTATTATTTATTTATTATTGGGTCCATAGATTTATAAGACCAAAAAATTCAGCCATTGATCGCCCTTCGTGGCGCAGTGGATAGAGATGTTGACTCTCTACATTTCTGAAAATAGCGGTTTCAATCACACCCAAAGTCGGCCAGAGGTTTAGTTGGTGAGACGACAACAACTATGGAAGGCAGTTATTGCTAAGGATGCAGTTAGGAGATTCGGAGTTCCTATCCAAGACTCGAATTTCGCCCTCATTTGGGCTTATCAGTTGAACACGGCAGAAGTCGGGATTGGAAACGAATACTCCGTCACTTGAGCAACCGCGTCACACACATATCACTCAGATCAAGCAAACCGCGGCGAAATCCGACTACGGAATGAACCTACTTCGTCAATATATGTAAGAAACAGATGATATATTTGACGGTGTGGCAAGTTGAAATAATAATCAATCAAATACTTATAGACTGCTTTATTTTCGTTTTTTTACCGACATTTCGCTTTATTGTCAACTCCGAAAGAATTCGATAACGCAGCAAAATGTCAGCATGGCATCTACATAATTCTATTATATATACGATTGTTTGTTTTATCGTTTTAGCTTGACGCACACACACACACACACATACACACACATACGTACACGCACGTGCATATATGTGTGCATGTATGTGTGTGTAAGAAGTGTCTTCGTATTATCAGATTCTAGAAAATATTATTGGTGAATGCAAACTAAGCGAATCTGATACTACAATGCAATGTTTCTAAAGTTTAGTAGCTGCATAATCCAACTATAACCATCTCTTTGTTTCAATGTTCCAATTTTCTATATCTACTAGCTATGGGTGTCCGGCGTTGTCCGGGTGTTTGGAGGTGTATGCTGAGCAAAAAAAAAAAAAAAAAAAAAAAAAAAAAAAAAACAAAAAACAAACAAACAAAAAAAACGGTATTTTTTTAAACTTTTCCCCTTATTATGTTCCCTTAATATTTTTTGTTTTGGGCTTAAATCAAGTTACTAATTTAAATCCATGTTTAAGGAACCAATATCTAAAATAAATTGTCGGAGGAGTTTGGTAGAGTTCTAAAAGGTCAAATCGTTGAAATTTGACCCCTTAACAGCGAAATTTCTGGCCGAACCCCGATCACGTCGATTTTCCCAAATCTCAGTACCCTGTATATCAAATTTCGAGTCTGTAGACTAAAAATTGACAGAGTTATTGCATAGGGAAATGTACACAGACACACACACAGACACACACACACGTTCACTTAGATGTATAGATATACATATGTATCCCGGAAAAATGAAACACTAGTGTTTGTAGGTATTAAAAATAATTATTTATAATTATAATTATTTCTGCACCTGTAAGAAGTAAGTTTCTTAATAGTTGAGCACTGTCTGTGGAATTGTAAAAAGTTTGTTATTTTGTCTGCCTGCGAGATCGCAAGAGTTTAGACGCTCGATCACTGTAGACACTCCTTGTATAACGTGTATGCCTTCATAAATGTTTAATTTATCTTGAATTGTTGACAGTTGCCCTGTAGCTTGTTTCCTACTAATAGACGAAGATGGTTACATTACGAAATTCAAATTCCAAAGCCAGCTTTAATGATAACTTCTTGCACTGATGAGTCCAGAAAAATGAAACATTAGTGTCTGTAGTCATTAAACTATATAGGGTGTCTACCACGGCTTAAGAGAGGCCCATTTACCCTCGAGAGAAGAATAGACGGCGCCAGATTCTGAACCTGATATTTTACCTCGTGGCCCACGCAGCGGCTCGCATTCCCAAATGGTCACCCATCTGTTACTGGCCAGGCTCAACGTTGCTTAAGTTCGTTTATCTGGCGAGAACCGGTATATATATATATATACATATATATATATATATATATATATATATATAATTTATTTATACAAAGCGGGGAATTCTTGGTCTGAAGACGTAATCTCCTCAATAATTGGTGATTACAGAACATGTATGCACATATGTATACATCAATGTTTGTATAAATAAATTTAATATACATGCTCTGTTAATTCATTGGGCACTTTTTTGGTAGACACATGTTGTTTCAATGCATGTACTTCTAGGAAACTAAACTCTACTGCCATAATATATATATATATATATATATATATATATATATATATATATATATATATATTATTCGCTGCTAAGTGTATATATTGTAGAAAGTGACAAAAGTTGATTTAGAAATTATATAGATTTAAAATAACATCGAACGACCGGCCGCAGCGAATATATAACATACCTATTTAGATTGTCTTATCAGTGAATATGAGTTGGATTTATATTTCACGCCAAACATGAAGAATTTAATGCGATTCATTTATAAACTACTTCACATACAGAAATCGAGTTATGGAGAATAAAAAATCGTAATTGTTTTGAATAAATATCTACAAAAACACTAAGTTTTGAATTTTCATGACAGAATTTTAAACCAGCATAAACTTCTGCGTCAGTCTGATATATTTTTTATATAATAATAAAAAGAGGAATTCCTTTAGTATATTGTAAATAAAACTAAGAGACTTATTTTTCTGTGAAAATATTTTATTTATTCGACATAATCTTCCGCTAAAAGCAAACAAATGAAAAAAGTCGTTTGTAATGTTATGACGGATGTGAAAACGCCTCGTCTTTATTTTTCTTTTCCATTGCATATCTGAAAAAATTATATAAAACTCCCAAACAACGAATGAAATGAATGACGCCCTTTCACACAACATGGATTCTCTAACTCGCCTTTTATTGTATATAAAAATAATAACAACGTCCATTATTTTTATTTTCCATGGCACATAATTTCCTAATCATTTCCTTTCTGAAAACAAGTTTGCAATCTTTCATAATAACTCAGTATAAGTTACCTCTTATTCAACACTAAATCTTTTTATCTGCCGTTGCCCGGGAATTGCTTTTTTTTTTTAAGTTTCTTGATTGACATGCCCAATAGGTTATTAAATTCTTAATTTACTGTAAAAAAATTACCCTTTCAAAATAATATATTGTAGGAATATATATGTATATATATATATATATATATATATATATATATTATGCATATATATATATATATAATCAACTTTTAAGACTGATCTCTCTCTCTCTCCGTATATATATATATATATATATATATATATATATATATATATATATATAATCTCTCTCTATATATATAATATACATATAATATATATAATATATATATAAGTTTATAGAAACTTCCAAACTATATATATATATATATATATATATATATATATATATATATATATATATGACGACTTCATTTAATTACATAATTTAATATACGAAGGTACAGTTTTCAGTATTTACTTCAACAGTGCTCAATGCATAGGTAGAGCTTGGTAGTAAGCTATGAAAAAGTATATATGTTAATAAAGCTACACAGAATATTCCGCGTTTCATTCTCGTGAGTATTCCTCAGGTTTATTCGTGAGCCTGGGGAATTCTCACGAGAATGAAACCCGGAATATTCTGTATAGCTTAATTGACATATGTATTTTTATAACTTACTATATATATATATATATATATATATATATATGTGTGTGTGTGTGTGTGTGTTTGTGCGCACGCTCGCGTGTATGCGCAGTGGTGTGTATGTGTGTTTCTGCTGATTATGTCTGCGCTATCACTTCCTTTCGATTCTTCTACAAGGAACCTTAAATAAGGTCCAGAATTTTTTTTTTTTTTTTTTTGTACAGGCATTCAATATAGTCGTAGACTCTTGAAAAGTCAGTATGTTGTTGCTATACATCTTATGAGATTATTGACCAATTTTTATGATTCAAGTTCAAATGAACACTTACAGCAGGGAATTAGAATACACCCTACTACAGCCTGCTTGTCACAGCAGGTGAATTTCAAGAATGCAATCTGGATGTGAGGAAACCTTAGAACAACGGTATGCAATAACATTCTGTTTTAATTCTGGAAAATGCAACTGAAACGTAAGGGCTACGTCAGACTGCTTTTGGACCATTTTGCATGCATCGATTATCAGTTTTTGAGTGGCATAATACAGTCAAGTAAGGGTAGGGAGTCTGTAGGGGATTATGTGGGGTGTAGTAGAGATAAGCAAATCAGAATACTATAGTTTATTTACAAAGTAAAAAATCTCATTGGTAAGAACCGTCATGCGTCTATCGAAACTATAGGTGCAAAGTTTGATGTGAGTATGGCATAATTATTACCGAGGAACTGAAGATGCAGAAGATTTGCTCGATGTTTGTCCCAAGGGTCCTCACAACAGATCAGAAAGAAAGACGTTGACATGACTACAGTTAGATGATCGAGGTAATCAATTTAGATCCGGCAGTTCTTGATACTCCTGTAATTTGTGTTGAATAACGGGGGAAATTTTACAAGGATGAGACGGAGGATTCATATTGGCCCAATACATATACGAATATAACGATGATTGAGGGAGAGACAGAGAGAAGGCATTTAGTTCTGGGATGTTTCTTATAACATATATTAGCAAGCGTGATAGATGCACAGTTCTTATGCCTCTTATAACACATATAGAGAGGAGGAAAGATACATATTCTTGGAAGGGTTACACAATATTCATAATAAGATGATTAATACATTACCTTTCAATTTGTGGAATGAGGAAAAAAAAAGACAAAGTCACAAAATACCGATCATGATTCTTTATTTCATTGGACCTGGTCGAATGATGTGTAAGAGAATGGATAGAGAGAGAGAGAGAGAGAGAGAGGAGGGAGAGTGTGAATTACAGTATAGACACGTTGACAGGAAGTCAAGATCAGCTGATTTTATTGCGTGTGAGTCATGTGATCAGGTTAGCTGAATCGTTGAGATTTGGTTGCGACTTGGACGACAGCGGACGGCTTTGCCGTTGTCTCCTCCCCTTCAGTGGGGGTGGGGAACAAACGCTGACGTGGTAGAAATAAGACCTAGAAGAAGAAACCACAGGCCAAATTTACTTTCCACCTTCTGCAAGACATCTGGGAAAGTGAAATAAACTATAGAACCAATTTCTTGTCTTGGAGTGAAATAAATCTTCGTCCCAAAAACAGGTACCAAGTCTCCCTCCCAGACGAGAATTTCCAGATGGACCAACAAAATGGCAGAAGGTATGTTCAAATGATATGTCACACACACATATTCACACTTAACAGCATATGAACATATGTAATAGAAAGACCACTAGACAGATCACACACACGACATTAACTCTGATAATATAATCAAACACGCAATCTTTTATAAATAGACAATATATCATCTCCATTCCAATTTCAACCAATATACAACAAACGCTCATTTTATGATACGACTACGTAACAGAGGATGACGTCAGGAATTCAAATTCTGGATCTACATAGTAAACCTTCTACCCCTTCTCCTCTCAGGTAACCCTCCTCTGATCATGTCAACTTCTGGCCGATCAACTCTTTCCGACCGACTGTTGACTGCTCTTCCTCAACTGTCCTGATCTGACTAACTCTAGCTCCTATATTGAGAATCCCCCTTTTGTTATGACGTCAGAAGTGTGTTTCCCAAACGTGACCAATTCACCCTCGCCGCATATTTATCTTTTCGTTGTATCTTTTTTCGTCAAAACAAAAAGAGAAATAAAAAAGACAAGGGGGGGACAAGAGAATGACTAGGACTGAAGGAAGCGATTCCAAAGGGAAAGCGAAAGTAACCCGGAGAGTTAAAGTCGCAAACGTCGACATTCTTACTGGTCTTTTATCTTTGTGCTGACACTTTTATTAGTGTAGAAGAAGGGATGAGACGCGTTAAAAGTAAACAGAAACAGAGATGGCGTGAGACAAGAGCTAAGAGAGAAAGTAGCAGTGTCTTACCTTTTTCAATATAAAAAAGTAAACCCGGATGTAATGAAGGTATTTACTGTATTTATCTCTTATTGCATAAGTAAGAA
The DNA here is from genome assembly GCF_053919585.1 of Euprymna scolopes. NCBI lineage: Eukaryota > Metazoa > Mollusca > Cephalopoda > Sepiida > Sepiolidae > Euprymna > Euprymna scolopes. Next base: position 159,807,114 of record NC_136487.1, on the reverse strand, counting down.
GACAGAAGATAGTCGAGAGAAGACATAGACATATTATAAAGGTAGATGTAGAAATAAACGTGAGGCAAGAAGGGTGGAATTGATATACCGACATTTATTCAGAAATGGGACAATTGGTAAGTTAACTGCAAATTACAACTTATAAAATTATGAGATGTTTTTTAAACATTATTCGGTTCAAGATAGAACGAAATATCTTGGGATGTATTTTGTGTGATTAACATATATAAGAAACAAATATTAAAAAGATAACGTGAACTCATAAGTAAATATATATGCATATACATATATATATACATCTATATATATATATATATATATACATATATACGAGTTCACGTTAGCTTATAAATGTTTGTTTTCTATATAGTTTAATCACAAATAAAAAACATCCTAAGATATCCCTTACTATTTTGTATATATATATATATATATATATATATATATATATACACTTTTACTCGTTACATAATGATTATGCAAAGCAAATAAAACGTATATCTTGCCCTACTCCGGCATTGAGTACTCTTTCATTAACATTGTAAATACTTCATTGGTTTCTTTTTCCTGTGAAAGACATAATGTATATATATATATATATATATATATATATATATATATATATATATATATATATATATATATATGAAATAAAATGCAGGTGGAAGGACCTGGATACTCAACGTTTCGCCCGATTTATGCGGGCTTCTTCAAGAGGGATGGTCATTGAAAAAGCCCGCATAAATCGGGCGAAACGTTGAGTATCCAGGTCCTTCCACCTCCATTTTATTTTATATCGTCGAATTTAATCTAGCTCAACAATCATATATATATATATATATATATATATATATATATATAGAGAGAGAGAGAGAGAGAGAGAGAGAGAGAGACAGTATGTCCACAACATCTGGTAGCATTATGTAGCCAGTCATTGTGGGTACTCTGTAGATTATGTAACCAGACATTATGGACACACTGTATATATATATATATATATATATATATATATATATATATATATATATATATATATATATAGAATCGAATAAAAAGACAGAATATATTAATAATGAAATTCAAATTAGTTATGCATAAAATGTATTATAAAAAAAAAGTATGTAAAATTTAAAATAAATAATAATGTAAATATATAAAGTACGAATCATAGTAGGGGGTAATTAGTAGTAAAATGGTGTGATCTTAATCTTATAAATATGTCTATTTTTAATTTGGAAACAGACGAATCTCATAGATGAGGAATTAATTTTTATAACATGAAGGGGTTAGCCAAATTAATCAACAGTAAGAAACTATATCTAATATTTGTAACATTTTTTTGCTCTTATGATAAAGGGAGGTGGGGTTTGATCAATATTGCTGGGAAGTCATGATTTAATATACTGTTTTTTTTTTAAATACCAGAAACAGTGTTTCATGGTAAATAACTGATAATCCCTTTAATTATCATTAGGACTGTAGTGAATTCGAGAGAGCAAGGTGATGCATTGATTGCTGGCGATTAGATCACTTACTGACTAAATAGTTTTCCAACGGATGATTTACAACGAATGATAAAAAATTATGAAAATAAAATGAGTTTTTTATATAGTTTTAAAGATCATAAATTTTCAAGACTATATATATATACATATATATATATATATATATATGTATATATATATATATATTTAATGAAAGCAAAGGGGCGTTGTGTTTACCTATACGCAATGGGAAACTTCAAACTAATATCAATAACAGTATTTATATATAGAAAATTTAACCCCAACCGAATTAAAAAAGCTCAATACGCAATATAGAGTAGAGCTTATTATAAGAGAAAGAAAATTAAAACTGTAAGTTGAACTTTTCTATCAAAATTTATTGCTCGAATTGATACTCCAAAAAACAATTTACAAAGTCCTTACTCCGCGGAGTTTCAAAGAATGCTATTCTTATTATTATTCTCATCAGAGGACATAAGGAAATCAGCAAATTATAGTTGTAGCAATGCTAGAATTTGCTAGTTAAGGCATTAATTGAAACCGCAATTCATTGTAGTTATAAAATGCCAAATAAAAAAATGAAAAAATATTGGATATGTAAAAACATAATCTTAAAACAAACCGCGCATAATATTTCAGCTTGAATGAAACTCCTCTCGAGTTGATCCAAAATACAAACTAGTTCTTTAGATTGTATTCAAATGCCAATGACAATGCATATAATCTGATTGGAAAGTTTTCAAAAGAGCTGAAATAATGAAAATTGTTTGTTTTTTTCCGGGCAGTGCAGGAGTCCAAGAGAAGTGTGTTCCTAGTCATTTTATATATATATATATATATATATATATATATATATATATATATATATATATATATGATTGCAACGTCTTGTCAGACGAGTGCCACTCCCGCAGGCATTTAAAATCCATGAACCCAAATGTCTGAGGGAGTATCTATACAAATATGATGTTACAGAGTCTTAGCTTTGTACGACAGCTAAGTCTCTCTCTCGGTTCAAAATGCTGAGATCCAGCAACAAGCAAGAGCAAGATAGCCAGCAACAAATTAAACTGCAGACCAGCTTAATGCGGGTACTGGTCTTCCGCTTTATGTTTTTTTTTAATCCGAGATTTGCTTCGCCTAGAAAGGTTGCCTTCACCACGGCTTACGGGAGCCCTCTCTACCCCAATACATATATATACACACACAAATATACACGGTGCTAGTTGGCCGTTGACCCAGAAAAAGAATTCATTCGCCCTTTGGAAGGTCTTGTTTTTAATCCTTCAGGGAGACTAGCCGCCCTCCTCACCAAACAAGTCTGGTGGGGGAACCAGTTTAGTCGCTGGTGACCCGACCATGAGGAAGGAAGTACTGGGTTACATGGTACCAGTAGCATATTACATGACCTGTATATATATATATATATATATATATATATATACAGGGTGACCAAAAAAACGGGCCCCAACTCTAATTAGGCCCCGTTTCTTAGTTTTTTTTCCGAATGAAATGAAATTTTTTCATAACTAGTTTATTACATTAAAAACATCACATCAAAACACTAGGGTATTTGGCCTTTTTTCTCCGTTGACTGTAAAATGCTCAGAAAACCAATTGAATATCCTCAGTGTTTTGGGATCACCCTGTATATATATATATATATATATATATATATATATATATATATATATATATTTATATATATATATATATATATATATATATATATATATATATATCATTCAATAGCGACTTACGTGACCCAGATAAACGTAGACACCGCACACACCAGCGGAAAAAAAAAAATAAATATAGTAATAATGATAAAGACAACAAAATAGAGAACATACAAAATTAAAAAAGCTCACGCTAAAGCAACAAGTTAAAAACAAAAGACAATTAATTAGAAATAAATAAAATTATAAACATGTTAATAACCTAATCATACCATCCATAAATCTCCTACACACATTTGCTCCTAGGCCCCACATAGCTACCCAACTTCCGCTCCATTATCAAGCATGCTTTGCATCGATCTGCTACGTTGTCCATTTTAAAAGAGAATTTTTCCGAAATTAATAATGGAATTTTTCGCAGACATAACAATTAAGACATTTTACCAATACAACTGAATAAATATATGTATATATAAAATATATGCATGTATTATTGATCTGTAAATCGCCACTTGTTCTCATGTTCTCTTACCAACAACGACTATATTTCATTCCTCGCATTGTGATAGCCTTCTAAATCTCTACTACATATATATATGTATATATATATATATATATATATATATATATATATATATATATATATTGATTAATTAAGCTCATTTATATTTCTTAGATGAACATAAAACTCACTATTCTTCAAAGGTGTTTAATATTAGAATACAACTTTTATATAAAATTAGATGAACATTGTAAGGAGTCAACTCGGACCGATCATCGTATCAACGGTTTAATGTTTCATCCAGATACCAAATCAATTTCGTAGTCATGAGATGAAATAAATATAATACTTCCCAGAAGGCCATCGAAAAAGCGGAACAAAGACTTTTAAAAGATCATATCTACCTCATATTTTATATATCTACGTCGAACAATTGTGAGCTCCACGTCGATCCCGTGCGTTCGCTCACCCCTCTCACATCTTTAAGTGCTCGGGGCCTGCTTTCTTTAACTATCTCTGGTCCCCCCTCGCCAATCTTCCACGAAAAACACCCGTCTAGCTGAATCCACTGCGAAAAATTTACGGCACTCTTTATCTGTGCCTAAATCATGGATTCCATGAACAAAGCTTATTTCTTAGAACTGCTCGCCTGTGGAACTCTGTTTCGTCTGCCTGCTTCCCACCTGACTACAACTTGGATGTCTTCAAGTCCAACGTTAACAAATTCCTAATGAACCGCCCCCTTAAGTAAACACTTCATCAAATCTCCACACTAACGTACTGTACTTGCAATAACCCTTATCCCTGAGTGGCTTCCGGGCCTTGATAAGTGATGACCACCGTGTAAAGAATAACTACCCAACGTGTGGGGTCGAAGTCACTATGGAAATCAGTAATAACAAAAAAAGGAAAGGTGTTTTAATATCCATGTTTGCTCTGTTTCTCAATCGAAATCTGTTATTTACCTTAATCTTTAACTAGGTTGCTTAATCTTATATAACTGTATTTTCATTCAAATTGATCCCTTTATTTTGACGTCATTGTAAATATTCATATTAATTAGTAGAGCGAAAATAGATAAGACGCAATGAAATAAACAAACATAAATGTATTAATCTTGTAGAAATGGTAACACCTGCCTGCGCACACGCAACCATAAGCTTATACATACACCTACATGCTCATGTATAGATATGTATAACCATCCTCACACAAATACATATACACGCAAATACATATATATATGCGCATATATACACACACATATATAGATTAATGCGCAAATACATACACACAAAGAATTCATACATAGCTTTCTCATCGACATAGTCCTTTCATACGCATGTACAAAATAGTCATAATTAACGCAAGTACACACATAAGCCCCTCTATTAAAACAGTCTAGTTGTACATATTTCCAAATTCAGAGGAAGGCCGAGACATTATCTTTCATGGTAAAAATTATTATCCTAAACCAAAATTACTATTACTTCATTAAAAATTACCGGAAAACCCCATTTACTAAAAAAATAGCGTATAATCACATATACCAATATATTCATCCCTATACGTAGATTCATGTATACCCGTAAAATCACCCGTAACCACGCGTGCACTCGACGCATAACTGTAAATACAGTTTTCGTATTTCGAAGTTTAAATGACAGCGGATTAAGAACATCTATAATCTAACCAATTCGGGGGCATCTAGAAAAACGCAAATTGTCACGCGTATCTATACACATGGACGTACGCTTACTCACGTATAAATATAGAAAGATAGCGCTGTAATATATATGTGCATCCCATATATGCATATGCATATATGTATATATTAATCTTTTAAGAAATAATGTGATTTTTATGGGATTTTTTTTCTGTATTCCTTTTTTTCTCCTTCGTCATATTCATGACAATTTTTTATCGCAATTTTCCTCGATTTAGCTCAATCGAAAGAGGAACGAAACCCGGCTAGCTTACCCTTTTTAATTTTTTTTTTATATTTTAAAAATCCATCATATTAATTCGTTTTATTCGGTCATCATTAAATTCGACTCCAAAAATATATTTAAATATTTCACGACCAGGTACGCACCTGATTTAATAGATTCAATAAATTAATAAAAAAAAAGAAGTAAAATCAAGACTTGCTTAATCTAATCAGACCTTCTTAAATACGCGCCCAAGCAACAAAGTGTGTATCGCTTTTATTTTGTTTAAAATATAGTAAGCTAAGTTATATTCTGGACAAAAAATTGAAGGCGTTTTATGTCCAATATTCTGTCAAACCTTTCTTACGATTTCGAACGTCTAAACAAAAAATATCATGAAATATGAAAAGATTTTGTTGGCACTTTGCGTTTTTCTGATAAAATTAGATTTTCACAATATGCTGAATTAATTCATGGACGTAGCCTTTCTAAGTTAACGTCAAAACATCAAAAGAATTTGCAACATTTGATTTTCTAAAGAATTAGTTGCTCGACGAACACGGCTATAACTCAGAATGTCCTCAATCTCTCTTCTGTGCTTTTTTCGAGCTTGAACTCAGTATTCTTTATCATGGGTTGGACTTCTGCATTCTCCATATATCCCCAAAGTGAGAAGATATACACGCTGAATTCGAAATATGTTTGCCCAATAAAAGACTTTCTCCCATTTCCGACTCTAAGGACAGTCACCTTAATTTGAAATTAAAAATTTCATATGCTGGTAGGCTAATTTCGTTTTGTGAATCGAATTGGCGAAGCGAGCACTATCGGACAACCAAAGCACTTTGCCATGATAAATCTTTAGTAATCACAAAACCTGACAAATGGTTTGGCGTGTTCATAATTGGTTTGCTGTTTTTGTTTTACAGCATATCAACCCTTTTCAGGTTAGTTAATGCTGAATCCAGTGATTTTGAAAAAAGTTTTTAAATAGAATATATTTTTTCAAGCCAGTTTCTATTATAACAGGAACTGCAACTCCGGGTCAAAGTGGATCTAGGCGCAATGGCAATTAAACGGTAGCTCCACACTTCGCAAAGCCCGTAAGCTGGGGCCTCACCATCGGATACAGTTTAAGGTCATATCCAGGACCGTTCATAATTTATCACAAGGATTACGTCAATAAAATGATGACTATCGTAGGGGAAACCTTTAAAGTTCCAGAAACGACTTGGTAAATGGGTCAAACATGTTTTTTTCCCCACTTTCATTTCAAAGTAATTTCGAGCCACTGTTTCTATTTGCCCCCGTTTGTATGGTTTTCCTAAGACTCATAAAAGTGGGGTCCCGTTGAGAACTATATTATCAATGATAGTCTTCTTAACACAAATTAGCCTAATGGCTGACAAGTATCTTAGAACGCGTTTGAGACGTTATAGTTAATTTTGCATTAAAGAAGCATTGACTTTTGCCAACTTTATGCAAAACTATACTTAATCTGACAAATTTATGTGCTCTTTTGATTTTTTTAATCTCTTTTTTTTTACAAAGGAGTTACAACTGACCATGGCAAGAGGCCACTCTAGGATAAGGGTTAATCAGTGTACAGTGGTCAATGGGACAATGTTGTAGAAATTGTTAGTGGAAATTTGGTAAATTTTATTACTTTAGGCAAACGGTTCATCAAACACTAGAAGTTTTAGAAGACGACCATATTCATGTCAGCCAGAAAGCAAGCAAATTAAAGAGCGTTTCACGTGTGCAGTCATTCTCTAGTGGGCAGCTAGTTGGGTCGTTACAATTGCAGTTTGGTTGCCATTAATTATTTTCTGCGCTGATACTATTTTCTTATTATCAGTGCTTATAAAAGTTTGTGCTACATAAGGCATAGTTGAGATGGATAATTTAATAGAGTTTTTATTTAGGATCGCGCTGTATATGTGAGGATGCTTGAAAGAATCTTCTACTAATTTAAAGAATTATTTTGGGATATTAGTTTGGGCGTTATTATTATATGGGGGGGTTGAACCAAAATATTGGACTTCTGATCCGTTTTTTAGGGGGTGTCTGCTCTACTTGTATAAACTTTTCATTGTTAGGAGTATTTGGCATATGATACTTATTATTAGTTTGCCTAGATTTACATTTAGTCCTGTTGTGGGTCATTATGTTTAAGGGACTGGATAGTTTTTTAGCATTATTCGTATCGTACTTAATTGTGTCTTTGTATCCAGAGTTTGCTAGTGCCTTGTTATAAAAGGTGGAGCTCTCATTGAATATTTTATGGTTTGCAGAGAGATTAGAAATTTTTTTGGACACCGAGGTAGGGATTGCCTTAATGGTGGATCTGGGGTGATTGGAGAATTTGTGGACATAGTGTAGCGACAAATTTGGCTTATGGAAGGGGTAGTATGTTCCTTCCTTTAGGTTTAATGTTACGTCTAAGATGTTTAAGGTGCTTTTTTTCATTCTCTAATGTTATACTAAGGCCGAAACTTTTTAAAAAATTCTCTTATTTGATTATAGCCCTATTGTACATTCTGGGCCTAACCCCAGTTACTAATAGAGCGTCGTCCCTATACAGGCCGCCTTGCAGGTCGCTATTACTGAATCGGTGTTTAAGCTCATTTAATAGGTAGATTCCTACCAGATCTGTTACTTGTGCAGAGTCTGCCGCGCCCATCACTATGTCGAATTGATAAGCGGTGTCTTTTCTGGTCCACAATTTATTATCAAATTGTATTAAAGTATTTCTTGCTAGTAGGATTAGACTAATTTCTGAGTCGGAAAGGTCCGAGTTATTTTTAGTTAAGATGAGCGCTTTGTTTAAAAGGATAGGGGATATACATTGGTAGTAGTTGTCAATGTCAAATGTTATGAATCTTAGTCTTAATTTGTCTTGAGGTTTATGAACCAATCTATAACATTGTCCGATGATTGCCAAAGGGAGAAGCTTATTTTCTTTTTTCTACTTGGTAGTATTCTATTTAATATGTTTTTACTTATTCTTCCTAGGTCTGATTTAGCGAGGGAAATTAGCCTGATACAAGAGTAGCTATTAAAGTATGGCTTATGGTCCTTTAGGGTGAATCTTATGGTAGCTGGGGTGAAGATTTCTGTGTGGTTACTAAGGTTCATGGTAGTAAGTAGGTTCTTAGCTTGATTGTTAATCTTATGCATTGAGTTTTGCGGTAATTCCTTATACGATTTTCTAAGCTCTTTATATATTAGGCTCTCATAAGCTTGATAGTTCAATTTGTAATAGTTTTTTGTTTTATCTTCGGATACAAATAGTTCTGTCCCATTCTTAACTTTATGTGCTAAGCCGTTTATTTTATTAACTATCGGGTGTGGATGTTTATTAGGTTTCTTAAATTTTATTTTCTTGATTAGATTAATTAGTCCGTTTTCAAATTCTTCTAAATGTTCATGAGCTTAAGGGAATTGGTTTGATTTTAGTCCATAATATTTCGCCGCCATTTCTCTTCCTCCCTCTGTCGGGAAATACAATTTATTGGCAGAGGGGGATTTCCTAAGTTACTGTAATTCCTATTAATCTTTTTCGTTCCTAATGAACATTACGCTAGTTGTCACATCTTCCCCATGCTACCTATCACCTTCTCTACTCTTCTGATGAGAAGCAATAGGCTTCGAAATGCCCTGGCATTAAGAGTCCCTTCTATCCTCTAAATTTTGTCTGTATTCCATTATTCAATAAATGATCCATTCTATATCTACCGATATATCGTTTTGTGTCTTCATTTCATACTCTTGTTGTCCTATTATATAAGCTCCAATAATAATTGTTGAGCTTGGCATTATCCGGATAAGTCTCCTTTTGTGGAATTGAACTTTCTCTTTTCCTCTTACACATTAAGCTATATATAAATAAAACAAGAATATATATATATATAAATATATATATATATATATATATATATATATATATTCTTGTTTTATTTTACTCCATTCGAAGTTCTCAGAAATCAAGGGTCCCAATACCTTGGATTAACACTTATACTCTATATGAGATACATGGATATTCAAATGTTCAATTCAATTTCTTTATCTCTCCAACACTGAGTTAAGAAAGAAATTGAGAACATAAATTTCCTCTCCCCAATTAACTAGTTTCATATGTTCTGTTATATTTTTCGTTTTGGTCTCTTGGTATTACTGATATTCAAGGATAAGAATTCATCTAGTCTGGTGGAGTCTCCAACTTTATGCTGTTACTTGAGATAACATCACTTGGAGGAAGTGCATCATTCTTCGTAAAAGCTAATGTAAGTTAGCCATATTGAGGAGATCTTATTTGGGCAGCGAATACGATGTGATTTTGAATATTTGGTCAGGGTTTACTTTTAGGAAAAAGTATCCTCATGCCAGTTTTTCTGGCAAACTCCTGTAGAGAGAGACCTTAGATACTCGAATATAAATATATATATATATATATACATATATATATAAATATATATATATATGTATATATATATATATATATATATATATATATATTAATTTTCTTCCTTTGAAGATTGTAATTCTGGCTATGGGGCAGCCAAACCAGCTGCCAACATTGCCTCGCTTTTTATTGAAACCAACCGAAAACTCTTTTCAGTATCCTTGCCGTTCCCTTAAGTTGTAATTGTCTGGATCTCTTTTGCACTTGGTTCACCAGGAATATAGGTTAGGTCGGACTTCAGGTTCTTCTTCATAGGCCTTGTGGCACCTATGATAACTGGTATGATTGACATCTCCTTACGATTCTAGTTTCTTTTCATATCATACATGAGACCTTGGTATTTGATCTGTTTCTCTCTTTCAGCTCTGATATATATATATATATATATATATATATATATATATATATATATACAAACACATATATATATATGCGTGTATGTCTCAGAAAATCAGTTGTTAAAATCACATGTTTTGTAAAGTATATTATCATTCTCAGTGAATTTAAGACGCTTTATTTTCTGCTAATGTGTGTTGGCCGTAGCGAGGAGATATTTTTTGGGCAGCGAATACGATGGGATTTTGAAGATTTGGTCTGGGTTAACTTCTAGGAAAAGTATCCCCATGCCAGCTCGTAACAAGCTGGCATGAGGATACTTTTCCTAGAAGTAAACCCTAGTACAGAGAGATCTTAGACACTCGTGGATAGTGTCTAGCAAGCATTCAAGTCCTCCTCTTCTGTATATATATATATATATATATATATATATATATATATATATATATATGTATGTATATATATATATATATATATATATATATGCGTGTATGTCTATGAAATTCAGTTGTTAAAATCACATGTTTTTGTAAAGTATTTAATCATTCTCAGTAAATTAAAGACGCTTTATTTTCTGCGAGACTGCTTTTGCAATCATTTGCTAAATAAAACGCGTTAAAATCTCTTTATCTTTTTCAAAAGTATTTGGCCATTCTCAGTAAATAAAAAAAGAAACGATTTATTTTCTGCTAAATTGACTGCTTCTACTTACTTTTTCTAATAGCCTCCTGCAAATTCAAATTATCAACTTCACTTTAATTTTTCCACTGATATAAGCTTATTTGTACAATAGCAGTTCTAAAGATTGCTTTCACATTATTCGCTAATGCAACCTAACCTTTACTATATCCAATAAGTATTGCGTAGAAAGTGGTTCTCCTCGGACGTGTTTATGTGAGTGTGATCGAAAAGTGTGTTCCTGTATATTTGTGTGTATATTGTGCGCGAGCTCACAGAGGTTTGTTTCTACGAGATTTATTAGCGGGAAATATTTCGGTTGAGTGAGCCTAACTTTTTTTCCCTATTAAAGATTAAAAAAATAACGATTTTTGCAAATAGTAAATAATTGAAGCGAAAAGTGATTGTCTGAAATGTATTGATGCTCATAGGTCTATACGTTTAAGATTTTATTACGTCTTTATAAAATAAATTGCAAATGGCTGCCAAAATCAGTTATGTTACGAGTTATGAACCAAATTTCAAATTAGGACCAAACCTAAGGAATTTAGTTTCTCTTTGTCGTGAATTTTATTTTCATAATTTGTATCTACAATGAGTTCTTACAAAGCCCGTCACTAGAGATTACTCATTGATAATAGGTAGTGATGTTCCATGGAGTCTGGGTGACACGAAGTATTCCCAGATTTCCAGTACTATCCACTTTTTAGTTAACATTTGCAAACGACTATATGTTAGTGTAACAGCCATTTGATATTGACGTCTTGCTTGCAATGGCTAGTGGGCTTCATTGAAATACATCCCCAGGTCCCAGTCCTTTCTGTACTCATCCAGACTGTTAAATGCTTTGTCTCGTCGATCTTTCCATCCTCCTCGACACTTTGCGACTATTTGGTGTCGTGCTGATTCTACAATTTTTAAGTTAATTTCTTAGTTCCATGTAGTGTTCTTACCCATCTGTTGACTTCTGTTGCGGTTATTAAGTGTCCGTGGTTTATTCACCACATAGGTATCACCCATTCTATTTCTACAATGGTGTTATGCAGTCTTGGAGAGCGTGTTTGTACAATACATTGTGGAACGATAAATTTGTTGTCCGAAAAAAACAACACTACAGCTTAATTTTAAAACTTTTATTGAGGAAATCAATTCAGATAACTTGATTATATAGTAGAGATGACAACTATTTAATGTATACGCCTTCAGCCTCAATCACCGCCTCAACAGCGTCCGGAACTTAATCATGCCTTTTCCTCTCTCGCCGGCAGCGAGCTCTGCGAATACTCGACAATTTTGGCTTTCAAGTCTGCTTAGTCTCGGTAGAGGATTTATTGGTGATATTCTCGACGTATGACCAAACGAACTGATTTCAGGTAAGGGGAAGATGATGGCCAGTGAGAGAAGGGTACAAAGTTGTGGCATCCATTCTGAAGACACACATAGGTCTCTTTGAACTTGGGTGCCGGCGCTGAGTTCTGCTTCCACACCCAAGGTCTGTCAGCGGCCACGTCATTGCACCAGGGGATCACCACGCGCTTCAGAACATCCAGGTACAATTTTGAAGCCGACTTCGAAGATGTGAGGTGGAATGCGTTCCTAAATTTAAACCACGCCAAAGACCATAACCATAGCCGAAAACTTGAGCCGTTGAGCTGTGCCCTTAAACGTTGAAAAGTCAAGGTTCGCATTTTAATAGTGCTGGCAATGGTCTTGTTGTCATAACTTTGGTAGAGAGCATGAGTTGTACAGTAGATTAATATTTTGTCACTTTCAGACACGAGAGAAGGTTCCTATCGCTTTTGGTATTTGTACACAACTGGGCAATGGTATGAAAATAAAATGGAAACGGGGTTTTCTAAAACAGAAATGGAATGGTGTCTTTTTCTAGGGCGAATGTAGGTGGAAATTAAAGCTGTATCATCTGGGAAACACTTCCTTTTAAAAACAAGCATAGGATGACAGTGGTATTATAGTAAATTTTATCAGTAAATTTACCATCACTACTTTGTCCTGGGAACATAACGTTTCCATAGGAAGACTGAGCCCTAGTCTTCAATGGAGGTGGTGAGTTCACGTGCTTCAACTGCTTTGACTGAGTTTTTGTCTAGGGGTCATAGTAATTGACGCAGAATACATCTGGTGCAATTCGTACTTTGAAAAACTTTAACTCATCTTTTTGACACATTTCCAAATGCATCCTCGAGTAATCAACGCGTTTTAACTTATGGAAGTTGTTAGCAACTTGGTAATACATTCGGTAGACATTTTACGCTAATGCAAATAGTCATAAATGACAGTTTCCACAGATCCTGTATTTATTTTGACCTTTTTAGCTATTTGACGAATAGTCATGCGCCAGTCTTCCTAATTGGCAGGCTTACTTTGACTGATAGGTATCTAATCAGCGGCTGAAGATGAATGACCAGATAGTTTATAAAGATTTTCGGTCATGTTTGAACTCAACGTTTTACAAGCTCATTCGATAGCGTATTATTACCAAACGTTTTATTTTATTTCATTAAAAGTTTTATATGGTATGCGTCCTTTTTACATACGAAACTCGACACTCAATCGGCTTCATTTTACACCTTACTTAGTTCAAACAACTGAAAACCAGAAACCACAATTAGATAAATGCTGTAACTTTCTACATAACTGTTCTGGTACGATCTACCTAATTAACATATGCAAGTGTCAACTGTATAATTATGGTTGGTACCGAAAAAATGGTAGAGACCAAACGAGAGACTCAGAGAGACACAGGATCAAGAGTCGACGACCACCTAGCCGACACCTTCTCCAGGAACGGTTTCCCTATAACTATACCAATGGACGCAATGTAAATATTTGTATATACTTTCTTTCTTTCAATATATCTGTTCTACTTTGCTTCTGTGTTGTAGTTATTTATTCCATGTGTTCAGTCGACCTTCAACAGTAACGCATAGAGATGTAAAAACGAACATATGAAAAATTTAAACGCAACCAGATAATTGCATATGGGTAAGGCGCAATACTTATTGGATGGACTCGTATAAATATTGTAGTAAATTATTGAAATGAAGATGACGTTTAACAGTATCATAGAATATGGAAAGAAGTCTTAAGAATGTGGTTACGTGCTCGTTGCGCGCACCTTTTTTTGTCTTCCGTTTTTTAATTTTGTTTTCCTATTTCCACCTGGAATTATATTGACGGAATTAGGGAATGGACAGGAGCTTTATCTTGACAGTTTACCATCAAGTTATTGCTTGAATAAACATTCATTCTATTGTTCATTTTTTTCATTATTTTTGGAGGGCTTGTTGCATTCATTACGAAAATAAATACATGCATATTTCTTTAATCCGGATAAGATTGATAATTTAATTACCAAACTAAATTTTCCTCAAGGCGCTTCGGTTACATCGTAAATTTACAAAATTCGAAAAGAAATCGAAATGTATTAACGAATAAGAAGTTCCAAGAACATTGTTGATCTCATATTAAAATAATTTCATTTGAACTTATTATAAGAATTAGAATAATACGTGATTAATATTATCAATAGTAGTAGTGTTTTTATTTCTAATTTTGTTGTTATTATTATTATTATTATTATTATTATTATTATTATTATTATTATTAATAGTCTATCCACTGTAGAGAAAAATAATACGACCATTTGGCAGTAAAAGCAACAAAATGAAAAAGTGTCAGAAAATAAATCACAAATAAATGTTATCAAAGGCAATACATCTTTTAATCCCATTTTCACCCTAACAAGGCACATTTCACCTTTAATGTAGAGGATAACTATCAGGGACATAAGTAACAGGGATACTATGTAGGGAGTTGGGCAGCAAGGCAAAAGTTCGCGTTACACTTGAACTTCTGCATGTCAGTACAGTTGTCGAAGAAGGAACCCGGAAGGGAATTCCAAAGTCTAGCGGTTCTGGAGAAGTAACTACTGGGGTAGAAGGCTTTGTTACATCTAGGGCTGGGATTTAGCTGTTTAGCGGGTTTGTCTATGATATTTACGTCGAGAGGTTACAAATGCTTGTAGTTCGTCGGAGCATTCACCGCTAAAGTACTTGTAGAACAGGCAGAGGGGTGCAATGTTTCGTCGATGGGACAGAGGCTGAAGCTTAGATAAGTTAGTTCAGGACCTATCATGTTAGCGACTCTCTTTTGAACCTTGTCTAGGAGTGAGAGACTAGAAGCAGATGGCGGCCTTATAGAGGTACAGGATACTTTCGGGCGTTAGTAGTTTTCTAGCATGGTAGAGAGAGCCTACTTTCTTCGCAGCGGTCTTGGCAATGCTCTCAATGTAATTTTTCCAGGTTATGTTTTCTGTCAACGTAAGGTCGAGGAGTGTAAAAGCTGTACTTTCTGATAAAGAGTCTTTGGCCATTGCTATTGGTGGTAGAGAAGGTTTCTTGTAATTATTGAGATAAACAAGCTTAGTCTTGATAGCACTGAATGTGACCATCCATTTTTGTCCCATTCTACTACAGATTGGAGAGCAACCATCTAGTGTATCTGCCATTTCTTTAGATATGTGTTCATTTGTTTTCCTGTCGCGTCTGTTATAGAGCGTAGTATCATCAGTTCATACACCTATCTCGGAGACAATTTTGTCAGGGAGGTTATTTATGAATATTAGGAATAATAAAGGTCCAAGAATAGACCCTTGAGGCACTCCCGCATTTATATCATATTGTTTAGATGTACGACTATCGAACACAACCTGGATTTTTCTCTTATCTAAGAAGGATTTAATTATGTTAAGTATTCGTCCAGTAATACCGTATTATCTGATTTTCCTGAGAAGACCTTCATGCTATACCCTGTCAAAAGCCATATATATATGTAGATCTACCACTTTACCCTCCCCTGCTTTGTCAACTGAATGGTATATACGTTCAGAGATTACAGTCAGGATATCTGCTGTGGAACAGGCTTGCCTAAATCTATATTGTTGATCGGTCAGAAGTTTCGCATCTGTAAGGTGATGGACTAGGGCTTGTTAATTATTGATTCAAATATTTTGGCGAAAAGTGGGAGGAAGCTAATGTGGCGATAATTTAATGGGTCAGTTCTTTCGCCAGAATTCTTGAAAACTGTTACCACAGAAGCAGTTTTCCAGCAGTCAGGAAAACAAGATTCTTTAAGGCATTTGCTGTAAAGTTTGAAGAGAATTAGACCTACTTCGGCGGAGCACTTTTTTAATAGCACAACCGGGATGAGATCAGGTCCACATGCTTTTGAAGTGTCAAGATTTTTTATGATTGCATACACCTGAGAAGGGGTAATTTTCAAATCATATAGTGTGACGTCTGTCTGCAAAGGAAAGTCAGGATAGGGTGGTTAGCAGGGTTCAGTGTGGAGTTGGAGGCAAACCAACTGGCTAGCGTGTTATCTGATTCGCCTGGGACCTTCATGACATACCCTGTCAAAAGCCTTAGATATATCTAGAGTTACCTTTCTACCCTCCCCTACTTTGTTCAGTGAATGGTATATACGCTCAGAGATTACAGTTAGTATGTCTGCTGTGGAACGGGCTTGCCAAAATTCATATTATTAATTAGTCAGAAGTTTAGCATCTGTAAGGTGATGGACTAGAGCTTGGTTAATTATGGATTCAAATATGTTGCCAAAAAATGGGAGGAGGCTAATGGGGCGATAATTTAATGGGTCAGTTCTTTCGCCAGAATTCTTGAAAACTGGTACCACAGAAGCAGTTTTCCAGCAGACAGGAAAGCAAGATTCATTAAGACATCTGTTGAAAAGTTTGGAGAGAACTAGAGCTACTTCAGTGGAGCACTTTTTTAATAGCACAACCGGGATGAGATCAGGTCCACATGCTTTTGAAGTATCAAGATTTTTTATGATAGCGGGCACCTGAGAAAGTGGTGATTTTCAGATCGTCTAGTGTGGCGTCTGTCCGCAAAGGAAGGTCTGGGGGTGGTTAGCAGGGCTCAGTGTGGAGTTGGAGGAAAGCCGACTGGCAAGGATGTTAACATTCTCGGTTACTGAGCAAACAATCTCGTGGTTGCTAGATAGTGGGTGAATTGTTGATTTCCCATTATTTACTACACTGTTGTAGATTTTCCAGAAGTCACAGGTTCCTAGTTTCTGTGCTTCGATGCGTGATTTTTTTTTTGTTTGGTGGTTTCATTAAATTCTCTCTAAGCTGTCGCTATTTCTGTCTTACAGTTACTTATGGCTTTTATATACTTCTGTCTTACGTCGGTTAAATCTACGGTACGCATGCTGTCCTTGCGCAATGGAATCTGCATAAGTAGAAGTAAACCATTGGGGAGAGTGGGGTTTGCTATAAAGTTTCCACATGGTAACATGTGCTTCAATTGCAGTTTTGAACAATTCAGTGGTCTCATTTGCGCACTGTTCAGCAGGAAGAGAAAAGATACTTCTCCATGGGGCATCTCTAATGAGATCCCTGATGGTTTCCGAATCAGCCTTATATATATATATATAATCTTAAAACATTTAGAAAGAAATGTCATACAAAAAAAAACAATAAACAGAAAACAAACAAGAAAAAGGTAGATTTTTCAGTCTTCTAAAATTCTTTGTAGCCAATGAAAATATATAAAGGAAATTTACGCGCGGAGTTTGAACCTACAGACCATGTCATGCAAAAAAAACATCACGCGATCAACTTACAGTAGAATTTTCACGGCTCCTTATCATTGTTGCTAAATAACGATATAGAAAACATGTCTTTACCGATGATAGATACATTAAAATAACGGTTTCGATTATCGATTATTGGTAATTATCGGGGTATTCTTAGACAAAACTTAACTAAGATCGTTCCCAGACTCATACACTAAAGTTCTATAAATTTAAAAGAAAATCAGGTCAGCCGTTTCGGAGTCTATAAGAAACGAACTCACACACAAAGATAAAGTTGGATTTATATTATTGTGGAGATACAAAAAATAAATGTTACCAAAAGCAAGATAGCTTACTTTTGAACATACACTGCCATTTATATTTATTTTACTCTATTAAAACCCTGGATATATTTTATTGTGTTCTAACTTATTTTAAACTGTTGATTAAAACTGAAAAATGGGTAGTGCCTAGTTTAAAGTAAACAGAAAAAATGAGATGACCGTCACGGTAATCGGAGAAGTCTCGATAGTAGGTAAAATTCGAAAATTAAACAAAATTCTTGAAGAAAACCACCCCAAAAATGTCCGCGTTCTGTTATCTGAGGATTGCACTAGCAAAAAGGTTTCATTTTTGTACATAAAATTAACTAAAAATAGAAGCATAACAACCCATATGTGTTAAAAAGTTAAAAGAAATCCGTAGAAATCATTATATATATATATATATATATATATATATATATATATATATATATATATATATATACTAGCAAATGTACACGTCGTTGACTGGGTTCAAAAGCAGCCTACAGAAAATGGACTCTGATTTATAAAAGTATCATAGGTTATGAAAAGGAAGGGTTGTAAAGAGATAGCTTCGAATTTGGGGGTATCAAAACCAAAACAAAATATGATGAAAGTAAAAATAAAATAGATAAACCCCATAATTTATTATAACATGCCTGTACACACTGAAACACTTATCACAATATTCTGTGGATCTATATTAAAAAAGTTTTTGCCTATTTCCATTCTATGGAAACCAGGCGCGAACGCAGACCCAACAATTTTATTATACCATCCCTATTTAAGTTAAAACATACTTATCAAAGTATTCTTATGTACATCTATATCAAAAACACTTGTAAACTTTTTTTTTTTAATTTTTATTTTTTTTTTATTTTCATACTTTGTGGACCTGGCTCGAACGCAGACCCCACAATTTTAATGAACCTCGTTCTGCCAGACAAAACTTACCCATTCCTGTGTCTCGATACATCTTCTATAATTATATGTAATCAGTTTTTTTAAGATAGTCAACCATATAGGAGCCTATTCGTGACCAGACACACACAACGACATTCAGCTTTATATATATATATATATATATATATATATATATATATATATATTATGAAAGAATACATAAATTTTTTATAATGTATATACTAGATTTTCAATTCGTTTGTAACGAACGACTGTTATTGTTCGTTGCGTGCCAAATTAATAGTTTAATATGGTTAAATTTATGCTCATCTTTGCATCAAATACCAAAACTTTTATATCGATTAATCTCTCTGCTGTTCACTGAACGGGTGTCATAATACTTCGTTCGCTGCAACTTATAATAATAGATGTCTGTAAAAAATTTCAACAAGATTGACTCAGTAGTTTCTGCGAAAACGTGTGACAGACAGACAGACATAATAAGAGAAATATAAATATATAAACTACACACACGCCCAAAGATATATTTATTGTAAATGTATACAGTAAACACATAATAAAACTCGACTTAACGAATAAACACGTATAATTTTTTTTAATATATAAAAGTAGCCTGGGTGCTCGGCGTTGCCTGGGTGTTTGATGGTGTATGTTGAGCAAAAAAATAGTTGTAGTAGCAGGCAGGCTCGGACCTATACCACGAAGTAGGAAAATAACGTGTAAAAACAAAACGTGACATGTTTGATGTTGTGTCCCGGGACAAACCGGAAGTGACGTAGGTTTAAATTAAGGCTAGACAACCCAAAAGAGAAGATGACTTTCGAAACTGTCGGCGAAAACAACCACCCCTCCCTGAAGAAAAATACCTAGTTGAGCGTGAAAGAATGAAGTTTTTTGGCCGACTGTTCGATATTTGTCGTCAAAAACGATATCAATCTTGTAAAAATCCGTCGCCTCTGTCGAAAGTTTTAGGCATACATACATACATACATACATACATACATACATTCATTTAAACAGACAGGTGGTATTTATATTATAGAAAGATAATATAACAATGACGATACATATGAAACGCATTTACTTACACGATCACAAAAGGACAGGATTTTATAAGGGTTCAAAAGATAACACCTTAAGTGTAACTAAACGGATAAATTACAACAATCTGAAATAAATTAGTTTTAGAAACTTCCCAGATTTCTGGACTTTAAAATAAAACTAATAAAATTGTGACACCTAAAGCTATACATGTAAGTGATAATATGTAAACTCCTGCTTGTTAATGAAGAAAGAAATATAAATATCTGAAAGAATGTGAGGCGAAACTTGTATACATAAAAAAAGAACATCCAAATGTTAATTTTTCATGCACCGCAGACTCGGAGTAATGAGAAACAGGTAGCGTTGTCAATAATATAAATTATAAACCTTGTCATCAAAAAGCATCTCAAGCTAAACATCTCTGATTAAGAACCGGCTATCAGATATTGTCGCAACATTTTCCAATAATGAAGGGATAAAATAACAGTACAAGATCGATACCAACAGACGAGACGCACTAAGAAATAAAAGATCTGAAGGATCAGAGGTGTCTTCTTACTGATTTTTCTATTTCGTCTTGTCGTAAAGTTCTTGTCAAAGAAATCCAAAAAGTGCCGAACATACGACCGTGTAGGTTGGCAGAATGTCTGCTTAAGCCAAAGTATGCTTGACTTCTCATGAGATCAAAATGTAGTATATTTTCAATCAAAAGATGTCATCTTTCCTGTCATTTCCTCTTATTTTCAGATAGGAGATTAGTTTATTTGGTCCATTTTTCGAGTAATAATAAGAATGGATGAGTGTGTAAAAAATAGTGTAAAAACGGTATTTTCAACCTGAGGCTATATTAAGCAGAGAAGTGGAAAATTCCGTAAGCAGTATAATATAAAAACTAGAGCTACGTGCCAGGATGTTGTGTTATGACAGGGAGTAAAAGTAATACGTAAAATAAAAGCTAGAAATATCTTAATATGTAGTATACGATTTAAATAGTTTCGAAAGTCTGTATTCGGTTGTCTATTCCACAAGGATTGGTCGAAAAGAAGATCAGATAATGCGTAATTTCGCAAAACTATAAATGAATAGACATTTAAAAAGTATGACGTCATTTAGCAAATCTACTGTTGACACGGTTTTAATTATTTATCTTATTACAGAACCAAAAGAGGGAGTTCTGCTGCTTTAAATTTAATACAATTAACTTCTAATTAGATGCCACAACTTTTGAAGTCAACCTCGTCCCCCCCCCAGAACATTTAAATAAGAAAATCGACTGCTTTCTGCCAAGAAGACGGAGGTCAATCTGGTGGAGTCGGGAGTATCACATCATCAAACGTTACAAGGGATAATTAGTTCCATCTAATATCACTAAGGCTTATTTGTGCCACGTAATATTATGAAGACTTATTAGTGCCATGTAACGATACAAAAGCTAATTAGTGCTATGGACGTTACAGATGCTTTTTAGTTACACTAACCTTACAAAGATTAATTACAGTCAAGTAATGTTACGAAGACTTAATAGTGTCACATAAAGTAACAGCGATCCTCTATATTAGTTGGGAAGTTGATAACAATAAAACTATACAGGAATGCAAATAAAGAGGAACAGTAAATAGTAGATCCACTCACAAAAGCAGTTGTTGAATTCGCTAGTATCATACCTGAAAAGTCCAGCACAAACAAAATGTAATGAATCGCATGCATCTTAAGAGTTTTTACAAGCTAGTCACTACTTATCAAGACCTGAGGGCAACTAGAGGATAATGAGTGTACGGAGATCACATAGAACAGTATTACGCAACGTCACGTAACAAATCGAGTACTGACATAAGAAAGAGAAAGAGAGAGAGAGAGAGGGGTGAAAATAGAAAGCTAGAGTGTCTCTTCTCTGTTGAAATGCAAACCGAACAAACGTATTTATGATATTTTTTGCAATAATAATGAGGATATGGTGATCATAGACAAGACAGCGTAGTCGTCGTTATTGATATGGATTGAGTATAACTGTTTACAGCTCACCAAGTACTTGTTTACATTGGACTTTAAGATGACCATACTGTAGTCAACTGGGAAGCAGTTCAGTGGAACAGAGTTCCACATGCGAGCAATTCGATGACCGAAGCTTTGTTCATAGAATTTACGTTTAGATATAGAAAATTCTCGGTTAGAAATTAAAGTAAAAGATTTAGCAAACGTGTTAAATTATATCACATAGAACAATGCATGCTGATCTAAGATAGAAAACAGCACAGTAAAAAGTAAGTTGAAAAGAATGTTTCATGTGTTGAAATGTGAGCAGAAAAGACTTCGGAATATGGTGTATAGCATATACTAACTTGTGTATTATGTATGTATATAAATATAATTAGTGTATGAAGTATATAAACTTAAATATGATATATAACAATATTATATTAGAGTAGTAGGAATAGAAACATATGTATGATATGTACAACAATATTTTACTAGTGTATTAAGTATATATACTTATTTATTATGTATGTATATAACTAACTTGTGTATTATGTATGTATATAAAATATAATTTGTGTATTAAGTATATAAACTTTAATATGATATATAACAATATTATATTAGAGTATAAGGAATAGAAACATATGTATGATATGTACAACAATATTTTACTAGTGTATTAAGTATATATACTTATTTATTATGTATGTATATAACAATATTTTATTAGTGTAGTGAGTATAGAAAGTTATATATTATGTATGTATATAACACTAATTTATTAGTGCATTAAGCATAGAAAAGTATTTATTCTGTTTGTATATAACAATAATTTATTAGTGTATTATGTATATTATGTATGCATATAAAAATAGCATATTAGTGTATTAAGTATAGAAACTTATACAGTGTGTATATATCTATAACAATATTATATTAGTGTATTTAGTATAGACACTTATACAGTATGTATATAACAATATTATATTAGTGTATTATGTATAGAAACTTATGTATTATGCATGTATATATATAACAATATATTAGTGTATTAAGTATAGAAACTTATACACTATGTATATAACAATAATTTATTAGTGTATTAAGCATAGAAAGTTATATATTATGTATGTATATAACAGTATTATATTAGTTTATTAAGTATAGAAACTTATACAGTATGTTTATATATAACTATTATATTCGTGTATTAAGTATAAAACTTATTTATTATGTATGTATATAACAATAATTTATAAGTGTATTAAGTGTCTAAAGTTATATATTATGTATGTATATAACAATAGTGTATTAGTGTATTTAGTATAGAAACTTATGTATTATGTATATATAAAAATATAATATTAGTGTATTAGTATAGAAACTTATACAAGATGTATGTATATAACAATAATTCAGAAGTGTATTAAGCATAGGGAGTTATATATTGTGTATGTATATAACAATATTATATTAGTGTATTCAGTATAGACACTTATACCGTATGTTTATATATTACTATTATATTAGTGTATGAAGTATAGAAACTTATTTATTATGTATGCATATGACAATAATTTATTAGTGTATTAAGTATATAAAATTATATATTATGTATATAACACTATTATATTAGTGTATTAAGTATAGAAACTTATACAGTATATATGTATATAACAATAATTTATTAGTATATTAAGCATAGAAAGTTATATATTATGTATGTATATAACAATATTAGTGTATTAAGTATAGAAACTTATACAGTATGTATAAATATATAACAATATTATATTAGTGTATTAAGTCTAGAAACTTATTTATTATGTATGTATATAACAATAATTTATTAGTATATTAAGTATATAAAGTTATATATTATGTATGTATATAACAATATTATATTAGTGTATTAAGTATCGAAACTCATGTATTATATATATAACAGTATATTAGTGTATTAAGTATAGAAACGTATACACTATGTATATAACAATATTATATTAGTGTATTATGTATAGAAACTTATATAGTATGTATGTATATAACAATAATTTATTAGTGCATTCAGCATAGAAAGTTATATATTATGTATGTATTTAACAATATTATATACGTGTATTATGTATAGAAACGTATATATTATGCAAGTACACTATAACTCCTATTATTTGAACATCCACTTCGTTCAAATTAGAGGATGCTGTTCAAGTTTCGTGATAAAAAAACATGTGCCGTAGTTAACTTTAATATTCTAAGAATTAAGAAATAGTAAATGAAATTCATTACTATATGATACTTCAAGTATATATTAAGTTCTGTTTACGATACATTGTAAGTAAGAATTGTTAAATATTATTACCAGGAAAAAAACATTGAAAATAAATTAAATCTACTCTTACTTGTTAGGTATTTATTACCTAAGTACTAATCTACAGAAGTCGTACATTTATGTAAAATATATTTTTTTTATTTATTCATTGAATGAGTCTGATTGCAGTTTCTATTTTCATCGATTGAGCTCTCGGGCGCTGCCATTGCATTCCGTAAGCGATCACGAAAATCTACAATTTCTTGGTTCTGTAGCTTCTTTATGATTATATCTCTTCGGAGTGGCATTGCTTGCAAAACATAGTCGTCACTAAAGTAAGGACGTTTTTCGAGAAATTTTATAACCGTCTCCATAGACTTTCTGCATCATCCCATGATATTGCTTCATCAGTGTTCTTGGTTACTTACATTAGGATCCAGAGAATGGGAGCTGTCGCTATTTTCATCACCATTACTGCCTTCAGGATATTGATCAGTAGTTTCCTCATCTCGTTGCACCCACATTTCAACATCATTTGCATTAAGTGATTTAAGAACAGCGTGGATGGTCGGTAACCGTTTCGTTTCAAGAATTTTTTCTAGACCAGATGTATTCTCTGATTCTTTCAGTTCAGAAGCCTTTGGCGCTGGGCATAATTTGCCCCATGATTTTGTTAATGTGCTTGCTCGAACTTGATTCCATGCACTTGCGAGAGAAAATATGGCGTCTTTGATAGAAAAATGGCACTGAAAATCGCTTATACTCACGGTACTATTTATCATATTCATCATGAAATCATTTCTGTAGAAACATGTTAAGTTCCAAATAATCCCTTGATCCATAGGTTGGATGCGAGAAGTCACATTATATGGTAAGTAGCACACAAAAATATTCCCGCAAGATTATACTAGTTCTGACTCATTAAGCTTAAGTTTATGAGTTCCAGAAGCATTAGCGCATACCATCACTGTTAGTCTTTATTTAATTTGAATCCTTTTATTTTCTGTTCCTCGTATCCGGCTAATGTTTTTGTAGGTAAGCACTTCCAATTTCATCAGCGTTGGAAACATCCTCTGGTGTTAAATCATAATCCGCAATTATCGTCTTCAATTTGTCACAATAATTTGATGCTACGTGTGTATCAGCAGACCGTTGTTCGTCTGACATTGTTAATTGTCTTATACCATGCCTACTCTTAGATTTCCTAAGCCAGCCGTCACTGACTTTCATATCTTCTGCGATATTCAAATCTTCCTTAAGAGATTTTGCTTTAGCAATTGACATGGGCCCGTATATTGCTACACCTTCATTCCATGTTGCTACACACCACTCATGCAATATTCGATCGAATTCAACTTGCTTTGGTCTGCGAAGAGTTCTTCTTTTGGCATGTCTTTTATTTGAAGAGAAAGGAGCAGCCTTCAATATTTCCTCCTTTTTCTTTTTGATGTAAAACAGTGTACTTCTTCCAATCTTATAATCTTTCAATATAACGCTATTTTTAACTCTAGCATCTAATTTGTCTATAATATGACGTTTTTCGAGTGTTTTCTTTTAGAATTGCAAGCCATTGTGATGAGTTGTTTTACACTATTTTAAATATAGCAATCTGAAAATAATTATAGTTAGTGTAAATTAATTATCAGTAGCTAATCTGCATTAATTAAATAATAACAATATTAACATTTCTGCGCAGTATCTGACTAAACCATGTAAACAGTTTTACTGCAACTCCGCATCAAATATGCTAATACAATTCCAATGACAACGAAGTTCAAGTTTAGAGAAAATCCAGGTTTAGAAGAAGTCCAAATGAGAGGAAGTCCAAATGAGAGGAAGTCCAACTTTAGAGGAAGTTAAATTAAAAGAGTTTTACTGTATATAACAATATTATATTAGTGTATTAAGCATAGAAACTTATGTATTATGTATGAATATAACAATAATGGATGAAGTTTTGGCTAACGCAAACGTATCGGTTGACGGCTGAAAACCTTGTTAACAGCAATTACAGACAACATGGCGGTAATACCGGCCCACAAGTAATTAATCTCCGGCGATGGAATCGGCATTGGTTAGTCATATCCTGCGACGTTACTGTAGATCGACGAAATTGGACTGGTTGGAAATGTAGTTTGTGCTTAGGAGAAAGCCTGCTCAATACCGGCCACGATGATAGCCGTTACAAATGCAGGTAAGTAAGATACTTATGCTAAAATATGTTTTTATTTTCATTTACTACAACAAAGAAGAAAAGAACCAACACATTATGATTTCGGCTGTTGTTAAGCCAACTGGACTTGTGCAACAATACGCATAGATATATATGTTGCGAGACAAAGACTCCTAGTAAAGGCTATAATAAAAATCTCTCCTAACGTCGCGTTCACGTTACACATTTAAAAATGACAATGTCAACGGAATACATTGTCTTAAGAAGGTCGATTACATAATGTAAAGATTGTGCGCTATTTCTGGGATATTATTTTATTTATTTTTTTTTTTTACATAAACGCCACCACTTATCAAGGCCGATAGGCCACTCAAGGATAAGGGTTAAAGAGTGTAGAGTAGTCAAAAGGACAATATAGTAATCGATAGTAATGGAAGTTCGGTAAATTTGTTAACTTAAGTGGAACGGCTCATCAGAAATTTGTTCACGTTGGACTTGAAGACAACCATATTATAGAAAGCTGGAAAGCAGGAAAACGGAAGACAATTCCACAGGCGTGTAGTTCTAAGAAAGAAGCTTTGATCATGGAATCTATGCTCCGGTTTAGGTACAGATAAAGAG
Source organism: Euprymna scolopes (assembly GCF_053919585.1). Taxonomy (NCBI): domain Eukaryota; kingdom Metazoa; phylum Mollusca; class Cephalopoda; order Sepiida; family Sepiolidae; genus Euprymna; species Euprymna scolopes. The sequence goes on along the minus strand of NC_136487.1, from coordinate 159,780,042 downwards.
TGGGGAAAATTATTGATAATGTTTTCAGCTAGTCTAGTGTTTCTTGTGAAAGTTTGGCGAGGGGGGACCATAGATTGAAGCTCAGTTGAACACTTTCCATGAAAATAACGATAAAGCAGAGACAAACTCGCAACATCTCTTCTGTGAGACAGAGGTTGCAGCGAAGAGAAAAGGACATCTCCCACCAGGTCACGAAGTCTATTTTGAACCCTATCAAGGCAGGACAAGTCTTTTCTAGCAGCTCCTGCCCATATGTGGCAACAGTACTCCATCCTTGGACGTATCTGGCTCTTATATAGATAGAGAATTGCATCAGCAGTGAGATATCTACTGGATCGATAGAAGGATCCTACCATTTTTTCCAGCGGTTTTGGCAACAGATTTGATGTACGTATTCCATTTAAGATCAGGAGTAAAGGTCAAGCCCAGAAGCCTGTCAAAACTTGAGGCCTCCCCAAGACGAGAGCCATTCATTTTAATTGATGCCAGATGGGGATCAGAACGTTGATGATGAAAAGATAGAAGCTTGCTTTTAGATGCATTAAAAGTAACCAGCCACCCTTTTCCCCATTGTGCAACGTGATCAAGATCAGACGAGAGAGACTCGGAGAGAACTTGGTCGTTTACTGTCTTAGATGTGCTACCATAGATGGTAGTGTCATCAGCAAAAATGTCTACGAATGATGTAAGGATGTGATTTGGAAGATCATTAATGTAGATCAGGAAAAGAGTTGGGCCCAGGATCGACCCCTGAGGGACTCCTGCATTATGTGAGCTTCTGATTTTCGCCCATCAACTACTACTCTTATGAACCTATCAGAGAGAAATGATTTAATAATTGAGAAGACATTTCCAGCAATACCATAGCTAGAGATCTTGTGAAGTAAACCTTTATGCCATACCTTATCAAAGGCCTTTGATATGTCAAGAGCAATTGCCCTAGAAAGGTTGCCTCTGTTGAGAGATTCGCTAATCCTATGAGATATAACTGTAAGGACATCTGCTGTAGATCTAGCAGAACGGAAACCATATTTTGTGTCACTAAGAAGGTTATTTTTGCTGAGATGGTTGATTACTTCTTTATTTAACACAGATTCCAGCAAGTTACTCATGACGCACAGGAGATTTATTGGCCTGTACTGAGAGGGGGATAAACGATCACCTAAATTTTTAAATACAGGGCATACTGATGAGATTTTACAGGGTGATGGGAAGCAATTCTCCTTAAGACAACGTTTAAACAGTTTTGTAAGTATGGGTGCTAGTTCTGGTTGAAGTTTTTTGAGTACTATAATTGGAATATCGTCAGGGCCGGTTGCTTTACTCGAATCAAGGTTTTTGATTAGCTTGGCAAAATCACTTACAGATATTTGTATATCACATAGTGTGTTTTCTGATACAGGAGGAAATATTGGGGGTTGGCGGCCTTGGTCGCAAAGGGTAGAATTTGCTGCAAAGTTCTTGGCGAAGAGTTTCGCTTTGTCTGATGCTGACGAGATTAACTCAAGTCCATTGATGATAGTTGGGATGGAGCACACGCTTCTGTTCAAGATTCTGTTTGCAATTTGCCAAAACTGGTGGGAACCAAGCCGCTGCTTTGGACTTGACGGACTGAGCATATAACTCTCTTGCGTTCTTTATTACTTTCTTACAATGGTTGCTGGCAGTCGTGAAAGCGGCTTTAGTTTCCATACATCTATTACGTTGGAAGCAGTGGAAAAAGTGATTTCTGTGCGCAATAGCAGCAGCACATTCTGGAGAAAACCATGGCTGGCTGTTAGGTTTTTGCTGGAACTTTTTCGAGGGTATGAAATTGTCTATACCTACAATTAACCATTCTGTCAGGTCTGATACTATAGACGACACTTCCTTTTTAAACATGGAAAGCAAAGGAAGATCCGATATAAATGTACGGAAACTATCCCAGTCAGCCATAGTGTATCGATATACTGTACGATGGAGAGGTACGTCTGAGGACTTATTACATTTCATTTTTATCTTAATTGATACAACTGAGTGGTCAGAAGATCCAAGAGGAGACAGAACGGAAACTGAACATAGTTCAGGGCAAGTTGTGAGAAAAAGGTCTAGGAGACTTGCATACTGGCCGTCATTGTCGGGCACACGGATGGGTTCGTGAACAATCTGAGTGAGGTCATAAGCAATGGAGAAATCATGACAGAACCTCCCCTCATCATCGGTCTTGTTTGAGTGGGTCAACCATTCGACGTTGTGAACATTGAAGTCTCCAAATACGTGAATGTTAGCTGAAGGATATGCTAATAGAACTTGGTCAATTTTCTCAGATATGCTTTTAAAGATAGTAACTCCGCTGTTATGGGGGCGATAGAGAGTAAATATAAATGCCGTAGTGTGAGCTAGTGCTACTCGGAAGCACATATAGGGTAAGTTAGGATCTTCTCTGGAGATGTCCCTACCACATGGAAAGCCATCTTTTATATAGGCACATATTCCATGCCCATGGCGATCTTGGAGGTCAGTTTTGGAAGTTAGGTTGGAGTATCCTTTAATTACGAACTCATTTAGGAAAATAGTCTGTCCAATTCCAGTTTCACTTAAAAAGAAAAGGTCTGGTTTAGTCTCCTGTAATTGTCGTAATCCTTGTCCCAACGACGAAACGTTGGATCCCTGTGCACATTTTCAATTATGTTAATCGAAGGATCCTTGACTGCAATACCTTGTACAACCTCGACGTAAATATCGTCGAACACCCAACAAGCAGTAAAATCCCATTCCTATACACTAAAGATCCCAAGATGCCGAAAATCGTTTGACTCTAATAGTTTCTTCCCTCGAACTGCTAGACTTTGGAATTTCATTCCAGAGTTGATGTTTTTCTAACTTTACTAACATGCAGAAGTTCAATTGTAATGGGAGCAGATACCTTGCTGCTCAACTCCCTACATAGTGTCCCTGGAAATTATTCCCCAAATGGAAGCCCTCATCATCAAACTGGTACTTTTCCTTTTTTCGACTGAAACAGCAGTAAATCGGATTTTCTTTTTTCCTCATTTTTAGTACTGCGTGGTCTTTAGTTTGTCCGGTCCAAAATATTTAACTGTATTTCGTTTATTGTATTGTATTATCAATAAAAAATAAAACTGTTAACAGTCTCCAGATAGCGAATGAGTTTCACATCTTAGCTACGATAGGAACACATGCTGATCTTGACTTCAGATCTTGCTTCTTGGTGTCATGGCTTTTATCCTTGTAACAAATTTTTGGTATAACAGTGACAGTGTAGCCAAAGAAATTTGAAGGCAAAGAACTGCCCAAACTGATAGATCCAATGTCTATCACCAGCCAATCAGACACCGAAATGACCTCATAAAATATACTGGATTTCTTAAAATGAATGCAAATAACGTTTCGTCTTCACACAAGGAGAACTTCTGCTTTTCGTCTGCAAACGTTTACAATTCAAGACTCTTTAGTATTGGCCATCAACCGGAAATTCTGCTTTTCGTCGGCGTCTGCAAGTATTTACAATTCAAATCCCCGCTGGATTGATACTGCAATTTTGTTTGAAATAACGTTTATCTTTTCTTCGGAAAAAAATACAACTCAAGAATGAGTGTCATTTTCACATTACGTTGTTGATGTATGGAACGCGGCCGTATTTTACTAATGATTCTGTTACAGGGATAATGTTTAACAGTGCATTAATCACAGACACATTTTACGTGTGTGATGTCTATAAAATTGAATATTGATCAGCATTTGCTTCAATAATCTATAACGGAAATCAAACTTTTCGAATTTTTATTATTAGAAACTATTATCATTATATAAATATATAGAACTTAATCTTGAAGTTATACCATTGATTTTCCAAACACTCTGTATGTTTATTGATAGTAATTCTTACTACTATTTAAGAAGCGTGCGACTTTAAAAAGTATCCGTTGGCGGGATTTTAGTTTATAAGCTTTGAAAAGGGTATAGCTAATCGTTCATATGGCTTACTCTGACCCGAAGTGATAGTATAGGCTCTCGTCTGCAGGTAAAACAGAATTTGTACTTAGCATAACACTAGACTGATTTTATATACTTATGAGCCACTACCCATCATCAATATTGCATAGATCTTTACACACTCTTTGTGTCTATTCTACCAACTACTTAAGCATACCTTGATCAATTATCCTTAGTATTACACAAAGCATTATTGAGCGCACCCTTTTAGTCAAGGTATTGATGTTTTTTATATCCTAAAACCAAGTTTATAATCATCTAACCCATTTTACCAGCAACTCAAACATGTTTTACATAAAAGAATGATTCTATCTTATTTATTAAATTTTCTAACTTTGAAAGTTTTGCTTGAGATGGACATCTTATCGAATACCAAATATTCATTCACTATTTATATAGCTCCAATCAAAAGATATTTTTATGACTCTAGCACTCACTTTTGGTGCAATTCCTCAGTTGCTTCTTACACTTGGTTAACTGGGTATATGTACTAGATAGTGCTTAAAATTCTTTATTACAAAAACATCATCCAAGTTGCGACCCAAATTTGAAGCTTTTGTGGATTGTGCAGTAACATTTTATTTACTATTATCTTTATGACCAATCTTCTACGAGTAGTGATAACTATTTCAATTCCATCTATACATTAAATAGAAACCAGGCTTTGCAGATCATATGTTTGCAAGACATATAAATAAAAACCACGATGATCTACAAACCAATCAAATAGAAAACGTATCCACGGGTTTTGAGACAAAATGACCCAGCGACAGTTGACACGCTGTAAAATCACAAAAACAAGCAACTATACACGGAAAGATTTGACAGTGACAAATGCAAACATTGCTAGAAAATGGAGGCGTTGACACATTGACAGCACCCGTGATATGCTATCGTTTCATCAATATACACATTGTCGTGACAGTGAGTGCAGAAACCTGCACGCGCACTTGTATAGCTGATTCGCTTTCAATATCGGTAAATTATGTTGCGATCACGCGACAGAGATTTCTGAGGATCATACGTAAAATTTCTTAAACATTTTTACAGGGAAAGATCATCATGTATTAAGACCCGAAGGCCACTCGAGAATAAGGGTGAATGAATGTAATGTGGTAGTGCAATAATCGTTAATATTGTAATTAAGGTATAATTTAATTATGTAAGGACATGACACAGAAAAGTTGTTTACATTGAACTTGAAGGATATCATGCTATAGTTGTCTGGGAAGCAGGTTAGCGGAACAATGTGCCATAGACGGGCAGTTCTAGGAAAGAGCATTGTTCGTGGAATCTGCGGTTAGAATTAGGAACGGATAATGAGTGGGGGAAATTGCTGATAGTAGTTGCAGTTAGTTGAGTAATTTTTGTGTAATTTTGGCAAAGGGGATCATACATTGCATCTCAGATGAGTATGTGCTGTTAAAATAAGAACAGAGTAGAGACAAGATGACGACAACTTTTCTTTGTTGTAGGAAAGAGGAAAAAGGCATCACTTACTAGATTTCGAGATCGTTTTTGAACTCTATCAAAGCAGAATATGGCTGCCGAGCAGCTCCTCGCTAGATGTGGCAGCAGTACTCCTTTTTAGGACATACTTGGCTTCTATACACATAGAGGACTACATCGGCAGTGAGATATCAGCGAGAGCTGTAAACTGATCTAACAATATTTCCAGCGATCTTGGAAACAAAGTTGATGTATGTGTTCCATTTCAGATCAGGATTTAAGGTCAGTCCAAATAGATGCAAAGTACAAACAAGCTGCTTTATCGAACATCGCCGATCTGACGTCATACTAGTAAGTATTGGCTGAAAGATGTTATTCATCATTTACTTCTATTTTCGCTGCGTTGAAAGAGTTGGTTTGACGGACTTATAAAAGATGATTAATTACACTACGCCTAAGGCGGAATTGTATATAATATAGAATACGTGAGCCAGTTTTCTTCATTTGCTTTAAGCAAGAGAATATATTTAGAAATGATGTCCATTTTTTTTTTAGTGGAGAGCATTCATCCCTTAAACATACAGCAGTTTATATTGGGGAAAAAAAACCTACGTGTATAGTCCCCTCAGCACTCCCTCATTAATGAAGGCCTCTTATATAACAAAAAATAATCTTATATAAATCTGTACAATCCGAAACGATGTCTCTCTGTAGGTGAACACGTACTTTCATTTTATCATAGTTAAAATATCGTGCCTTCAGAGTCAAAACTGTGGTAAACCATAACAATGGCTATACCCAACGACCTGCAGGCGTCATTGGAACTCAATTCTCAATATTCCAAATTGATAAATAATTTTTAAAATCATAACACGTGTATAATAGAATATAGAACATTGAGCTTGATTTTACGTTTAATATCTCTTATTTAGTCCTTTAATCCTTATTTAATATCTCTTATTTAGTCCTTTAATCCTTATTTAATATCTCTTATTTAGTCCTTTAATCCTTATTTAATATCTCTTAGTTAGTCCTTTAATCCTTATTTAATATCTCTTATTTAGTCCTTTAATCCTTATTTAATATATCTTATTTAGTCCTTTAATCCTTATTTAATATCTCTTATTTAGTCCTTTAATTCTTATTTAATATCTCTTATTTAGTCCTTTAATCCTTATTTAATATCTCTTAGTTAGTCCTTTAATCCTTATTTAATATCTCTTATTTAGTCCTTTAATCCTTATTTAATATCTCTTATTTAGTCCTTAAATTCTTATTTAATATCTCTTATTTAGTCCTTTAATCCTTATTTAATATCTCTTATTTAGCCATTTAATCCTTATTTAATATCTCTTATTTAGTCCTTTAATTCTTATTTAATATCTCTTATTTAGTCCTTTAATCCTTATTTAATATCTCTTATTTAGTGCTTTAATTCTTATTTAATATCTCTTATTTAGTCCTTTAATCCTTATTTAATATCTCTTATTTAGTCCTTTAATTCTTATTTGATATCTTTTATTTAGTCCTTTAATCCTTATTTAATATCTCTTATTTAGCCATTTAATTCTTATTTAATATCTCTTATTTAGTCCTTAAATTCTTATTTAATATCTCTTATTTAGTCCTTTAATCCTTATTTAATATCTCTTATTTAGTCCTTAAATTCTTATTTAATATCTCTTATTTAGTCCTTTAATCCTTATTTAATATCTCTTATTTAGTCCTTTAATTCTTATTTAATATCTCTTATTTAGTCCTTTAATCCTTATTTAATATCTCTTATTTAGTCCTTTAATCCTTATTTAATATCTCTTATTTAGTCCTTAAATTCTTATTTAATATCTCTTATTTAGTCCTTTAATCCTTATTTAATATCTCTTATTTAGCCCTTTAATCCTTATTTAATATCTCTTATTTAGTCCTTTAATTCTTATTTAATATCTCTTATTTAGTCCTTTAATCCTTATTTAATATCTCTTATTTAGTCCTTTAATCCTTATTTAATATCTCTTATTTAGCCATTTAATCCTTATTTAATATCTCTTATTTAGTCCTTTAATTCTTATTTAATATCTCTTATTTAGTCCTTTAATCCTTATTTAATATCTCTTATTTAGTCCTTTAATCCTTATTTAATATCTCTTATTTAGTCCTTTAATCCTTATTTAATATCTCTTATTTAGTCCTTTAATTCTTATTTAATATCTCTTATTTAGTCCTTTAATCCTTATTTAATATCTCTTATTTAGTCCTTTAATCCTTATTTAATATCTCTTATTTAGTCCTTTAATCCTTATTTAATATCTCTTATTTAGTCCTTTAATCCTTATTTAATATCTCTTATTTAGTCCTTTAATCCTTATTTAATATCTCTTATTTAGTCCTTTAATCCTTATTTAATATCTCTTATTTAGTCCTTTAATCCTTATTTAATATCTCTTATTTAGTCCTTTAATTCTTATTTAATGTCTCTTATTTAGTCCTTTAATCCTTATTTAATATCTCTTATTTAGTCCTTAAATTCTTATTTAATATCTCTTATTTAGTCCTTTAATCCTTATTTAATATCTCTTATTTAGCCATTTAATCCTTATTTAATATCTCTTATTTAGTCCTTTAATTCTTATTTAATATCTCTTATTTAGTCCTTTAATCCTTATTTAATATCTCTTATTTAGTCCTTTAATTCTTATTTAATATCTCTTATTTAGTCCTTTAATCCTTATTTAATATCTCTTATTTAGTCCATTAATTCTTATTTGATATCTTTTATTTAGTCCTTTAATCCTTATTTAATATCTCTTATTTAGCCATTTAATTCTTATTTAATATCTCTTATTTAGTCCTTAAATTCTTATTTAATATCTCTTATTTAGTCCTTTAATCCTTATTTAATATCTCTTATTTAGTCCTTTAATTCTTATTTAATATCTCTTATTTAGTCCTTTAATCCTTATTTAATATCTCTTATTTAGTCCTTAAATCCTTATTTAATATCTCTTATCTAGTCCTTAAATTCTCACATTTCATTAGCGATAGTTATGATAAAGGGAGAATCAATCTATTTATTGTTACTTAGTTTTTGACTTGGAAATGGTATTTTAGCGAGTTGCTTTATGTCTTATTTTGAATGGAAATCCTTGTTTCATTTAATTTTCAATGGGTAGCTAATATGTATATTCCCTGGAGATACAAAACGAGTTTAGGTGGATATCTTATCTGCACAAGTCTTGAACTTTAAATTTTGTGGACAAATAGCAAAGGTCTTTCTAGTGTACATACGAAAAATTTCGTGTGGAAATTCGAAAAGATCTAATTCCGGTTTCTGAATTAGATTGTTCAGTTTCTATCGCCATTGTCTATAAGTAGAACTTTCCCAGTTTCGTTAATCATATCCTCTTTTCGTATTAAAAAAATATTGCAATGCCTTATATTGTGCAATTTCTAAAAAAAAAAAATTTCAAAGGATGTTACCAAAAATATCTCAGGTTTTTAGCCCATCCACATCCATATACATGACTTTTCGTCTTCACACTGGAAGGAATTTTGCTCTTCCTCTACCAGCCTTTACTTTGAGACTTCTTCGGATTGGAAAACTACCAGAGTCCCCACTCTTCGTCTTCGACTGAAAGTTTTACAATTCAAATTTTCTCTGGATTGATACTGCCAGTTTGTTTGAAAAACGTTTCATCCCTTTTAAAATTCAAATGGCTTAAAACTAAAAGTTGGTATCATATTTACAGTGCGTTGTTGATGATATTAAACCTGTTATCTTGTGACAGGTAGGGTGCTTATTTTTCCTATATAACAATACATAATCACAAACATTTTGCGTGTGTGATATCTAAAAAAACAGAAACATCATCAGTATTTGTTTCAATGATCTACAACGGAAACCTCTTCGAATTTTTGTTTATAGGAATTATTTTCATTATATAAACACATACACTATAATGCTAAATTCATGCCATCGATTTGCCAAACAGCATGTATTTTTAATGATACTAATATTGACTAATATTAAAGAAGTTAAAAACCCCTTCAGGCTGATCCATGTATCTTGTGCAAAAACACGTTTTCGAGATTTGCTAAACAAAGATAATTTTTAACGTCTCAAATTCTAATTTTTTTTGAATAATTTAATTCTGTAGAACAATCTAACAAAATTAAATCATATAATAAATAATTCAATTCAACTTGGTTAACGATTGTACATTGCCAGTTAGCTAATTAGTTTATTAATTAGTTAGTGCCTTAAAGACAAAAGTATAAAATGGTCGCCTATAGTTGATGTATCCTGAAGTCTCCCTTTCTAAACTACTAGATCAATATGAGTTCAACATAGTAACGTTGACACACCCATTTCTGTTCACCGAAGTTAAGCAGCACTGAGTTTGGTCAGTATTTAAATGGGTGACTATTTGGTAACTCCAGGTACAGCATGTGCTCTCCACTTATCTCGGTAGTGTTTCTAAATGTCTAGCACTTCTCGATACTAGACTCATCAGTTCCGATTCAGGAGAGGTGGGGTTACATAAAGCCCAACTCTTTCCTCAAACTTACTCACGCAGAATCCCAGGATTCTACTGTACCATGTTTAGTATATCTAGACTGAGGATTGAACACTGGTCTCCTATCCCATTTGTGAACACTCAAACCATTATACTAAATGGTCTGACATTTCGGATAAATATATATTTTATCGCCTTAATCTATTCATCGCTAGACATACACTAATGCTACTGTCCATTTTCGGTTCGTATTTTATTTCCGGCTTTTATTTAAGTCGTCTTTTACTGATTTTTTAAACACTGCTTTGGCTACTGCTAATTCAATTTCCTTTTCCCATTTACTCTATTTATTTAATATTTACATTGCGCCGAGTTTTAGATTTACATCGGTTTGACCGGAGGTCAACCGTTTTTTTGTTTGTTTCTTTGGTTTTATAGCTGCAGTCGAGTTCGTTGACCACAAATACCGAAGGAAATTTATGCGACATGATGGATTTCATGGAAAGTTACTCAACTTAATAAAGCCATACTAGGAACATCCCAGAAATAAGATCATATAATTGAACTAGTAAACTCTTTTCTTCAATGCTAAATCTACTGTTTGCTACGAATGTTATCTTTCGTCAATCCTATCTAACAATGCTATCGATATTTTTTACTCACGTTTACACCTAACAAAGCATATAACCACTTGAACGTAATGCCGTACTGTAAAGATTTAAAAGACGTTGGTTTACGTTACATTCAAACTTCTGCATATCAGTGTTACTGCATATCAGTGCAATTGGTTTACGTTACATTTAAACTTCTGCATATCAGTGTTACTGCATATCAGTGCAATCGGTTTACGTTACATTTAAACTTCTGTATATCAGTGCTATCGGTTTACGTTACATTAACATTTCTGCATATCAGTGCTATTCGTTTACGTTACATTTAATCTTCTCCATATCAGTGCAATCGGTTTACGTTACATTTAAACTTCTGCATATCAGTGCAATCGGTTTACGTTACATTAACATTTCTGCATATCAGTGCTATTCGTTTACGTTAATTTAATCTTCTCCATATCAGTGCAATCGGTTTACGTTACATTTAAACTTCTGCATATCAGTGCAATTGGTTTACGTTACATTAAAATTTCTGCATATCAGTGCAATTGGTTTACGTTACATTTAAACTTCTGCATATCAGTGCAATCGGTTTACGTTACGTTAAAATTTCTGCATATCAGTGCTATTGGTTTACGTTACATTAAAATTTCTGCATATCAGTGCAATCGGTTTATGTTACATTAAAACTTCTGCATATCAGTGCTATTGGTTTACGTTACATTTAAACTTCTGCATATCAGTACAATCGGTTTACGTTACATTTAATTTCATGAGAATATTAAATTTACAAACGATTCCACTGCGTTTCATATACTCCAGGGGAGCATGAGGATATTATGTTTCTATCGTTCTTGCTGAGAGATTCGGCGTTCTTCCACAAACGGTGTCTTGTATTTTTTATGTGTCATCAATCTGTCACTATCAGATTTAACATTGAGTAACTTTGGTGTTATAACAAGAACAAGTGGATCAACGTGATTATGCCGTATGCATGTATGTTCTGTCCGAACAGGCTGTGATTAATTTGAACGTAGAGGAAGATGAAGTTATTGAAAAATTTAAATATCCTGACACATCAACCTTACAACCAGGGAAAGGGGAAAATATCTACTAAAATCAGCAAGACACGTTTTAAATTGTACAGGAATAACACACGCAACTAATTCTAAATATATCAGGCGCTTGTTCATACATTAATCTATTTTATTGAAATTTGGCAACGGCGCCATTATTAAAAAGTTTGAAATGCCTTTATCGCTTGCCTACCGTCAGAATCTGTTTGAGATCTATTCAGGAACTATAGGAGACTATTCTAACAAGGAGACTCTGGTGACTTTGACAGGTTTTTTCGTGATTCTCAAACCAACCTGATTTACAAGGAAACAGCGTCGGCACTTTTATTGCGATTGAGCGAAATGTGAAAAGGTGAACATGATTTGGCTCACAGCGGATAAATAACACTTGGAAGTTGGTGCCGGCCCATGCGTGTTCATAACTGGTTGCCGTATGCTGGGATGTCGGCTACGGACAGACGCGGATAGATTATTTTCACTCGCAAGGCTTTAAATTTACTTGGAATCGGTTCATCTTTACGTACAGTTTATATGTTTGATGTCTACAGAAAAGAATATTGATCAGTATTTATTTCAAAGACCTATAAGGTAAACAAAACGTCTTCAATATGTTTGTTTATAGGAATTAGTTTCAGTATTAGTGCATATAGAAAATAATCCTTAAATTATGACATCAATTTTCCAAACACCTTGTATTCTTAATGACACTAGTATCGACTATTAGTGAAGGAGAGTAAAAGACTAAAATATGATTGTGGTCCGTGTACACTTGTGTAGGAAACGTGTATTTTCAAGGGTTGGTTAATGAAGAGGATTCTAATATTGTCTTCCAATTCTTAAATTATTTAAACAATTATATTCAGTGGAAAAATAAAACTAATGCAAATCATAATCATCTCATAATAAATAATTCAACTTGGTTAACGATGGTAAGTAATTAGTCGGTGAGTGCCGTCACACATAACTACGCCCATATACACATGCACGTACACACATACACACATACACATCTAAAATACTCAATGGGCAGAGAAGCAGTCAATATTATCAGAATCATGGCATTATATAGATGTTATGATCATTTGAAACTGCTTATGTCTGAAATGTTGTCTAATATGAAGAGCAGTATAATACCTTTACATGTGTCACATTTTTGTAAGATATAATTATATGTATAGTGTACTTGCAATGGGCCCGGAGTTGCCCAGTCCTAAAATGCGCATTAATATGATAATTTAATTTACCAAAATTCTTATTCATGATTGGCTATTATTCTATTGATTATTATATTGTACATAAAAAATAGTAATGCCCTCCACCATGCCCAATCGTTAAAAAACGCATAAATAGGATATTTTAATCCATTCAGATTTCGTATGAATTGTTATAGAGTAAATGCTCTTATGCCTATTATGTTTTTCTCCAATATATAATCATGATTATAAAAGATCATTTTAAATGATGACTTAAATGCCATCAGCTAGAATCGAAATCAAAACATTTAGCACACAAGCCTTGTAGTTACTGTTTGAACTAGCATTGATAAGAAAACGTTTAAATCTAACCGCCTTTAACGAATAAATGTCTATTTACGCATGCGTACAAGATCATATTAAGTCGGCTTATGCCTGCCAAGTTCTAAATTTGTCTTAATTTTGACCCTTTTAGCAGTGATTCTTCTCGGCTAAAGATCAAATTAAATGTGTTCCACATGTTCAACTCCTTTTTATATGAATTTACATGTCTGTAGACCAAAAATTAAAGGTATTTTGGTAAAGACTCTTCCTAAGACAGACAAAATTTGGTCACACACACACACACACACATATATATATATATATATATATATATATATATATATAGAGAGAGAGAGAGAGCGTGTGAGTAAGAGAGAAACGGGAGAGAGAGAAAGAAAGAAAGAAAGAGATAATATAAATAAGATAACCTGCATACATATTACGATGGTTCAGTGGTTAATGAAGCGGACTGACAATCTGGGTGTCCCAAGTTCGAATCCAGTTCGTCCCATAAAATCATTTCACTGACGAGGCTGGCAACTTTCACTTCCTGTCTCCTGTAAGTACGCGGTGTTTAAATAAAATATCCGAGAAACCAATGCCAACAACAGAATTTTAAGAGCAATACAATAGGATGATTACAATTTAACTGAATTTCTCACCGGCAATTATGAAACCAAATGTCCATTCGAGTGACAGTAATAGTTCTTCGAGTACAGAGTATTTCATTTGCCCTGCATTTTAACATACTTAGTCGTACCGCACCAGTCGCTATGGGTATTTCTCGTCGACAATTGTCGGTGGGTTTTATTAGAATTTCAGCAATAACATACGAATGTTAGTATCACCTTTCTGTATTTCCTTTCAGGACCAATTTTTATAGTATGAATTGATACGTAAGCTACCGAAACTGCAGTTTGGAGTTGTTAACAGACCGATTGCACGACACAAAATGACAATACGTTATAAAACATGTCATAGTGTTTGTTTTGTTTTGGTCAGATTATCGTTCTCGTCTTGAGTGTTACTTGTGCAACGTTTCGGTTGTTGTATCCTTCGACCTTTGTTAGGCATGTTATCGTTATCTTACAAAAGAAAGGAGAATCGTTACTGACTCAGTAGATAGTTTTGCATCCTTCGTGTTCTTTTTTTTTTTTTTTTTTTGGCTGTGGTCTTGTATGTGTGAAAAAAAATTGATTGAAAAACGCAGACAACGAAAATAGATTTCGACAGGTGATTATCTCCCTTATATCGTTTAAATTTTAAAGAGGCGACGTACAATTTTTTGTTTTTCCTATATTTAGAGGTTTCCAAGTGCTGTTAGTTTCTATGCTTGGTCTGTTTAGTAATCTTCTTTTTTTTAGCACATGCGCCGCTTCTTTGAGTCGTCGAACTCTCCATCTTGTAACCCTGTAAATTATTTTTAGCTCATTCCACAAAGGTATGTGTGTTCTTTTTCTTTCTATACATGATCAGCTAGTGTCGATTTTCGGTGACTACCTGTGTTAGCGACAAATTTACTAATCCAGACGCAATAAATACCGGAAGACAAGGGGGGATTGATATCCGGTTAACTCACTCACATTGTTCGAATATTGGACAAAAAACCTTCACCTTTGTGTGTATATATATATATATATATATATATATATATATATATATATACACACACAAAAATGAAGGTTGTATATATATATATATGTGTGTATGTATATATATGTATATGTGTATATATATATATATATATATATATATATATATATATATATATATATATATATATATGACTCAAATGACCTTGTAACGGGTGTTGGAACCTAACATCCGGTTTTTGACTTCCGGTTTCGCATGCGTACACTAACATAACCCCATAACAGCGTAAACAAATAAACACAAAGCGTTGGACCGGTTTCATTCGAACAAACGGGCGTCTTCAAGATATGGGAAGCGAACGCAAAACGTGATTACAAATAATACGTATAATTATCGACCTGTTTCATATATACGATATATATTATATTAAATAACCAACGCGACAATAAAACGTATAGTTTTACTGTGTATGTTTGCAGCGTCCTAATTTTGTTCGCGTTTAAATTATCCAAATTAACAATTGTTATACTTTCTGCTTTTTTTTTTACATCGTTCATTTCCGTATTACGTTTAAGTTATTTTAACGCAATTTTCTTACAAATAAATCTACTTTAACCCGTTGACAACCATAAGATCATTTTACAACGGCGATTTACCCACCGCCTTCCTCATTTTTTAAAATTTATTCTCCATTTTTTAATACACATTTCTTAAAAATATTCATACATTTTCTTCTACACTACCAACATAAATATATAACCCCGAAAATATATTTTTTAATTGCGCTACAAATAAATAATCAACGCGACAATGAAACGTATTGTTTTACTGTTTACGTTTTCAGCGTCCTAGTTGTCTTTTTTTTCACGTTTAAATTAGAAGGTATATCAAAATCTGAATTTAACTTAATACTTAAAGTTAAATTCAAATTTTGATATACCTTCTAATTTAACCGTGAAAAAAAGACAACTAGGACGCTGAAAACGTACACAGTAAAACAATACGTTTCATTGTCGCGTTGATTATGATATCTGTTCAGTGTGGCAAACCACTTATAATTCAATGGCTGCAAGTTTTTTTTTCAAAACTAAACAATTATAAACAGAACAGCTCATAGAAATCTATCTATATTCTTTTTCATTTTAATATACTTTCATGGAAATGTTTCTGCTATGCCACAAAAACTATTTTATTTACGTCATAAGTGTCATGCTCATACGTT
Source organism: Euprymna scolopes (assembly GCF_053919585.1). Lineage (NCBI taxonomy): Eukaryota > Metazoa > Mollusca > Cephalopoda > Sepiida > Sepiolidae > Euprymna > Euprymna scolopes. The sequence continues at coordinate 159,764,064 of NC_136487.1, read as the reverse complement.
AATTCCATAGCTAATATAACATACTGGCCCATCAGGTCACGGGTAGTCTAGTATATATATATATATAACGGTTGGGAGCACCAACTGTTATCTAGGCGGTCCAGTTTCAAACCTGGTTTGAGGTAGTTGCTAGCCCAGCGGACATGACGAGCTGTAATACAGCGAGACATTACTGTATGATTATGACTATAAATGCTCAGACGTTTGGACAGTGTTGGAACATTGTTAATTTACAGATATATTTTAGCAGTAGACGAATAGCATAACGGTTAGGAGTGCCGACTGTCGTTTTGTCGGTCGAGTTTTAAACCTGGTTTGAGGTCGTTGCTAGTCTAACCGGACTGATGAGCTGTGTTACAGTGAAACAGTACTCTATGTTGATAACTATATAAATACATATTTACATTTGCTTACGAGGAGTTATCATGTATGTTGGTTTCACACTCAACTCAAGAATTTTTTTTCAGGTATCTTCATCAGCGTTTTGTATGTTATCACTCTTCCTTCCTGGCTATTTTTTTCTTATTTCATTTTCCATGAGTTTCAGAAGTATTCCCAGTGTTCGTAAAATTATTTGGTAATAATTTAGCTGCCCTCATATTCTATATTACCTTTTTTGTACTCACTAGGATTTCTCACATAAGCCAGCAGAAATTTCTAGTTAACAATAATAGGTGGTGTTCTCTGGTGTTATGTGACAACAAGTCTCCCCATATTTCTTTTTTCTTGATAAAGGATACAATTGAATTTGCCTTATCACAACGGCCGCTTGAAATGATCATTCGGTAGCAATATGCCTCACAAAGGTTCCAGTCAACTTGGCACTCATTCAGTGGAGACCTGGCTAGTACTCGCTCTCTCTCTCCTTCTCTCTCTTTCTCTCTCTCTCTCTCTCTCTCTCTCTCTCTCTCTCTCTCATCAGTATTTCGATCCACCTTGACTTTTCTTGAATATTTGATGCGGAGCCAGTCTATGCGGACACTACAGTTTGAAGGAAGTCTTCATCATCTTCTTCTCATTCTTCTTCTTCTTCTTCTTCTTTTTACTACTACTACTACTACTACTACTACTACTACTACTAATAATAATAATAATAATAATAATAATAATAATAATAATAATAATAATAATACCATACAATTGAACAAAGAATTGCAGAGCAAGTATGAATTATTCTCAGAAGAGAGGTGGGATTCTCATTTAGAACAACTCGAAGTACAACAAAGAATATATGATGGATAAGACACGATAGATCCTCACGGGAATCTCCCACGTGGAAAATCCCCACACAGGTTACCAGCAAAATATACACACAGTAAATAGTGAAACCGAGATCTACGAAACAATAGAACTAAAAGAGAATGAAACAGAAGCAGAAAACAGCAAACGATTTATGAGGGAAGAAGAAACCAAACTTATGTCCCCACGTATAGAAAATCTAGATATAGAAGACGTGCAAACTGCAGACGCAAGAAACATAGGGATTGAGATCTGTGAAACATCAGAACCTTGCGAGAATGAAGCAACTGAAGTAGAAACCATCAGGCAAATTATGAACGAGGAAAAAACAAAGCTCCCATCTTTAAGGAAAAAAGAGTGGAAGAAATTAAGGACACAAACTGATAAAGTGGACAAGCCATTTCTCAACAGATAAAATTACAGACTTAAACAATTTATTTTATTCAAGTACTAAGAAAGTAAGTATGAAGTTCAAAGTAGAAAAAAACGGGGAAAGTAAATGGATTGACAAAGCCTAGATGGGAATTGAGGTTGGAAACTTAGATCAACAAACGTAAGAAAGAAGTTTAAGCGATAAACAAAACGAAAACTATTAGACGATGATAGAACAGTAGAAATGTGAATAGCAGGAAGAGGTTTAAAAAAAGACTGGAAAAATTGAAGCGACGTATAGCAGAAAAAGAAGGGAAGTTAGGACGGTACAAATACAAAACTGAACAATACAAACAAAACAGGTCCATGAACAAAAGAAGAACTGAGGCATCTCGACCAGAAGACTAGGAAACACATGACTATACACAATGTACGATATCCAAAGGACAATACTGATTAACTCACATGGAATCATGACACTGGAACTGCATATTTTTAAATTAACCTCCTACGTTTCCCCGAATTTATGTGTGCGTGTGTGGGTGTGGGTGCCACAAACAATGTGACGCTATACTAAATAAGCGAGGAGGGTCAAGGAGGATAAAACGAATGTGAAGAGAAAGCAGTAACCATACCTCCACCTGATTAGTGCGAAGAGTGCTCGGGTTTTTGCCACCCAAATTCCAGTGAAGACCAATGGTCGCTGCCAACGAGAAAGCACTGGCACGCTACTGTTATTAAAACGCAAATCCGTCTGCAATGGTTATCGGAGAGTACCGGAAATCTGGGGAGATTTATTGTCATTAAGACTCTAGACATTTCCACAAGTTTTTCTTAAAGAGAAATCTTTGATGACGGATTGTGTGACTACTCCTAGTGAGTAAATAATAATAATAATAATAATACTAATAATACTAATAATACTACTACTAATAATAATAATAATAATAATAATAATAATAATGATTTCGTTTATCAACATCTCTCTGGAAAGTGATGGGATTCATTTCCAGAGGATTTCCCTTAATCCCGGCTTCAAACCAGGAGCTTCAAAGATCAAGGGTTTTCCTAGGGATGTTGGTGGTACCTATAATTGCAGAGGTTTGAAGGCCGCCTAAAACATCGGGGATGTGTAGTTTTTTTCAATTGTCCTTCCAGACGACTTGATACTACTCCTAGTGTACCAACGACGACCGGGATTATTTGTGTTTAACCCCGTGTATACGCCTTACTGCCAAGGCCAATAGAGCATAATTCTCCTTCTCTCTCACATTCCTGTCCCAGAGTACTGAAAAGTCTACAATCTGCCAGTTTTTTTAGACTTTGTCAATGACGACCAAATCTGGACGATTATGTTCCAATTGCTTGGTTGTTATGACACTTTTGTCCCACTATACCTCTACCTTGCCATCCTCACTTGTTCTCATTTCATCAGGCACGTCTTCAAACCATATTCTAGCACACTTCACCCCAACCCTCTTACACACCTCCCAATAATAACATTAATAATAATAATAATAATAATAATAATAGATTTGTGTTAAATGCCGGACCACTCGCTTTCTCTCGGCGTTACTTACAATCTAAGCAAGTTAAACAATTTAATCATTAAATGTATTTCCGAGTCTCGCTCAATAAACATAATCAAAAATCCTACTTATGCATTTATCAATAAACGTTTCGTATATTAAGAGAAAAATTGATCAATTTCTCGACCAGTAATTACACTTATCTATTTCTTAATTATACCTAATCAATAATGCATTGGAAACTGTTCTTTTTTTTTCTTGCCTTATCGCGACGTCTATCACTCCGCAAACAATCTATACACATCTCTTCGACTGTTTCAATTATGGACGCCTAAAAATTAGGATGCTACGAAACAACAGAGATGCGTGCTAAACAACATATATTTTTAGTTCGTGAGAATACGTTAATGCTTGACTTTTTGTATCTAAAGTTTACTGAGCACCCTCCCCAGTCGCTTACATATCCTCGTCAGTGACGATGACGACGTTAGGCTTGTACGGTTATTGTAGGGAGGTGTCGACGTGTTCTTACATACAAGGCCTAGTATCCCAAATGGTCACCCATCTGGTACTTACCAGGTTCAATTATACTTAACTTCGGTGATCTAATAAAAACCGGTGTGTCAACGTAATTATACCGTATTAACTTCGTTACTCTGAAGTCAAATGTAAACATGTAACAGGGTATGGCGGCTGTGCAAATGACGTCACAGTTATTAAAATGAAAAAAACTATAAAAAAGGAAAAGAGTACGTTAAAGAACACGATCACGTAAGAGACGTGGGTGACGTCACAGCCGTAATGAGAAGTCACGCGTGACAGGAGAATGAAAAATAAAGGCATTTTCTTGAAACCTGAAACAGCAGTTGAAGTTCCTTCCCCTTTGCTATTCTTTGTTTCATTTACGAATGAGTCTACTAGGTGTGGGTCACGGATGGGCACATATAAACGCGTTTAATGTTACAAACATATGAAAAGCAATTTATAGTCGTTCAACGATGGATTCAATAAAACTCATAACGTTGCGAACAGTTGATTAGAAAGTTATTTCTGTTTAAAGCAGGGCTCATGTTCATAGACTAAAGAAATGCACGTGTTTTCACACTAAATATTTAAAGAAAAACACACACGAATTACTGTATATATGACTACAGGAAATACCTGTCCAATGACGGTTTCATACTAGCGTAATACGCGTGGGGCATCTAATTAATTTGTTGTATACGTCTTCAATGAAAACTACATTATATCTGACGTTTCACTTTTTCGGTTGTGGTGTTCTTCTTCATCTCGAAAGTCCATGACTTTTGATACAGTCCTCTACATCCATAACCGTCAGACATGCTCTAAAAATGAATACTCTTAACACATCTAGTAATGGGCTTCAAGAGCACACTTTTTCTCCTTGAAAGAATCCAAAACAATCTTAATGCTGGGTCCTTTTTGTTATCTTCTGCTCATTTCCCAAGCTGAATTGTTGCAAGATTTTTTTTTCTAGTCAATCTTTTTCTTTTTGGGTGGAATTTGCTCATTTAAGCTCCAAGCTTTGACTTCCGTAATGACCTGTGACACAGTGACTGGAGTATTTGAACAAATTCAGCTGTAAAACAGACCTTCTTCTGAAAGTTAGACTTCAATCTTCATTGTGGGCAACCAAAACACAATTGCAAATTACTAGGACTACTATCTGCAGATGGCTGACGGAACGAGGCCATGCGACCTATGTATTTTTAATAAAGAGTTCTGTTCGAAATTTCGCGCATACTTCGGAGTTCGAGAAAAAGATTCTCGCGTTCGATGAGATACACGTGAAAAGGGGTGGAGGTTTCTTCTTCTAAAACATTCATAATAAGAACTCGTCTTAGTATTGCAAGTCAAAAGTATTGCCTATCTTTCTCCGTGTGCTTAACATCAAACAGAATATCCAGGAGTTCCTTTCCAATCTGAAACACATTACTCCGTGCAGACTAAACTATGGTGGTATTAAAATCCAAATATAACAAATGTTTCTAAACTTTATCATGTGTGATTTAATTTTATTTATTCATTTGCCATTTTCAACCCTTCCATAGTTTTTACTATCAATATATAACTCATACATTTCTCACTAACATAAAGGAGGAACATTCATTTATTGTTTAAATTACCTGTAGCATTGTTTACGTTACCTGTAGTGTTGTAAAAGATGCTGGAAGTGCTCCCTGCTGACATCAATGCATTTATGGGCACGTTTAACCATGTATGCAGATGGTGCATGTAGGTCTTCTCTGGTGATTCTCCTGATAGCATTGGTAATGTTGTACTTAAGTTGGTCTAGATTGTGAGGATTATTTGCATAAACTTTTTGTTTTAAAGTCCCCAAAAATAAAAATAACGTGATGACAAGTTCGGGGAACGTGGTGGACATAACCCTTAGTTCACTTTTCCGTAAACATGTCATGAACTCGTGTTAGCTATCTGTGACAAGTGTGGCATGTAGCGCCATCTTGTTGGAAAAAGAATAGCATTTTGTCTTGATCTGTCAAGTGGTCTTTAAGAGAAAAATTAGAGAGCTCGAGCTATTTTTAAGTTGACTACCCTGTATAAGTAATTTTTCGCCTTTATAAGTGTTTACTCAATAGAAATAAATAAATTGTTTAAGTAGGCATAACATTTTTTTTATTTTGTTAATTCAATGCTTGATCTACATATATTTTTTAAAACGGGTGACTCGAAGTTTTTGTTGCTTTTGATCATCATGGTAACGGAACATGTACTCTCCTGCGTGTTCTACACATCTTCTCTTATATCGCCAGGTGACCGGAAGTCATATCTTACGAGCACGTCACAACAATAAGCAACAAAAAACATCGGAGCCAGTTTGCACTGCTTCAAATATAAAGCAGTAAAGGTTAGTTTCTATTGCCACGCGTGGATAAGAAGTGCATGTGTTAATATGCACTGTTGCTAATAACAAGTGCGTTTGATTAATGCATTGTTGCATATGAAGAGGTGTGCATCTGTGAATGCAATGTCATGCCTGACTTAATAGTATATATCATTATTAAGTTGTTTAATAGTCAGCTACTGTGTAATAAGAGTGTGTTGTTTATTTAGCAGCGAAAGGAAAGGTAACGTCAGTTTATGGAAATCGCCATTTTGAAAATAGATTCCCAGTAGATTCTGGATAATTGGAGCATAAGACAAACATTGAAAATTATTATCACAAACAAAGATTCCAGACTGAAAAAATGTCTAAATCTTTATAAAAAAAATGTTGTGTAAAAAAGTATTGAAAACAAGATATTCTATCGTAAAAAAAAAATATTTGTTTATCTTTTTTTTTTAATCTGACAAGCAACGCATAAAAAAGTTTTACTTGTCACTGAAATGTTAAAGAGCCACTGTAGATTCCTTTTCAGATTTATATGAGGAATTCTAAGTTAGTTCACATTACACCATTACATTAAAATTAATTTGAATTAGGAAGCACGAAGTTAATCCAAAATGAAACAAGATATTACATTAGAAAGTCTTCCAGCATTTAGGATGCTCTACAGTGAAAAGAAATGCAGTTATCTTGTTTGTAAATTTTGTCGGGTGTTTGTGTTAAGGAAGGGATGGTAAACTAGTGTAGTACGTTTGTCGGGACACATTCCGTTGACGTATTAGTAAAACAAGCACGAGGAGTAATAGAGTTTCCTGCAGCGAAATCCAACACTTGACAAAAGGTAAACGAAATAACTAATAAAAAGAAAAGTTTCATATGCAGACATCTGACATATTGTAAAGCAATATTTAGTTACGTACTAATTTTTTTTTTCAATATAACCGCCGCCGACGAAAATGACTATCTGCAAGCGAGTGTGAAATAAGTCAAACGCTGTGGTGATCATGTCTTTGTCTGTAATTAACGCCTGCGAGATTGCAACCTTCAGTGAAATTACGTTATTGTTTGTTTTGGCCTCCATCCCACTCAAGGAGAAAAGATCAAACAAGTTGTACTCAAGTAAATAAAGTTGCCATAAGTCCTGCAATCAGGAGCATTATTATGCAGACATGCATAGACCATGTAAGTTTTTTTTTGCAAGAGCGTAGTCCTCCTGAATAAGGGGTGGGGGTCAAACGGCGATCTCGTCCATCTACGGCTTTATCAAAATTCTTAGGCACTTCTTAGAGACCTCAGCGGTGACTCTTTGTGTCAGATTGTTCTGCAGAACTCAATCTATATTAACAATATTCCTTAATCAGATCATGTGTATAGCGTCATATAAATTATCATATTATAGCGAAGGGAGTTTATACTAAACTTATATAAGGGACCCTAGAAATTGTTAATAAGAGAATAATGAAAATTGTAATGATAATCCCGAAATAAATAATTCTGACCTTACAACTAGTTGATGTTGCATGCCATATAAAGTTCTTATTCTGCTGAAATCATACGTGTTACGCTTTCAGGAATTATCAGTCCGTGTCATTATTAGGGTCTCATCACTAGATGAAATTTGCTTCCATGTCTTTCACGGTTTTCCTTAGGAATAACTGGAACATACATGAAGAAAGAGTAGACGACTATGATTTAAGCTTTAACTATATGTAATTAGCAGGGAGACCCGACGTTGCCCAATCAGGAGGATCAACACACGTTCTATTCTTCCATACATTTATTGTTATTGAAATCGGTAAACACGTTCACTTCTAATCAAATAAATAGATTGATTGCTCTAGTCGAGGACACATCTTGGTTATCTAGAGGAAGTTCACATGATTCCAAGCACTAAAATAGTCCACAATAGATAGTTTATGTTGCACTGTTGAGAAGCTTATGCTGATTTTATAAAATTAGTTTATATAATAGCTCGAATTAAAGTTTTAAATTCAAAAGTGAAGTATCATAGTTCAATTGTGCTTTAAACAGAAACATCTATTCTGAACTAATATCTTTTGAATCAAAGAACCTAATATTTAGTTAACAAATGCATAATGGATTGAATTAAAGTTTTATATACAAAAGTCAAGTAGCCTCGTATAGTTGTGCTATCAAAAGAATAATTTATTTATGACGCGCCCCTGTCTTATCAAAGAACCTACTCTTGATTTTATACGTTGGGATATTCTGTTGTGAAGTGATAAAACTTCTCAAATGCATTTCTGATGTTAGGTTGTATAATGCGTTAACTTTGGTCGAAATCTGATTCCTTCTTTAATCAGATTATTTTCTATTATCGATATCCAATACATATTGGAGACATCCCGATATAAAACCTTTCTAAGAACGCCCCAGACACACCAAATAAATTTATGTGAAATTTAAGAAAAGATAGGCCAGCTGTTTCAGAGTTCATATGGAACTCACACGCACAGTGCCTTTTGTATATAAGTACAGATAGAGGTTTACTAATTTTAATGGATAGTCATTTCCTTAATTGTAAGATTATTTCTACATTATCCCCAGTCACGTACTTCCTATCGACCAGAACGTTTACATTAGATATTTATTTACTAAAATCTTCTCCGCGAGTGAGATTTAACATCCAATTTTTCTCATGTCACGTGATCAAACTAACCAATCAGTTATATACATTAATGTGAGAATAAAGTTAACCTTAAATGTCAGCGCACGTCAATCATACATAATGACTCGTCGATTCGTGCAATATATATATATCTACACTAAACTTTAAAGGGTAAATTCTGCCAAGCTATAGCTAATATATACAGTAAAGTCGATCTAATTCTTAATTTTTGTCGTTGATAGATTTCTTCTTACAAAATACGCATTTCATTATAAAACTTGGAACGATAAAATCGTCACCCTAGAAAAAAAAGACATGATTCCATTCTCGTTTGATAAAAACCGTTTTTTTTAATTTTTTTTTTTTCTTCTTTTGCCGACTCTCTACTAGTTGGCCAGTTGTATACAAATCCCAAGAGCGATAGAAGCCATCTATCAGGTCTGAAGTTGACACATTGTTCGGAGATGCGCTGCTCTACAATTCATGCTCTCTTCTGCTCCAAGATGTGACAACAGGACCATTGCCAACAGCTTCAAAATGCATCGCGGAATTGCCACGAATAACGCATATATGCTTCAATAAAAGTTTCAAAATAAACCTGTAGTTCTGTTTTCTTTAGGGCAACTTTAACCTGTAATTTGTCAGTAATTTTAATAGTTGTTGTAACATATTGTTAATAATTCCAATCTAGTCAAGTTCCATGTAATTACATGCGTTCGATCAAGTTGAAATGATTTGTATAATGTGAGTATCGTTTAAAACACGGACGGTAACTCTGTATTCGTTAATATAGAGTTACTTCATTTTACTTGGAAAAATAATAATATTTGGGACAAAAAACAACAAAAATTTTAAAGCAAAACAAACCTAACGTACAAACCCCGCCTTTTAACGTTGGGTTATTTTTACATAAAGTACGCGTTCCAAAGATAAAGCTTCATATTTATCTAAATCAAATAAGCTACAATGACGGAAGTATTACCATTGAAACGAGCGACCTTTTGTGCTTTATAATGTATTTTTCTATATAATTACCACTATTTTTAAAAGAACCTTTGTCAGTGATAGACCAATGGCTGCACATTGACTTCCGGGGCAAGTTTCGTCATACGGGAGACAATCTAAAAGTAAACTATCCTATTTTTTAAAGTTGAAGAGCTACAAAAATGGGAGTGGTCCCATAAAAACGAACGAACTTTTGCGCTCCAGAATTTATTTTTCAACATAGCCACCCCTATTCCCAATTAACTTTTGCTAGGAATTAAATAACGCTTCTTTGCTTCTGATATCCCGTCTTACACCGTCAATATCTGCAACAGAGAAGTGAAACATTCGGGTCCTGAATGCTAAGGTTCAGTAATCATAACAATGCAATTTGCAATCGTCTATTATCCATTCGGGCGGAATAAAAACTAAGAGGCATATTTTTTGAGCAACACTCGTAAAAAGTATATATATATATATATATATATATTTATATATATATATATATATATATTTTTATAAAGTAATAGGCTTCGTGTGTTTCTGTCTGTGTGTACAGCTCTCCATCATTAACGAAATATAAAGGAGGTAAGAGGGTAGATCTCTCCTGGTAGAGAAACATTAGAACCCATTTTAGGATGTTTCTGTTAAAGGAGACATAAGAATCTTTGCCTAATTTCTTTATATACTAGTCTACAAACCACCCCCATATCGAATGACTTATGCTCATTTGCATATCACATTATATTAAATCTCTTTAACTAATTACCTCGACCTTATTACATATTGGAAATATTCTAATCATTTCAACTGTACTATTTACAAAATCTATTTAACATTTAATTATTTAATATATTTTCATTTAATTTTATATTCGATTTATTTCACTTTACGTATATTATCAGAACAATTCATTGGCGAGGAAAGCTTTATGTTTTGGGATTGTATTGAAAATGTAATGGAAATTTCAATTTCGTTCCGTTTTAATCTTTTATATTTTACTTGCCAATATTATTGAAAGAATACAATTCAACTATCGTAATTTTATATAAATAAACAAAAACAAATATTTTAAAATAAAACTTTATTAAAAAAGAAATAATTTCATTTTTAAATGAAAAAAATCAATTTAGTAAAATAATTGTATTAAACACCCCCAGCCTTGTCAGCAAACCTGTAAACCTATAAAAGTTAACATTTCGAATGTAAACAGTGATTTTTCGATTTTGTTAGCGCTTGCCGCAATTAAAGACAAATAAAACGGAACTAACTTTATTTCCATTCTATTTTTTAAACAACCCCCAAAACATAACGCTCTCTTCCAGTTATAGCCAATTTTTTTTTAATTAAATAAAACAGGTCAAAATAAACAGATAAGCGCATTTTCTTTTACATTTTTCTTACAACCATTGTCATTTAACCAACTGCAGGATACCGTTACTTTTGTGGGGTTGTTTTGAAAATGGCACGGAGATTATAATTTCGTTCCAATTTAATCTTTCTGGTCGAGCCTATTTCGAAAGCCTGTCTTATCATAGATTTGAACTACAAATAATTTATTACATTTTGATTATTACTATCTTAAGACTTAAAGCTTATATTTATTTCATTTTTCTATTTATATATTGAATTAGTTATTTCCAGTCTTATTTAAACTTAGTGCTTTCTTTAAACCGGATGAACCTTTTATAAAAATATGAGTTTAACGTAAAGAACACGAACAAGGTTTTATTCAACTGAATTTCTTCCAGTTTACTAACAAAATATATGAATTTAAAAGAGATATAAATAATAAAATAAAAAGGTTATGTAATTTAAAAGAAATACACGTACTCACAAAAGCAGAACTTTTTTTACACATTTTTTCTTTAAAACCATAACAATGAGACTAACAATTACCTAGATCTTAGTAATTATTTGTTTTAATAGAACTGTTTTAATTGTACTGTTTACTTAGTTAACCTAAGTTGGTATTACATTTATTTTACATTTACTTTTTTTTTTAATTATTACTTTTAGATTGTGACGTTTACACCCGGAAGTAATGAGTCACACGTAGGTCGCTTTTATTCATTCCTTTTGGTCAAGATCAAAGTGTAGTATCTGTTCTTCAGATGCTGCACTTCATTTTCTTGTTCTCTTTCGGTGGAGGAGAAATCCTTCACGACTGAGACAATTTTTATTTTTGTACCTTTTCTCCACGTTAAAAAACGACCCTGGTGTCTAACTCTGTCCCGTGGGGAGGCATAGTAAATAGGTACAATATAATTGTTTATAATTGTACTATTCAGAAATATTATTTATAGTTCGTCCATTTCAGTTAGTATACATTTCCTTTACGCTTAATTAATTTACAATCATTAATATCGTTAAACAATTCCGTTTAAAACCGAAATTATGCCACCCAAACGAAGTAGAAACGAAAGTGAGGAAGAAAGAATGGAAAGATTGAAAGCTAATAGACTAAGAGTTGCTGCAATTCGCTCCAATGAAAACAATTCAGATAGAGAAAGACGTCTAGAACTTAACAGGATACGTCAAAGAGAAAGGAGAGCAAGACTGTCAGATTTGGAAAGAGAAACCCAACGTGAAGCTGACAGAACTAGACATGCTGTAAGGCGGTTAAATTCATCACAAGATGAAATTCAAGAAAGGCAAAGATATGCACTGGAAAGAGAAGCAATATTACGATCGAATGAATTATATGAGGTAAGTAGACGTACACAAGGTCAGTTGAGAGTGGCTCAACGACATCAGAATGAATCGGAAACCCAACGAAGCTTTCGCCTATACCAAGGGCAACAACGAGAGGCTGCATGGAGAGAGAGTATGACTTTGCCCCAGCAATTGACAGAAAACGAGGCAGCTAGACAACGAATGACTGCTTTGAGACATCATGAAATAGAACACTGCAATAGAAAAGGATTGCTCTACAACAAAAATGACGCTCTCACTACAGCTGATATAGGAAAAATGGACAAAATATGTCAACATTCCTCAGCTGTAAAATTTAAAGGAGAAACCCCTGGTTGTTGTTGTTCTTCTGGCAAAGTTGTGCTTGATAGCTTTCCACCACTGCCTCAGTTGCTTCAAGATTTGCTCTCCGGCAATGGTCCCATCTCTAAAAGATTTTCTGCAAAATCTACGCAGTTATAACAATTGTTTTGCAATGACATCATTTGGTCACAAAATTGCGGCAGTACATGGGTGGAATCCTTCTTTTAGAATTCGAGGCCAGGTTTGCCACCAGATTGGGAGTCTTTTACCACCTGAAGATGAAACAGCAAAGTTTATTCAAGTCTACTTCTTGGATAGTCTGGAAGAGGAACTACATAATCAGGGCCGTGACAGTAGACTCAATAGAGACATTCTCCAAAGTCTGACTGAATTTTTACATGAGAACAACAGCTTCATTTGTCAGCTGAAAACAACAAAGGAGAGGATTGAAGAAGAACACTTGGTAGAACATAAAGTTGTCATAAGGGAAGACCGAAGGCCGCAAGAAGAGCATCCACGGCGATTCAATGCTCCAACAACAACGTATGAGATTGGAATATTAATGGAGAATGAACCAACAGCTAACCGGGATATTGTCTTGCGTTTTAGAAATGATACATTAAAATGGATCTCCGAACTACATCCCCTCTACGATACTTTAATGTACCCGTTAATGTACCCCTATGGTTCTCCATCTTACAACATCTACATGAAGGCATCCAATGGGCGAAAAGTTACCCAACAGCAATTTTATTCGTACCATTTAATGACTCGGCCTGGAAACTATTTTCTCTGGTACCGAAGGCTATTTCAACAATGGCTGGTGGATGTGTACTGCAAGATTGAAACAGAACATTTACACTTCCTGAGGCGTGAGCAACAGCCCCTGAGAGCTGGCAATTATAGCAACTTGAGAGATTCAATTCTTAGGGAGGATGGGAATCCAGAACAGTTTGGTCAACGAGTTGTACTTCCGGCAACTTATACAGAAGGCCCTCGATACATGTTTGAGCGTCAAAGTGATGCCATGGCATATGTTCGGCGAATGGGCCGAGCCGACCTCTTCATCACGTTCACAACAAATCCAAAGTGGACAGAAATTACAGAAAATTGTCTTCAAGGGCAAGACCCTCAGGATCGTCCAGATATTGTCGCCAGGGTTTTCAGGCAGAAGCTAAAAAAGTTACTTGAATTTATTAAAAAGGGAGGATTTGGCAGGTTGAGGGCTTTCCTGTACAGTATTGAATATCAAAAAAGAGGACTGCCGCATGCACACATCCTCACCTGGCAGGCCCCAGAGGACAAACTTCTACCAGAAAAAATGGATCTCTGCATATCTGCAGAGATCCCTGACAAAGAGGAAGATCCTGATCTTCATGCTAAAGTGATGGCACATATGGTGCATGGACCTTGTGGACCATTTAATCCAAATTGTCCATGTACGATTGACAACAAATGTTCCAAAAAATACCCAAAAGAATTTCTTCAGTGTACCGAGCAAGGCCAAGACTCTTACCCCAAGTACAGGCGAAGAAAACCAGAAGATGGAGGCCAGACTGGTACAATAAGGATGAAGAGAAATGGTCGGTATGTTAATCAAGAGATAACAAACCAGTGGATTGTTCCGTACAACAAGGTCCTCCTTCAGCAGTTCAACGCTCACATTAACGTGGAAATTTGCAGCTCGATCCAAAGCATCAAATATGTCCTACAAATACTTGAATAAAGGATGTGATCAAGCAGTGTTTGAACTACAAAGAACTGATGGAGCAGCTAACCAACAAGGCCAAGTACAAAGTCACATTGTGGATGAGATCCAGCAGTTCCAGAATGCAAGGTATGTCGGCAGTTCAGAGGCGGCCTGGAGGATATTGGAACATCCCATCCATGAACATTTCCCCCCAATTGTACAACTTTCTGTTCATCTTGAAAATGGGCAGCATGTCATGTTCTCAGCTGATACTGCTCTGGAACGAGCCCAAGGTCCACCGCCTGCCACAACTTTGACAGCATTTTTTCAACTCTGCCATGAGGATGACTTTGCAAGGGGTCTCAAATACGTAGAAGTCCCTGAGTTTTACACTTGGAACAAATCGACAAACAAATGGATGAGAAGAATGCGTGGGGTACAAGTTGAAGGTACTGAAAATGATGATGTATGGAAGGCACCATGCATTGGGAGAATCTACACGATTAGTCCAAAAGCAGGGGAGTGTTATTTCTTACGCCTGTTGCTCAATGAGGTTGCTGGTCCAACTTCATTTCAAAATTTGCGAGCATACAATGGTCAGGTGTTTGAAACATACAGAGCAGCGTGCCTTGCTCGAGGCCTTCTAGAAAATGACCATCACTTGCATGAAGCAGTAGGAGAGGCAAGTGCCACTCAATCACCTTCAAATTTGCGAAGCCTATTTGTGATAATTTTAACAGCCTGTGAGCCAAGAAATCCTCTTGAGATCTGGATGGCTTTTCGTGATGTAATATCTGAAGACATTCTTCACAGATACAGGCAAGAAGTTAACAATCCAGAAGCAGATTTTAATGAGGACATCTACAATAAAACTCTTTGTCTAATTGAAGAAAAAGTTCTCCTTATGTGCGGTCAACCATTGGCAAGCTATGGATTACCTGCACCAACGCAAGGGAGAGATGAAAGACTCGCGAGAGAGTATCAACGTGAAGTTACTTATAATCTTGAAGAACTTTCCCTACAAGCAAAAAATATGCAAGAAAAACTGACCGATTCTCAAAGAGAAGTTTACAATTCATTCATGGCAATGTTGGAAGCACAAGGTGAAATGAACAAAAACATGATGTTTCTTGATGCTCCAGGTGGTACGGGCAAGACTTTTGTAATCAATTTGATCCTTGCAAAGATTAGATTCATGAGAAAGATTGTGCTTGCAACAGCATCCAGTGGCATTGCTGCTACTCTACTACAAGGTGGCCGCACTCTTCACAGCACTTTTAAAGTACCCTTGGATACTCATCGAATGGATCAGCCAGTTTGCAAAATTACTGGTAACTCAGCCTTGGCAAATGTAATTAGAGACACCTCTGCAATCATTGTAGACGAAGCCCCAATGACGCACAAGAGTGCTTATGAAGCAATTGACCGAACACTGCAAGACATCACAGGAAACAAGAATCCCATGGGTGACATTCCAACCTTATTTTGCGGTGATTTCCGTCAAATCCTCCCAGTGGTTAAAAATGGCACAAGGGCTAACATTGTCAATGCAAGTTTGAAACAATCCTATCTCTGGAGGCACGTTATAGTGAAGAGACTGACTACTAATATGAGAGCCTATATCTCTGATAACACAGCTACAGCAGACTTCTCAAAATTGATTCTCCAAATCGGTAATGGTCAGTTTCCTATCACTTCTTCACCTGACACAATTAAGATTCCAACTGCGCTTGGTAAATGTGTCGGTAATCAGAAGCAACTGAAAGACAAAGTGTACCCAGACCTGCAAAACAATGGAAAATCACCGGATTGGCTTGCTGAGAGGGCTATTATTTCGCCATTAAACAGCAATGTGAATCATTTGAACAATTCAATAATGAATGAATTTCCAGGAGACACAAAGCAATACAAGTCAGTTGATTCGGCTACTAATGAATATGAAGCTGTTCACTACCCTGTGGAGTTTTTAAACTCTTTGGAGATATCTGGAATGCCTCCACACATTTTAAATCTCAAAATTGGATCGCCAATCATGATTCTTCGATCCTTGGAACCGCCAAAAACAACAAACGGAACCAGATGTGTTATCACCAGATTGCACACCAATGTACTTGAGGCCACCATTTCCTGTGGTCCCTACAAAGGCGAAACCGTTCTACTGCCAAGGATCCCCTTAGTTCCATCGGACTCAGAACTTCCATTTAAATTCCGGAGACTCCAATTTCCTGTGAAGGTGTGTTTTGCAATGAGCATAAACAAAAGTCAAGGTCAGACATTTAACACCATTGGCGTAGACTTAACATCAGACTGCTTCAGTCACGGTATGTTCTACGTCTCCATCAGCCGGACAGGAAGTTCAGAAAAACTCTACATTCTGGCTCCAAATCAAAGCAGCAGAAATGTAGTTTACCCTGAGGCTCTTCAGTGAAAAGTTCGAGAAATGGATATGAGGAAAAACTGACATGATCTGATTGTGGTAAGTTTTTAGTATTGAATGTGCAAGATAAAATTTAAGCAAGAGTTGACAATTACTTCAATGAAAAATTTACTATGTAACATCAAGTAACCTTCCTTTTTGATGAAAATGTTTTGTGAAGTTCCTGATTGAATTTCAGTCACTACAAGAGGTAGTTAAAATGTTAATCACCTTATGCAATCGTTGCTCTTACAACATCAACTTACTCGAAAGGTGCCCACAGATTTTGGTACCCGAGTGCGCAACAAAGCTCCGTGCGAAGCACGGGTATCTTTGCTAGTATATATATATATATAAGTTAGAAAAGCATTTCATCCAAGGCATGAAAATTGTTAAACAAAATGTGTTTTTACTATAGGTTTTTAAAATAAAGGTACAAGATTCAATTTGAAATTTATTTATCTTCAAAGGGCACTTTTATAAATTTTACAAAGTAAGGTATAAAAGTTTAATTTTAATTGAATCAAAAAATTACCTTGGATTTATTTTATGTAATGCACATTTTGTTGCACTGAAAAAAAAATAATTGAAAATTTTATATCTATATCATTAATTGCTAGATGAAAGATAATGTTATAGCATGAAAATATTTGGATTCATAGCAATAGTTAACATGTGCGTCGTAAATAATTCTACAATAAAGCGATATATATATATATATATATATATATATATATATATATATATATATATATATATATATATATATATATATATATATATATATATATATATATATAAGCGATGCTCTTTGTGTAAACAAATCGAGCTTAGGTATTTTGGACGATGTCAAAACATCCTAAAATCACGACTCGTTCTGAAGCAGCCGATAGCATAATGGTTAGGAGCCTTGACTGTCGTACGCACGGTCGGGTTTCAATCCTAGCCTGAGGTAGTTACATGTCTATTTGCACTGATAAGTTGTAAAACAGCGACACAGTACTGACATATATATATATATATATATATATATATATATATATATATATATATATATTAGAACTCCAGGATACTGCGGCCCTATTATTTTTCGGGTTATGATGTTTTTCCGGGCCCTGGTTTCGGTATTTGTCTCCCCTTACGGTGCTATTTATAATCTTATTTGATCATATTCATGTGTATTATATACCGTAATGTATTTTGATAGTATCTGTCACTGCTGTAGTTCAGACATAATCTAGGAATTGTTTGGGTAAACATTGTATTAATCTCAGAATAAAATTATATATGCATATATATATATATATATATATATAAAATGTATATTCATATATATATATATATATATATATATATAGTCTTTGAAGTTTTTAACCTTTAAAAATATACAAAAAAATATTTTTTATCATTCGTTAGAAAACCATCTAGTCAGTAAGTTATTCAATCACCTGCAATCACTACATCAACTCGCTCTCGAATTTACTGTAGTACCAATAATTTATTTTTCAAGGGATCATCAGTTGTTTACCATGAAAAACTGTTTCGAGGATTTAATATATATATATATATATATATATATATATATATATAAAGTGAAACTAAGAAAATGTTTAAAAATAAAGGATTAAAATTAACGTATCAAATAAATTCTTAGTTTAATAAAATATTTATTCAACCAATTACTACATTATTTCTGATGTGTCGAGTTACATCACGTAACAAAATCATCACGGTGCAAAATTATTATTTTATTGGTACAGTGGATAGAGACGTTGAATTTCAACGGATCCACGTGAGCATAATCTGAATGTAGCGGCTTCAATCCAGCCCAAAGCAGCCATAGGATTAGTTGGCCAGTTTCTATATTTGGTTTCAAAAAGCTACATCACATACAGAGTTGGTCATCCGTGCCTTAAAATTTGTCTGACGTCACTTCCGCAGAATTGCTTTGTAAACAAAGAAGGGCGACTGTTACTGAAAGCCCAATTGTGAATTGCTCAAGACTTCTTTCCGGGCATAAGTGATATAACAAAAGCATGTAGATTAAAGAAAAAGGGTTCCGTTCATAATTCCGTGCAGACTCCAGAATTCGCCCGAAGGGTTCCCGAGATCAGCATAATATACCTGTATGGCATAATGACATTGACACACCGGCTCTCGTCAGACAACTGAATTTAAGAACCGATGAGCCTGTACCAGATTTAGCAGTTTGGTAACCATTTGGAAATAACAGGCGCTGTATGTGCTCTTTGCTTATTTCGCCATTGTTTCCGGTTCAGGAGAGGTGTGGTTGGAGATTATGCAACTCTTGCCACAAAAAGCTTCACGCGCAATAAGAGCAACATCAGTAACACCCGTGGTCTTCATCGACAACGATAGACAAACAGAATATACCTGAAGAAGATCGTTATGAGAATAATTCTCCAGATGAAAATCGTAGTTCGAATTATTCAAATTACTTTAACCGTGGAATTTATAATATTAATGTTACACAGCCATATAAGCATAATACATTATAAGTAATAATCAGACAAACAGACAATCAGAACAAATATCTTTGCTTATACATAGACTGTAGTTATTAAAACCCTGTCTATAATCATGCATGGCTTTCGTTTTTAGGGTTATTTAATTCGAGAAGACAATAATCTTGTAACTGATTTATTAGCAAACATTTATTGAAGATGAATGTATATTTGCATATGCAAAAAAAGTAAATCGTTTAGTCGACTAAAACCTGACAAGTTTCAATTATTTCCGACCCATTTAGCAGCTATTTTTGCCGGCTAATAAGCAAAACAACTACGCTTTACATGCTAAACCCCCTATATATAAAGTTTCAACGCCGTACAGCAAAAATTGATAAGGTAGTTTGGCAGATAACGTTCCACACACATACAGACAGCCATGGTTATTTTAGATATTTATATACGTATGTTTGAAATAGGTTTTTAACTAACGAGTTTGGGGACAGATGGATGGCGATATATTATGCTGTTATAGTCGATCAAATGGGAAACAAACAATTTTGAACAGTTCTATTGGGCAATGGTTGTGTAAATTTGCATTAATCAGCAAGGTACTCCCTCTTTGCTGGTTGGTTTCCACGATTCTTTTATGTGCTTACAGAAGGAACCATGTGTTACGTGGCGTACCTTTTTTTTTTACTGCGTCGTTACAGTGCAAAACTCTCGAACACGCACGTTGTGCGGCACCATCGCAAAGGAACAAACAAACAAAGGATAGAAATAAAAAGCTGACTCAGCACTTTTTAAAGTGCAAATGGAATGCATTTATTCGTTGTTTTTCCAAAACAAAGTATTCATTTATTTTTCCAAAGACTTTTTCGCAAACACATATGCTTTTCAGACGTACCTGTCTCCTGGCCCCAGTCATCCCTTTCCTGCCCTCAACTCACACGTCCATATTGCGCGGTTAAAAGTTGCTTTTCTCTCAACCACGTGAAGTATTTTCTCTCCTTTTCTTGTGACGCAAACTTGCGCACAATTGCTACTGCTAATGTTTTCGCTAGGCAGCTATCTTTCGCTGCTGCTGATTTCCTCCCACGCGCCTATACACGCTCTACACATGGATAGGTTGCCAACATCCATATATGGTGAGTACTACGAACTGGACTGGATTAGGACAACACCGCCCATTTATCACTAGTAATTCCCCAATAACTGCAATATATTTGACATGGTGAACTTTATAATCTGCGCCTGCATCCATCAGGGCAACAGCGGCACCTTTTAAATGTAACGTTTTAAAACTTGTTGTTTTTTTTCATGATTTTTAAGCTATGATTCATATTGCAATTATTTCTTCTGATATTTTGATACGGTTTATTAAAAAAATGGAAAAATAATATGGAGATATGGAAACCTGAGTTGTTTTGAGGTATTATCGATAGATCAAATATGATCACCATTCGATTCCCTTCTCTCTTTGTCGCCGTCGCCACCTCCCTCCGATTTCTCATGCCCCTCTCCCCTTCAGTGTAACAACGATGAAAAAACAAGAAAGGGGAATATGCATTTTTTTGCCGATAAAAATCATTGCAGTTAAACATAAAACAACTATAATGAAAAAAAAAGTTTTGGCAACGTTATGAACTCATATTGCTCACATCGAGTGTGTGATGCGTCCACGCATTTTTCTAAGTTGTACTGTATGTCTGCATCAGTCACGTTTCTATTTCAAATATAATTTTTATGTCTTTAACGCTTTTGTCTTAAACTAGCGGGTCCTGTGGAAACTCCACAGCGGACTCTTTCCTGTATAATTTATAGATGTTAGTATTCTATGAAGTTGCAGCGTAAATGGACACACCCTGGTATTATTGTAGCTATTTTGTTCAAACAGTGTAGCTCCCCCGTGAAATACATTTGAATATGATATTTTAATTTATGCAGATTTCGTATGTATTATTACAAAGTTATTTTTCTTTCGATTCTTATATATTATAAAGTTGTTATTTCAATATATATATATATATATATATATATATATATATAACTACTTCATTTACTCACATAAACCTTATATACGAAAGTATAGATTTATGCGTAAACTTTAAGATATGAAAACAAGAAGCAACCACAGAATTCACACGTAAGCCTGACGAATCCTATAGTGGATGAAACGCAGAATATTCAGTGTAGCTTAATCGCCATATATATTTTATAAATTACTATATATATATATATATATATATATATATATATATATATATATATATATATATATATATATATTCTTTATAAGTTTAAGCTTTGGTTTCGATTCAAGCTGATACACGCAAGTCATATGGATATATATATATATATATATATATATATATATATATATATATCCATATGACTTGCGTGTATCAGCTTGAATCGAAACCAAAGCTTAAACTTATAAAGAATATATATATATATATATATATATATATATATATATATATATATATATATATATATAACTTGAGTTCCTTTAGCTATAATCGAAACGCAATCAAAATTTATGAAGAATTCTTGATAAAATTATTTATTAAAAAAATAGATGACTTAAGTGCCATCAGTTATAATCGAAACCGAAATCAAACCTCATGTAGAAGTCTTTGTAAAATTGCTTAATACAAGAAGTAAAAGGTCATAACAATTAAACGACAGTCACTTGGAAGAGGAAAGGTGTAAGCGAGATGCATAGAATAATACACACACTATTATATTAATATATAGATATTAATATATAGATAAAATACTCAAAGGTATATCGCACATGTTTTTTTTCTTTTCAGGAATCACTTATGAAAGCTATAAGCCACTCAGATAAGAATTAATAATGTTTCAATGGTTGCCAGTCGAGAGTTTAGGTTAACTATGAAATCACTTACAAAGAGCTACCGTGCGATCTGAATAGTTTATTTATTTATTTACTTTATTTTATTTTTTTGACAGGAATTTGTTGACGACCACGTTGTAACAATCAAGGCCGTTTTAAAAAGCGTTTATGGCGGTCTGTAAATAGTTTATTTAAAATTAGACTGTTCACATTTAATTTGAAATATCTTTTTAGTTAATCTGAGATGTTTCAGTTTAAAATGTATTTATTGTAATCTTTTCCGTGTATTTTAAGAACCATTTTTGACAGTTCGTCACAATTAGGATTTTCTCTTTGTCTGTTACGTTTTTATTTAAAATAGACTTTTTTCCCCTTAGATGGGTGTTCAATTTATTAATAATAGTAGCGGGCCGCCCGGAGTAGCCCGGTCATACAATACGCTTTAACACAATGTTTTAATTGATGCAGATTGCGTATGTATGATCATATAACCAATCCTCTATTAATTATTATATATTAGGAAGAATAATTTGCCCGGTTGACTAATTAAAATATATATATATTAAAAAATAATAATGATAATGTCGCTCATCACATTCCGTCCGTGTTTGTTTACAATATAACGTCAGCTGATATTTGGCCTTGACGATAGTCACTTCTGGAAAAATCACTTCTGATTAATAATTATTATATGAAAACGAAGAAATAATTTGAGGCGATTTTAAATGGTACCTCATCTTTTGCTGTAAATTTAAATCATTCATAAAAAAATTAAACAAAAATGTGAGGTACACCCGGGGATAATTCGATCTTTAGTCGAATGCTCTACCACTGAGCTATATAACTAGATGGCAATAAATCTGTTTTTTTAAGAAGAAATGACTTGCCGAGATTCATAAACTCACGTGGCCGGTGTAACGTAAAATATTCCCTTGTAAAAGTATTCCTTTTTATCTATAAGAGAGAAGGCTATTTTTAAGATCTTATGGATTTTCGATACTTATCGAATGAATTTCTGTACAAAACATATCTAAGAACACTGCCAAACATATAAATTAGCTTTGTATGAAATTTGCAAGAGAGAGGCTCAGCCATTTCGGAACCTATAAAGAAGGAACTCTCTCTCACAAACACAAAGTGACTTTTATATAATAGTAGAGAAAGAGATAGGGAGAAGAAATTTTTCGAGAATAGTTTTGCATCACTACGAAAATTAAATTCGGACATATGTATGCCAGTAAGCGTTATGTATTGAATCCCAATTTTAATTAAAAAATATATATGAAACTATGTCTAACTTTTAGGGTTCAAAATTAAGGGGACCAATTTACCCCATTATCACGTTGACACACCGATTCTCGTTAGATCACCGAAGTTAAGCAATGTGAATCCTGTTCAGTACCAAATAGGTGATTAATTTGAGAATATGTGTATGAGGACATCGACGCACCCCTGCAAGAGTTGCAAAAACCTTACGGGATATGCATGCAACTGGGGACCGTTTGTGAATTTTATACCTCCATGGAACTTCCACCTTTGGTGAAAGCATGTTAAATCCGCATAGGGTTTATCCCGCTTCCGTTCCGGACTTAAGAGGCAAATAAGATACAGTGGAGCTGCTTCCCATCTGACAACTGATTTTAACATAGTTGTTTTCAACTTTAATATAAAAAGGTTCTTGTTGAGACGTCCTTATTGATAATTAAAACTTTCCGCAGTTGCATTATTAATGAAATCACGATGTAAACCCCACAGTTTACCCCACACTAATTACTCCTTATCCTCGAATAGCTTTTGACCTTTGATAAATCTCGTACTAAATAGTACCCCTCATGACTACGTGGCTATGTGCGTTGTTTGGGATCAAATGACAAAAATAAATAAATAAATAAATAAAAATCAGTGGCCTTACCCCCAACAAAAAAATTAATCAACTTTGCTTAATTTATGTCTAATATTTATGGATTAAATTTGAAATGCAAACTGGAAATATTTAAACTTTCTAATCTTACTTTGTGTCAATATCACCCAACCCTAACAATCCTTTAAAATACTCAAATAGAAAATGATCTTTATGGAATATTCATGGAATTCATGAATAACTGTGCTAAAAATGGCATCAAGATCGGAGATATCTGACAAAATCACCAAGGGTTTTCCGCTCTTTTTGCTATCTGTATCCCTTCTGCATAAACTGAAATTATAGCCAACAGTAGCTATGTTTACGTGTAGCAAGATTTTCTAAAAATCATAATGATCAGTTAATTAGTTTTAGAGTTTAACATACACATATATTTAAACAAAATCTGCAAATATGTATTACTATGCACGCCGAAATGATACTATATACGTGTTTTATTTATTTTATTTTTTTATTCTTCAGTCTGTGATTCTCTGAGACGGCGAAATTAACACTTTTGTATATACTTTGTCTGTTTTTATTCGCATAGTTCATAGGATTTTTCTGGATTCGCTTTTTTCGATAATCCCTGTGGTTTCCGTCTGTAACATTTGTCGATAGGTCAAAATGCATCCGTTTGTAGACGTCCAAGTGGAATACTTTCCAAAGCCAATCACGTCTGCATTTGTAGATTTCGAAGTTATATTCAAATCATTTAGATTTGCAGTAATGTTTGTAGATATGAATTAAACACTAAATAGGCAAGATTCCCCGAATTTCAATTTTATAAAATCGATCTCAGAAACTCACCACAGTTTTTACACCATATATAAGAGGCTTGTCTGAAAAACTTCAACGAATATGTAATCCATATGACATCAGGGCAGTATTCAGGAGTGTTTTAACTATCCGGAAACAGCTACAGAAAAAAATCATGACTAAGAACTGTGTATATAAAATCCCATGTGAATATGGAAAACTATACAAAGCTGAAACGTGTCGGCCACTGAACGTACGGTTTGCAGGACACCGAAAAGCCGTATTACGTGCCGAGACTGAAAAATCAAGTATAGCTGACCATATCTGGAAGGAAAAAGGTAACCACCTACCACTATGAGACGAAGTGAAAATTATAGCAAAGAACGGCGGAGAGTCAGAAGGCTGAAAGAAGCAGAATATATGCTGGGGAATAACCAATTATTAATTTAGACCTAGTAAAGAATTTAATACGATATCGGAACCATTAATTTTAAACAATAGATAATATATACAAGTAATAATATAAACATTTATATATATATATATATATATATAGAGAGAGAGAGAGAGAGAGAGAGAGAGAGAGAGAGAGAGAGAGAGGGAGAGAGAAAGAGAGAGATGTTGTTTGTTTTTTGGGGGGTCTTTTGCGATACACTTGGAATTAATTCAATTGTTTACAAAAGTGCATTTTTACCTAAATGCGAGTTGGAAATAATTTTCCCTTTAATCAATTTGGTACTCCCACATGGGGAGCGGCCCATATATTATTTTTTAAATATAATAATCCACTGACACGTGTTTCGTCGTCTACGAATCATTAGAGTGGCTGAATCTACCGTGGGATCCCGATTTCGTATCTTGCTAGATCCAGCCACACTGATGAGTCGTAGACGACGAAACACGTGTCAATGGATTATTATATTTTAAAAATACTATATATATATATATATATATATATATATATATATATATATATATCCTTTACGATGTAGAAAAGGCAATCAATGATCAACCGCTTACTTATATTACTATTTCTGAAGGGGGCCTCAATATTTTAACCCCTAATCACTTTTTACAAACTGGTTATAATCTACGTTTGTTGATCAATAATTACAGATTGAGCAATTTGTGTTCTGATCCTCCCAATCATGGAGCACTTTTGCAGCCTCTGAAATTGAGACACAGATATATTGAAAAATTCCGAAAGATTTGGCACAACGATTACTTGTTGTCCTTGAGAGAGGTTGATGCCAATATAATGAGCAATCACCCTCAGAAGGTGTCGGTAGGAGAAATCGTGTTAATTAAATCTCCAAATAAAACTCTATCCTTTTGGAGTCTCGGCAATACTTATCGATGGTAATGATGGTAAAGTTCACTCAGCCTGTGTATTAAGGGACGCTTGCGAACAGGTTCATTCTTTAATATATATATATATATATATATATATATATATATATATATATATATATATATATATATATATATATACGTTAATATATTTTAATACTTAGTAATAAATAGTGGTATTTAAAACTAGAAAAAAGGTTTAAGGCCCCTAAAATTAGTACTAGCCTTGTCCGGAAGGACCTTGGAACAGTGGTTAGAATACTTGAAAAAAAATTAATTGTAAAGAGTAATAGAAGGTTCAATCCTAAGTGTGGGCGACGGAAAAATACAATTGCGAATTACTTAGGACCTCTATACAATTATGAGGAAACAAGTGAATGCTACTCCCGCGAAGTAAATAAAGTGTCCCGCTCGAAATTCCATCCAAATTCCCAAGTTCGACAAAATCATTTCCAAGTTAAACAAGATACACTTGAAGAAGTTTGGAGGTTACATCAACCGAAACGGTGTGAAAATAACACTCAGCATGAGAACAGTATGAATCCAAATAATACGAAACATATTTATGTTGAAGTATTTTTTTTTGCGCAATCAAGATAAAGTAATATAATTCAATAAAAATTGGAAAAAGGATTCTAGAAATAAGGTGTAATGGCAATTATCCTGATTCTAACATCGCAAAGGGGCATAAAACTAACATAAAACTACATGATCTGGTATTCATATATGTATTCACCTACATTATATGACCCCCCAAATTACCCCGCATAGCCCTCGTCCATCACTAACTACCCTATATACCAGATATTAAAAATTCTCTTAGCTAAATGTCGCATTGAACTGTTTGCAACCTAGCCCCTCTGTTGAGGAGAGGCAATACGTATATATATATATATATATATATATATATATATATATATATATATATATATATATATATATAGATATATATATAGATATATATATGTATATATATATATATATAAAGCTGAACGTCTGTGTGTGTGTCTGTTCACGAATAGGCTCCTATCTGGTTGACTATTATAGAAAACTGATCTTATAATGATAGAAGATGTATCGAAACACAAGAGTGGGTATGTTTGATCTGGCATAATGATGATTCATTAAAATTGTGGGGACTGCGTATGCCTCTGTTCACCAAAGTATGGAAATAAGAAATTTAAAAATTAAAAAAAAACGTTTACAAGTGTTTTTGATATAGATGTACATAAGAATACTTTGATAAGTATGTTTTAACTTAAATAGGGGTGGTATAATAAAATTGTGGCGTCTGCGTTCGCGCCTGACCTTCATAGAATGGAAATAGGCACAAACTTTAATAAAGACTTTTCATATCTATCTGCGTAAGTATACTTTGATAATTATGTTTCAGTTTAAAGAAATATGATATATTAAAATTATGGGGTGTTCGTTCGCGCCTGACCTCCATAGAATGGAAATATGTCACAAAGTTTAACAAGGTTTTTAAATATATAGCCACAGAATATTGTTACAAGTGTTCCAATGTGAAGAGGTATGGTATAATAAATTACGGGGTTTATCTATTTTATTTTTACTTTCATCATATTTTGCTTTGGTTTTGTCTACCCCTAAATTCGAAGCTATCTCTTTACAACCCTTCCTTTTCATAACCTATCATACTTTCATAAATCAAGGTCCACTTTCTGTGGCCTATTTTTGGACCCAGTCAACGAAGGGTACTTTTGCTAGTATATATATATATATATATATATATATATATATATATATATATATATATATATATATATATATATATATTGCTATTTATTGTCTTCCCTTTTAGAGCAATATATGACACGACGTCGTATTTAATGTGGGTGAAAAAAAAGTTTCCTAGAAATAGGTAAAATACATATCATTTTGACTGGATGAAAATGCTGTTTTGTTTTTTAAATAATTATTAGATCAGGGTTAAGGTTTTGAATGAAGCAGATTTCATTTTTTCCCCATCATATTTTCCATTTGTTTTATTAAAAATTCGATAATATGCGTAAACGCTTACTTTCTTAAGTGATCTTATGATTTTGACCAGGACTATATATATATATATATATATATATATATATATATATATATATATATATATATATATATATATATATATATAACATCCCACGATAAAAACCTACAGTCATCCGACATTAAAAATATATTCACTAAAAAGACAAAAATTCGATATCTTAACGACCGTACACGATGAGTAAAATTACAAGCAACCATACATATAAAAAAAACTGCAGCCTTTTTTAACCGGATCTCATTTAACACCGGGACAAATATATTAACAGTATTTAATAACTTACATGAAACTAAATTAATAAATTTTAAAATATGAAAATCGAAACTAAAAATTAAATAAAAATAGTTCGCCCCCAACCCTCCTACACCCCCTATATAGACAATGAAAAAAATATATATATAAACACACCAAACCTCAAAAGTAAAGAAAAGGGAAAGAAAACAACAACAATTGCTCTTGACGATAGGCGGATTGACCGCTAGAAAGCGCTTGAGAAAAATCTGGCCGTCGAACAACTTTTGGGCGCCATTCTATATTAGATATCTGTCGAAATTAAAAAGGCCGCTCGGCAAATAGAAAAGCTATC